>NC_134410.1:57088430-57424992 GCF_038048845.1 Mixophyes fleayi | reverse complement strand
CTGGGAAAGTGTAGACCATGCACCATTTTACTTGCCCTTCTTTGTACATTCACTAATATATTTATATCCTTCTGGAGATATGGCCTCCAGAATTGAACACAATATTCTAGATGAGGCTGTACCAATGACCTATAAAGTGGCATTCTTTCTTCTGCTACTGACTTGCCTTCCTCATTGCTTTGTTACATTGCTTACCTACCTTTAAGTCACCTGAAACTGTGACTCCTAGATTCCTTTCCTCCTCAGAAGTTTCCATTATAGTGTCATTAATACTATATTTAGCCTTTGGGTTTTTGAGAACTGAATGCATGATTTTCTATTTTTTTATATTAAACTGTAGTTGCCACTCTCTTGACTATTACTGTAGTCTACCAAGATTACCAAGCATTTGTTTTACCCCTGCTGCTGCTCATCACTTCCCTGCAGCATGACACCTAACAAAAATATATCTAACTAGAAAAAAAAACCTGAGGCTAGATTTACTAAAGGGCGGTTTGGTGAAACTGCTTTTTTTGGCAATTTTTCCAGCGGTTTTAAAACCACCGTATTTACTAAAGCTCAAACCACCATTAAAATGGCCAGAATTGACATTTTACATAACCACCACTTTATAAATCCTGATTTTAACAATGATGAACATGCAAACCCCCTAATATGGGGTATGCAAAACCGCAGCAAAACAGCCATCCAAACGGCCAAAATAAAAGAGGTGGTTGTGAGTGGCGAGCTTGCTCAAACTGCATGATGTTTGAGCAATTTTGCCACTCAGGACATACGAGAAAACACCATTCACATTTAAATTATGTGGTCAATCATTATTAATTAATGGGCAAAATGAATTTAACATATATATTTTTTTAAGGGGCCTCTATTATAGGATTATATTATGGGGAAATGTGAATATAGAATAATATTGTTAATGATGGATATAATTATTTATGTTGCACAATATGGCATTACATAGTGCCAAAATAATATAATAATGAAATCATTTTATCCCCTTAAAATAATGGAGACATGTTTTTCCCCCATAAGTTAATATTAAATTCATTTAGTTCCTTATTCAATAAATAATGATTGTCCAAATAATTTGCTATGCCAATGGTGCTTTCTCTTATGTTCTGAATGTCAAAATTGCTCAAGCAGCATGTTTCAGACATCAAACTCAATTCTTAGTTAATCTAGCCCCTGGGGTCAAATGTCTACTGGTAAGCACAATAAGCTTTAAGGGAAATGGGGCTGCTATAAGATAGCAACATTCTAGCAGCGTGACTTGTGTTTATAGCAGAATACATGTGAAATGTGACAAAGCTTTGCACACCTGTTGCTTTGTACTTTGATAAAATAGATTTCAGGAGGATCATACTGACACAAATACTTGTTACAATATTCAAAATAAGGTTTAATAAGTAAAAGAAAGTGAAAAACCCAGAAACTTTTATTTTTAGAAAATCACCCCATTAATCACTGGAATGGGAGCAGTAAATTCATACAATTTAAATCCCCGAATAACCCCTCCAGGTTATTATTGTAAGATCTGAAATAAAGAAAGCACTTCTATTAGAAAAAAATGTTCTTCCATAAGTAGAATCTTTACATTTGCTGGAAACTGTGATCTATCTCATGGGTCTCAGAGTGTGTCTGCATCTTGTCTGTGTGAATCACGTTTCAGTTCCATTTGATGAACTGAGCTATATAAATTCAATTTAAGAAAACAGTTTCATTTGTAATTGTGCACTGCAGACCTACAGAAGACTATAATATACTACTTGACCGCAGATATAATCTTAATAAATTATACAAAGGAATGTCAAGAAGTTTAATAACTTTGTATTGGATCTATAAAGAGCACTGTTATCAATTCAGTATGTTTCTTGGCTTTAACTATTTTAAAAACATATTTCAAAACTAACCTCTTCATTCTGTAAAGCAGTATTTTTTCAGCATGTGAGCCATACATATAATATGCAGGGTAATGAACCTGCAGGTTTCTGATGATGTGCCTAAGAATCCTTTCACATAGATTTTTATGTGTTCAGAAGTATACTGTGCAAGCTATGGACATAAGGGGACTTTGACATGCAAGTAATAACCAGTCAACCAGCAAGAAGAGAAAACCCTTGGATCTAAGAAGAACCAGATTAGTTTGGACAATTGAGGAAAATATCTGAAAATTGAATTTCTTTTTACTTTTAGCTGGAATTGACATATTGGCTCAATTTACATTTAATTTTATATTAAAAAAATATTGTAATAGATTCATCCATTTTTATTGTGACAATTAGGGAAGACACTGTTTCAAAGAAGTCATTGGTGCAGATGTAAAAGTGCACGTCTAATAAGGACTTATAGTACTGGCTCCCAAATGTATTGTGGACTAGACTTGTCATCTCAGAGGCACAATTATACAATTTGTAGAGGGAAGAAGTGTTTCTTTGTTTCTCTTGTTATCTTCTGCCATTTTTGCTAGTTTCAACCACCCCATCCATTATTTTCATCACCTGATCAAGTAGCAGGCAAAGTGTTGTTGAATAGGGAGTGTCAGTGTCAAATCTACTAGAGATTTGAGCTGGGTTTGAGCTGTAAAATAAGCTAATTTTGCTCCATTCCACTTGAAATGGGACTTCATAGGACTTAATTAAATTGCAATGTGTTTAGATGAAGAGAAGGAAGCATTTAGCGACAGTGGGCCTTATGCCTTATGCTGAGTTGAACGTATGCCAGTTTGCGTAGCATTAATTATCAAAATTTACACTGTGCATGCCCACAAAGAGATCGCATATGCATAGTTGCATGAATATGACGCTTATAGTGGTGAAACAATTGGCTTCTTGGTCATTTTAAGTGGAATGTTACTAGAATAAATCTGGTGGTAATCCTGATGCTTGGGATACCGACACCGAATACACCTACCAAACAAACCTGAACCCTTAAATCAACAACCTAATTAAAATTTACACTTACCTTCTCACCGACGGAGAACATTACCGGAATAACTGGGATGCGACTGCTGCAAAATCCGAAGATGCTGGATGCGAGCGCTTTATTGTGACGTCACTGAAGACTTTTCATTGGACCATGCACAACTGTAATTGAGACTTAAGGTTCTAGCCTACAGACCAGGAAATACAATATCCTTTTTGATAGATAATAATCAATGATTAATATAGCAGTGTATTAAAAAATGTTATATGTCTACATTTAAATATCTAATTATTTTCTTTGTAACACATTACTTTTCAGAGAGATATTGGGTTTAGTTAGTTGTCTTACTTTTCAATAGAATAATTTGACCACAAGTGACATTGACTGAATAGATAGAAGAGTTTGAAATTAAATTCCAATTATTGGCTGACCAGAAGTGTCAGGGAACAAATGGCCTTTTGTAATGTACAGCTGCAAATCTTCCTTATCAGAAATGCAACTACCTGTCTTGTAAGGTCTATTGAAAAGTTATGTGAAGAGAAATAAGCCGATTTTGTGTATATGTTGAATTTGTCCTTTTTACTAAAAGGTTATATGTCATGTACACATACAGCTCATGTAGATTTGAACACATTTACACTCTGAACATCAGCAAGAAAAGATGCACACATTAAAAAGTGCCTTCAAGTGCATATGCCTGATCTCCAGATCTATAATACTAGAGCATACACCAACATTATGGGCCCCTGGGCAAAGCAGCACAATGGGAACCCCTACCTACACAACCACTCACAGGAATAAACATGTAAATTATCGATAAAATTAAGTTTGTATTTATTGTTACCTGCAAAAAAAAAAGACAATGTTTAAACATTAAAAAAAATGCTGTACTGCAGAGATTAATCCACAAAAACATTTTTTATTATAAACAAAATTATTATAAATAATAATAATAATAATAATAATATATGTGTACACCAAAAAAAGGATTCCTGCGCTAAGCTTTAGGAAAGCATAAATGTTGAAGCAGCTGAATAAGAAAAAAGGGTATATGGCAACCCTAAAAGATAGAAACCCTCCACTCTGCATATATACGTATGCATACGCATTATTGGTGCACGCAAATGTGTTTTTTATGCAAAGAAAAACACACATATTTCCAATTCCGCATCTGTTCCCATAAGTTATACCCTCATGGTAGTTGAATTGTCATTCTGTATACAGCTCAGTTATACTAAAACTGTATAAGACTTACAAGACGTTTGTAGTTTCAAAAAGAAAGAACAGACCCACTTTAGACCTTACTCTAAGGGGGGTATTCAGTTGTTAGCGAGACCGCTGAAATACTCGCGCTCCAAAAATATTACCGTTAATTACCGTTAATATTACCGTTACGGTAATATTGCGCGTAAATACCGTTAATACGGTAATTTACTCGCTGGATTTCAGCTCGCAGTTCAGGGAGCTGCGAGCTGAAATTCAGCGAGATATTACCGTATTAACTGTAATATTTTTGGAGCGCGAGTATTTCAGCGGTCTCGCTAACAATTGAATACCCCCCTAAGACTATATTCTGCATAAAGGAATAACTTTGTGTTATCCAGTCACTATATTGGAGATTATAATTAAAGGCCTATTGTGCTAACACCTTTCGTATAACTAACACCTGTGTTTTTATCCTAGACTATACTGGGAATACAAATTCTGTTAAACCTTAATTTAATTTAAATCATACATGAATAAAGGTCCTGCTTTTAATAGTTCCTTACAATAGAAATAGAGCCATTAAAAATAAGTTGTTGGTTCGCAAAGCATTGAGTTACCCAAAATGTCCATGCTAAATTTACATTGAATTAATCTCTATCAGTACAATACATGCCAACATTCCAGATTAGAAAACATTCCTGACTGAAATAAATTAGGCCACATCCTAATTCAACCAAACTATGCCTACTCTTATATACTATACCACCTCCATTGACCGCTTGAAATCAGAACTGTCCCATAAAAATCGGGACAGTTGGCAGGTATGAGTCAAATCAATTGGACCTTGATTTGTTATCTCTAAGGATATTTAATCTCACAAGGAAAGTAATATACATAACAAAATTTAAAGTGTTTATTTACTTTATTTAATTACTTTTAGGAACTATATGGGTGTATACTATAATTGTTGTGGTGATATATGTAAATAAGCACAAGCAAAATATTAGTCAGTTTCCAGAATATAATTCAACAAAGATAATAGATGAAAAAAAGTGGAAATAAAACAAAATACTTTAAAATGATAAATGTTATTTTATCAAAACACACATAAAATGTTCAAAGGTACCTTGAATAAAAGAAAAACTCTAGAAAGTGAGTGACAGTTTTATGAAATACCAAATTCTGGGGATGCATGCTCATCTGATTGCATTAAATTCATGTCAAACACCATTTAACAGCAGCAGATTTACAGATATATGGGGAATAATGGAACTTAAAAACATGTGGGAGGAAACTATTTCATTAAATATTTAGAACCACTTATATTTGACCTTATTGTCCTATGTTAGAAATCCATACTCAAAACTATTTACTGTATAATCAACAGATTCTGTATGAGAATATATATGATATCAATATACATGGAATATAATACTGCCCAAAATATAAATCTTGATAGCAAAAAACATAGCTATTGGTAGGATAAGAAGGTGTATAAATATAACTTCCATCTAAAAATAATATATATAGAGGAGATGTAGATATGTTACAAATACCATTCATGTTGTTGCAAATGTACTTCTTGACTTTGTTTTAATGTATTAAATCCCAATGGCCCACAGATAACTTATTCATAGCTTAGAGGGTTACACTAAAGGTCACCTTGGAATTGAACTTTGAATTACCTCTTGAAATGAGTTTGTTTGGTTTAAAATGCCCTTTCTTTACCCTATTCATTTGATCTGCTTACTGCGCTTGCAGGAACAATAATGTGCACAAAGCTTTCTAACAGGTATTTATTTATAAATGTGGTCTCTGGTGTATAACTCGTGAAATGTTCCTGCTGTTTATTGTGGGAATGTAAAAAAAATGTTGAATTGTTTTAATTTTCCTTTGACCACAGTTCAAATTGTGGATGAATAGTAGAGCATATTCATTGGATACAGGTAGAGGCAGCTGTTTATTATAATTCTAAGCCGGAGTAAATATATATTCCACAGATACTAACTTTATAAAGCATTTACAATGCTGTAAATGAATTGTAGGTTAATGTTTCTAAGTAGAAGAGCACCTTTATTAGAAAATAGAACACATAATTAAAAGTGGGAACAAGGCTTGATCCAGACTTTTCCTTGATGCAGACTGTTTAGTTTTGATTAATGTTATGCTTCCTTAAGTGGTAGGAGAGTATGGATACTTAATTTTCAAGCCATGAATGCTGTTGAATGAACAAGCATGTGAGTATGAGAGCTCTTGCCAGTGATGAACAAACTTGTTTTCTAAAAAAAGGGCCACACAGTGTAAAGGGTGATAGCATACTGCATGCACTCCCCCTTTTGTATGCAGCGTGACTTACCTGTGTTGTGCAGAGAAGATCACTCGATATGGAATTGGGCAGCACGGTGGCCTAGTGGTTAGCACTTCTGCCTCACAGCACTGGGGTCATGAGTTTGATTCCTGGTCATGGCATTATATGTGTGGAGTTTGTATGTTCTCCCTGTGTTTGCGTGGGTTTACTCTGGGTGCTCCGGTTTCCTCCCCCACTCCAAAAACATACTGGTAGGTTAATTGGTTGCTATCAAAATTTACCCTAGTCTGTCTGTGTGTGTGTGTGTGTATCTGTTTGTGTGTGTATATTAGGGAATTTAGACTGTAAGCTCCAATGGGGCAGGGACTGATGTGAGTGAGTTCATTGTACAGCACTGCGTAATTTGTGGCGCTATATAAATAACTGATTTTGATGATGAATTTTGCAGCCTGCTACAGGGCCACAGGTGAATACTCTGTGGACCACTGTATGACCACAGGCCAACTGTTGGTCACTACTGGATTTTGCTGTTATACAACCTGTGATCTTTATCAATATTCTGAGCTCCTCTTTGATTTACATGGGATCCAATAGTAACTATTGTTTTCCATGATCTGGAAAGTAAGGTGAAACAAACGCATTAGCATAGGCATGAATAAAAGTGCAATTAGACAAGCTGACAATTATCACTTGAGATCACAGATAAAGGAACGATCTACCTATTCTTCTTCTTTATTTATATAGAGACAACATATTGCGCAGCATTTTAAAATCAAGCAATGTCAACGGTTTTGACAAGGAACAGGAGCAAAACATTCTTCAAAGGAAGAGAAATATTAGAATGTGAGGACATGCACTTAAACTGGAGGGAAGTAGGTTCAGAGGAAATTTGAGGAAAAACTACTTCACAGAAAGGGTAGTGGATTAATGGAATAGCTTCCCATCAGAAGTGGTAGAGTCTAATACAGTAGATCAATTAAACATGCTTGGGATAGACATAAGGATATCCTTACAAAGATTAAAGGACCAAATAGGGTTTGAGGTTACCATTAGAGATGTTCACTGACCCCCGTATTTTGGGTTTGGTTATGGATCTCTATTAAATTTGTGTTTTGGTTTTGGTTTTAACAAAACCGCACTCATGTGTTTTGGTTTTGATTTTGGATCTATATTTTTTTGAAAAATTGCTAAAATATGCTAAAATCACATAATTTGGCTCTTTTTTTGTTCCTAGATTATTATTAATCTCAATAACACTAATTTGCAGTCATTTCCAGTCAATTTTGACCACCTCAGAGGTCACAATAGTATTTTCATTCACTTTCGACTAAAGACTGCAGCTAGCTGGCTGGATACTAAGATAAAGAGCAACAGCACAAACAAATGACAGTTCATACGACATCAAGGAAAATTGCCACACACCAGTGGCAAAAAAGAAAAATGGTGCAAGATGGAATTTTCCTTGGGCCCTCCCACCCACTCATATGATAAAAAGGTTTAACAACCTGACATTGAAGAAGGAGGGGTAGCAGGTACAGTTTAACAAACCAAGCACTTCAGCGACAAGGAGTAACACATTTGTGGCTGAAGTGCTTGGTTTGTTTGGGCCCCCACAATACAAGCTACCAATGGGATTAAGGCAGCTAAACTATCAGTACTGTCAATGAATGCAGTGAACTGGCTGGTTAATAAGCGACAGAGCAATAGCACAAACACACAGCAGTTTATATCACATTATGGCAAACATTGCCACACAGCAGTGGCAAAAAAGAAAAATGATGGAAGCTGATATAGTCCTTGTGCCCTCCAACCCACCCTTATGTCAGATTGACATAATATGATTGATGGGCAGCAGACTAGACAAGGTTATAAAGTAGACAATATAACGACATCGACAGATTTATTGGGACAACAATTGAAATGTATACAGTATTTATTAGGTTGACAATTCAAATGTAGACAGTATTATCCCTAACACTAACCCTGTACCTGTTTCTAACCCTGTCCCTAGACCAGTCCCTATCCCTATTCCTAGACATGTCCCTATCCCTGTTCCTAACCCTGTCCCTATCCCTGGCCCTATCCCTAACCCTATCACTGCCCGTAGTCCTGTCCCTATCCCTATCCTTAGACTTGTTTCTAGGCCTGACCTTGACAATATCACTAGCCCTATAATAATACTGACCAGATTTGAATAATCTACCTAATCATACCATTCACCATGTGAATTGACGACCTAATAATACAGTTGACACTTGAATTGTCGACTGTTACACATGCTGATAGACCAATGTCTAAATGTCAAACAGTGCAAGATGGAATTGTCACCATATGTTAAAATGGACTGTACAGTTTAATGGACATGTACAGTTTAACAAACCAAGCACTTCATTGACAAGGCCTGCCACTTTTTGTGGCTGAAATGCTTGGTTTGTTTGCGCTCCGACAATACAAGCTACCAATGAGCTTAAGGCTGATAATCTAACAGTGCGGTCAATGAACTCTACAGTGTCAAGATGTTGTTGTAATCATCCTCAGCCTCATCCTCACCCTCATCAGTGTGTTCATCATCCTCACAAAAAAATTATTGATTCCCGCTGGAATCCACCATTACAGAAGTCTCTGTACTTTGATGTAATTGCCGGTAAAGGCCTTCCTCGTGGAATTTGTAGTTCATTTTGATGAACATCAACTTTTTCACATTTTTAGTAAGTAGCCTCCTACTCCGATCACTGACAAGGTTCCCGACTGTACTGAAAACTCTGAGTACACACTGGAAGGCGGGCAGCTTAGGTATTGTAAGGCGAGTTTCTCTGTGAGTATCCAAATTGCCTTCTTTCCTCCAAGTATGTAAATTGACTGTCTGACATGTCTATTTGCACACTGTTGTTAAAATAATCCTCCACCATTCTTTGGATGTTGATAGTAAAATCAGGTGGAGTTATGGCAGAGGTGTCGTGATTTTTGGGCAATTAATTTAGACCAGACCAAATGTCAAAATATAGTGCTGACTCATCTCCATCATCCCTGGGTCTCTTGGAAAAGCTAAGTTTTTCCTAGCAGCAGTTGCCTGAGAAAATGAAGGAGTAGATGTTGTGGTGTCATGTACCACTTGAGCTGTCAACTTGTACACCAGGAGCTCATTGCATCTCTTGAGATCTGGGTCACTTGGAAATAATGAGAAGATATAGTTATTTAACCTAGGATCAAGCACAGTTGCCAAAATGTAATGATCCGATATCAAGATTTTGATAACTCTTGTATCCTGACGAAGCGAATAAAGTACTTGATCTACAAGTGTGACATTTGAATTCAAAGTGGTTTTTAGTATTTGCGCTTCCCACCAGTATAATGTATAGTGGCTGCCAAATGAGATGAAAGTGTTAGGGGAGGTGGTCACAACCCTCCAAGGTAAATATGCACAATAGACCAAAGATGAATAGTTGGAATCCCAAGGTGACACTACTGAGATTAAACATCCCCTCCTTAGATAATTTAGGTATTCCCTTATTTTTGGTTTTGTCCCTACACTTTCTTCCTCCTTGATTACCTCTGATAGTTTCTGTTTTTTTCTCCTTTTGGAGGATGGGGGTGTTTTCCCCATTTTATTTGTGTCTACATGTACTACCTCTGTCAGGAACCTCAGATCCTTGACCAGATCTACAGGTGGCTTTGTGTTCGGCACCAATCCTCACACCACCAGATTGCAACAAGAGATTATATCTCCAAAAGGATGCCTCTGGAGTAGGTTTGGGTGCCGTGCTGTTGCAGAGGTTTGATGGGACAGAAAAACCCATCCTCTATCAGAGCCGCAAACTTCTGCCCAGGGAGACGAAATACTCCACGGTGGAGCAGGAGTGCTTAGCCATCAAATGGGCCACTGAGGCTCTCAGGTACTACCTCCTGGGTAGGGAATTCAACTTGGTCACTGACCATGCACCACTGAAGTGGATGCACAGGAAAAAGGAGGTGAATGCCCAGGTAACTAGGTAGTTCCCTGCACTGCAGCCCTACCACTTCACAGTGGAGCATAGGCCAGGGAGTCACACAAAAATGTGAACGCCCTTTCCCACCGGGATGTGCTCTCCGCAGTATCAGCGTCACCCAGGTTGGCGACACTAAGGGGAGGGGTATGTGGCAAATATGCCTCTTTGCCACAGTTCCTCATAAGGGATCTGATAAAAGCATAGCCAGTCTGCAGCAGCAGGCGCCAAACAGGGTTAAAGGTTCCCTGAGATTCTCTTTTAGTACACACACACACACACACACACACACACACACACACGTGTACCACATGGGTGCTATTGGTTTGCTGTGATTTTTTTGCAGTGTTTGGGGTGGAGGATAAATACACTGCCTGTATGGGTGGGTAGGACCACCGATGCCAGTAAGTGGCCGGCTTGCAGACTGTCAAGTAATGTCTATCCAGATGTAGGTGGTGGGGATTTTTGTGTACTGTTTCTGATATGATTGCTGAACCAGCGTTGGAACTGTTTTACCATCCTGACAACTGCCAATAAACAGTTAAATGGTTCAGCATACCTGTGTCGGATTCCTGTGAATGCTGTACTTTCTCACAATATAGATAGATAGATAAATAGATAGATAGATACATATGTGTGTGCTAAATAGTGGCCCAAGTATGCACCCATAATACATTGGCACAATCAAAAGTCCCATTACTGTCCTTGAAACATCAAGCACAGAGTTATATAATTGCTTCATTTACTATGCTAGGAAAAATTGTACATTGCAGCGCCAAATGCGCAATTATTGCACAATGTAACTGACACTCTTATTGTAATTTATTTGACACTATAATTGCACTTTATACTACAATTTACACAAAGTAGTTGCAATGACTTAAAATAGAAGTACTAATTTGCAATGCGCCATCATTTCATAAATAAGCCCAGTGAAATAAGTTCACTTATCTCTATAAATTAGAGATGAGCGGGCTCGGATTCCGCTAATCCGAGCCCACCCGAACAGTGCGGATCCGAACGGGATCCGAGCACTGTTCGGATATTTCCGGCGGGCAAAAAATTGAAAACGAGGCTCTGTCGTCCAAGTCTCGCGTCGAATCTCGCGAGGGGTGGGAGGAAGGGCCCAGAACAATTCCAATTTTTTTGGCATTATGTGCTCAAGCTACCTCGGTGCAACCTTTTGGCCTAAAAACAATATTGTGAGGTGTTCAGAATAGACTGGAAATTAGTGGAAATGATTGTTATTGAATGGTATTGAGGTTAATATTAGTGTAGGAGTGAAAAAAAAAAACCCACAAAACTGTTTTTTAGCACTTTTTATGGCTTTTTCAAAATAAATCCGAATCCAAAACCTTAAATCCGAACCAAAACCTTTCGTCAGGTGTTTTGCAAAACAAATCCGAACCCAAAACCGCAAGCAAACCCGAATCCAAAACACAAAACACGAGACACCAAAAGTGGCCGGTGCACATCCCTACTATAAATTACCAGCTTACTTATTGAAATAATAAAAAAAAATAATCTGTAGATTTTTAATCTCTACTATTTTCCCAATATGGATGATATCTTAACAGCAATTGTTGAAGAATGAGTAATGCTGAAAGTGCCCTGTATGGCCAGTGAGTAAATTTAAAAGTGTTTATTTTATTGATGCTTTATCTAAGGAACCCTTTTTTAAGTGACTTTGGAAATAACAACCACTTTGAAGGATATGTACCTCATTTTATGTGGCTTTATTTTTATTTATTATTCCTCATTATATTTTGTGTTCCTTGTCAATCCCTAATAAAACACATGAGTAGTTAATTGCACACAGGATGCTTTCCAAACAGACTGTTGTCATTGGAATTCTGTTTGTATATGGTATCTAAATCCTCTGTGAATGCTTTGAATGCTTCTTTTTTGCTAGGATAAAAAGTAAGCAGATTTTGGGTAGCAGATGTCAGAAATTATATACAATATTAGATACTCATTATTTACAAAATATTATCTTGGGGCTTAGTATTAATAAATCAAAACTGCTTGATTGCAGCCTTCAGGATCGCAATCAAAGTATATTTTCTGTATGAGGAAATAAACTGTAACAGAATATCCATAAAAATAAACATTGCATGTGATGGAACATGGGATAAAACACTTTTGTAGTCTTTAATCAGTTATTTCAATAATTAGCTTTATAATTGTCTTGGCAATAAAATTTTGATTACAGGATGATACTCTGATATCCATCTGTAAATAATGAAGTTTGAAGAGAGCCTGTGCATTAATATGACACACAGGCTCTCAGAGATCTGGGCATATCACAGAGGATAATTTTTAGTGAGGATTTGGGAGTTTTAAATTTACAGTCTCATTTCTACTTAGTGGTATTAATTTGTGTGAATGTCTATCATTAATTTTATGGGATACTGATCTGAAATAGTCATTGTGAAGTTGAGGACTAAAATGAAAGTATGTCTGCCGCATAGCACTATTTGTCATAAACAGGTAAGGTGACGTAAGAGAGCCAACCTATTCAGTATTCAGTGCATATGTTTTTGACATATGTGGACATTTGAAGTGAGTTGTAAGCTATTTCAGGGAAAGATTGGTATTTATATGCTTGCATTATATGACGTATAATATGACAATTCCCCCCCATCTTTCCATTGAATGCTTTCTATCTATAGTGTTAGAACACTAGTAAAAGTTACTTAACACCATTTCAGAAACTATATATATAGATAGATAGATAGATAGATATAGATATAGATATAGATATAGATATAGATATAGATATAAACAGAAACAGACATAGATCCTCTGCACTCACCATGTACAGACTGGGGTGCAAGAGGGGGTTGCCCACATTGATATATAGATATAGATATATAAAGAAATTAGTTTGTTACTTAATTTGTTTACTTGTCTGTTGCCTAATATCTTAGTGAGCTCTCAAAGTAAAGCTGCCAAATTTTACATAGTTATTTAGTATCAAAAAGTGAGCTATTAAACCACATAGTGACAACGCGACAATGCGACAAAGCAACAGCGCAACAAATATTGAAAACATCATGTTTTGGTTGGAAACAATTGTTTGACTAGCAGAAAGAAACTTTATGACAACAGGACATAATGACAACGTGAAAAGAAACAAATATTATTTTTTCCATAGCATTTTTGATCTATTTACAAAATAATTTGCTAATATCTAGAAACTGCTACACATTATAAATCAGACCTGCACAAAGCTGAGTGACGCTGCTTGTTATCTTATATATAAAAATAATTGGTCTGTGTGAGGAAACACGGTGCTATTGGACTGAGAACTTTGTATTCATCACCTGTTTCTCATGGTTTAATGTACTATTTAATCCTTGGCCCGGTCTAAGTATATACACCAGAGCAACGGTGTATTATGTGTATTATTATTTCATTTTATTAGGTACATTTTGCCCTTGCTATTAACTTCAATATTGTATGTAGTATAAATATAAAGAATATTGCCATACTGTGTGTAACAGGACAGCAGCAGTCATTTTGCTTGTGTTAGCTAATGTAATTACCATTTGTCTCAAATGTCCATTGTTATGAGGTGCAGCTTAGATTTGGTTTGTAATCAGAACCATGTCTAGCTGGCAGACCATGTTAATTAGCTAGGTCAACAGGTAGTCTGAGAGCTAATGAGGTTAGAACTTCTAAATTATATCAATGTGCCTCCACATTGGCTGAAATAGCATTGGGAAATGTATCAAAATGCATCAATATAAATGTTATTGTATCAAAATGTATCACAGATTCAGATGGTGTAACACTGTTGATACAATGTTTCAAAGTCTTATTGTTTCATGTAAGTGAGCAGTGTCATTCCCTGCTGTAATATTGTAATCTCATGTTTAGTGTATCCAGCCAAAATAGCTAACTGAGTCCAGCTATTCCATTGTATAATCAAGGTAACAGGGTCAGTATGTCTAGCAGCTAAAGTGTTGACTGAGAGACCCCCGTTGTAAGGGGGAGGTTTGAGACATTTGACCCTACTTACTGTGTGTACAGCGAAGAATATAGGGAGAGGAGAATGCCAGGGGGCTCTTCTAGCTTGGATGATCCTGGTGTACAAGACATCAGCGAAAAGGACTCTGGGCCAGGCATCGTGGTACCGCTGGAAGAAACCCTACCAGGACAGGGTCGGTGTGAGCCAAAAACCCAGGCTGAGCGACACCATAACTGTTTTGCTAATCAGTAGTGGTAATATTGTGGGAAGATAAGACTCTGAAAGAGACCGAGATTATTACTTTGAAGTGCTGACTGCAAGAGGCTGCTGGAGGATATATGCTACCATTTACCCTGTAACTTGTGAAAGTCTTGTGGTGTCATAATAAAGTTTTATTTTGGATATATTCTGGTCTACCCGAGTGAGTTGAATCCCACAGAGGGTAACTGCCATCCCAGCTAAGGCTGGTATCCTCACAGTCTGTTTATTTGTTTGTCTGTCTGTTTATGCATTCGGACACCCCTGCACTGATAGGGATGAAACCAACATGAGGTGGTCCAGTTGGATTCTGGCCAGGTTTGAGGAGGCTTAGTGAGCCAGTCGGAACTCCCGCTGCTGTACGTTGGGCAGTACTTTGACCTGGGAGGCCTGTTTTGAGCCTTCCTCTGGATGGATTTGGATGAAAAGTTCACAGAGTAGTAACATTGGAGCCCAGAAGACATACCAGGGAGTTAAAATCCCATTCGGACCTACTGTTGGTATACATTGGGCCGAACTTTGACCTGGGGAGCCTGTTCTGGCCCTTCCACTGCATGAATTTGGATGAAACCTTCACAGAGGGATGACAATTAGTTGGTGTCCCAGTCGGACCTCCCGTTGGTGTACGCAAGGCAGAACTTTGACACAGGGAGACTGCTCTGAGCCTTCCACTGAATGGATTTGGATGACAATGATGGGTAGATACAGTGTGTCTTCTGTGAAAAATAGAAAAATAAATATATGTAATATAATGGAAAATTATTATGGATCATTTTTGTCTTATAAAATCAATATGAAATGATCATATTTACGCTGCTGCCACTGAAATTCTATTGCCTTAGGCCTGGGCCTATTTGGCCTTTACACAAATTTGAGCCTGTCACTTACCCTAAAATATGCAAGTATTCTTTATGTAGAATCCATCTTGTCTATCTTTCTGAAGATGTGGGCAGGCTTTACTGACCAGAGCATCTCCAAACCTTTCAGCAAATAAGGAGCACAAACACAGGGGAACATTTACCAAAATAGGTATTTTTGTTCAGGAAAGTGCTATAGCAAACATGTATTTTATTATTTATGGGTAGAACAGGTATGATGGGTAGATTAGAACCAATACCTTCAGGTTGGTTTTTAAATAGTCAAAACCAGAAATATGCTTAGGGTTTACAATAAATAGCAGAACATTCTTAATTGATTGCAAACTGAGTGGAAACAAACTCACATTTTATTGAAACTATAACGCAGACATGTTACTGAAATGGGTGAATCAGCAGGTTAATTGTCTTTATAGTTTGCTGATATTTTAAATTACCATCACAAGCAATTGTTCCACTGGTGCAAATAAACATGCTCTGCTCACACACTGATTAAAGGAGCACTAACCTCTAAATTTCTAATTCTTACTTTGTGCTATGTGCAGGCAAGTAAATGTGAAAATACTGTCTGTTATCTCTGGATAAGGACATTTCTGAGGGAGACAGTAAGTTTGTTTACACATAACAGGCAGAAATAAGTGGCACTCAGTGGTTTCCATCTACTACCTTCCATCGTTCTCCCTTCTAAACAAATGTCTGATAAGGAAGTAAAGTATTTCTATCTGCAGTTGGGAAGGGCAACAATGCAGATGGAGGTGATGAGGCGGGAATTATTAGCACATACTTACAGTTTAGGAGAAATTCTTATCTGGAAAGATAACAAGAGCAATAGGGGTGCTTGAAATTGACTGCATATCTGAAGCTTTTAAGCAGGTACTGTCACAGAATATTAAGAAAGCACTGTGCAAATATTTATATAAATATTTAGCTTTTTAACTTGTTATTAGAGAAATCCCCAGAGAATTCTTTAAAAACATGGTAGGGTAAAGCACTTTGTTTAAAGCAAAGGGGGAGATTCAATTGGTTGCTTTGTGCCACCAGACATCACCGCAAACTGCTGGTCATTACAGTAAGGAATTTCTCCTGATTTTTTATTTCATCTTCAACATCATGTTGATGTGTCTCCGTGGACTGTTCCATGGGACAAATAACTTATTTGTGGCTGGATCATGTAGAAATAATTTATTGTAGAAATGTATTTCAATTAGTGGTGCAGGCACCAATGTATACAATGGCAAATGCACTTATCGTGTTACATTGGGGTGTGTTTTGTATAGAAATGTCTTATTTGGGGTAGTAACTTTTCTTTGGGAATTCCCAAATTAGCAATAGAATTGAAGGGATGTGTTTTTGAAATTGTCTAGAGACAAGTAAACTCATGCTAATTAGCCCTGCTTATCACTTAGTGACCAATATGTTTGTTTAGCCTGTATACGCAATCGGGGGCCGCTGCCTTCCTGTCTGGTGTGGCTGCATCTCAGATAATGCAAGCAGCAAGTTTTAGCAGAGTAGTAGTTTCTGGGGTCTGGACGTTTGCACTTGTTTGTTTGAATGTTGAGTCTAGTTGCTACCTGGCAGATTTCACAGGGGTTCCGGGTCTGTGGGATTAGGTTCTGGGTGGGGTGTTTCTGTGGCAACATGTGTGTTTGATTTGTTGCAGGTGTGGTATTATAAACTTTCAGTTTTTCTTACCTTGCTTGTTTTCAGGCTGTGATGTGTTGCTTTAGAGTGTTGTTTGCTCTTTAATTTCTTCTGTTTTTTTTCAAACTCAGTAGCTCTGTATGGATACAAAAAGGGAGGAAGGTGTAAAGGGTGGGGTAGGGGGATGGTTGGGATAAGGGTTAAGGTTAAGCTGAGATTATGCAATATACCTTACTGGTGCTGCTTTTCAGGTGGCTGCATGTTTATATTTCTTTGTGGTATATTTAGTTATAGCTCCTTTGTGTTTATAGCTCTTTTCTTTGGTATATTGCTAAACCGCTGTGAGGTGAGAGTGATTATAGCTCTGGTATAACTTTGGCTTGTGTAGAAATATCTTAAAATGATTATAGCTCAGCATGTTTTAAGCTCTTGGTGGTTGATAGTGATTATAGCTCTGGTGTAACCGCTCTTTTGAGTGGTTTAGTGATTATTGCTAGGCGGGTTTTATTGTAGCTAACTGGTGGAGTAGATGGATGGTGTGATATGTGTTGAGTGCTAATTTGTTTGTGTAAAGGTGTTTACTATGTGTGTTTTAAGTGGCTGTGTTCTAGTTGTGGGTGAGTGGCGGGAGTTATGAAGACCTGCTGACTGTGGGTGGTGTGTGGGTGTGGAGCTGTATGCGGTGTGGCCAATTAATGTTACTGTTCTAAGATTGCTCTTATAAGAGCACTTATTGTCTTTAGGGGTGCCCCATTGAGTTGGTGTTTCATGGGGAAGGGTCTATGCTGCTTCAGTGGTGGTCAGTGGTGGTCAGCGGTGATCGCTGTTGTAGCTGTGGATAAGCGGCTTTCTCCTGGTGTTTGGAACACAGGCATGCATTCCAAATGCCAATCGTCCGGTTCTGTGGAACGTACATGCACCAGTGCATTCCACTTCAGTCGGGGTTTGGAGGCTTGTGAGGAGGGTTTCACTCGGGTGGTCCAGTAGATATAGTGGGAACTTAGTCTTTTTAGCGCAGTGTCTTGTGTCCGTATCATAACAGAGTAGTGTGAGCTAGTGGTGACAACAGGCTCCTCCTATTGCAACAGGAGGGGCGGATTTGGGATGAAAAAAGAGGACGGTGGCAAAGTACGCCCAGCCGATCCCCAGTGACAACAGACAGGTTGGCATAGGCGGTCCATCCTGTCACACCCCCTAAGATTCATAGTCAAGAAACCAAATCTCTATAGTCACATAATTGCCATAATGTAGTCAGAATATGCATAGAGATGCTTTGAACTTTTCTAAATCAACAGCTTGAATGTCTACAGTTCCTCCTACTCATCAGTCACTGTGAGTGTGGGCTGGATTTTTAAATTATTGGCATCATGTCAGGGTAGGATAATAAAACTAAATATAACATGCACAATAGATCTGCATTAGCTAACGTTAAAGATCACTTCACTGATTATTAAATGATTTTGAAAGGATAAAAGCAGGGAAAAAACTAGTCCTATATCAAATTATTTGGGTGTCCTGCATTAGTTTTATGGGGTCCTAAGCAGGAAATCCTTTTTCTTTGGGCTAGCTCTTCCAAACCACTAGCAGAGTTACTGAAGCCCCTACCCAGGAACTTCACATTTGGATGAACAAAGAGCTCATGGAGAAAGAGATTTCACAAGCTAAAAGCCTTTAATGGCAGCGCTGGAGCCACCAAATTGGAGTATCAGGAAAGTGCAGATAAATTACATTTTCTGGTTTAACTTAACTCATCTAATCCCACATATAATGCTAAAAATGGGTATAATTATCTTTCAACAAAATGCAGTTTCTGATTAGGTCCTCTTTAAAACACAGCATTGGTGTTTGTTCTCTGCTTATGTTTACATTGTACAGTACATATACATAGATATGCAACATACTTTACAAATACATTTCTGTCTACTCTAAAACTGCCGCAGTCAATAACCTTGTAAACTTAGAGTATTGGAGTTTGCCCAATACATTATATCAGGTGCCAAAAACAACTTGAAGTTAATAACTAGGACGATGCAATCAGTTCAGAGAGAAATGAATCACAAGTTCTGGCACCATGAAATACAAAACTGTAGTACAATTAAGCAGGAGTCCTAATTATTCTTATCAATCTCCACATTGTTTTTTATTTAAGTAACAGGAATTTTTGTTACTTATGCAAGTCTTTGTTCACAGAATATTAATACTAAAACAGAGTCATTGTGCCACTTTTAGGTTTAATAGGATTGAAGCAGTATTAAAATCTTGAATCTAATAATGTTTTTCGACTCTTGCTGCCTTAAAGTAAAAATAAAATAAAATAAACCAAAAATGCATATTTTGCAAATATGCTTGTTGTAAAATATTTGCATAAGTTATGCTGTGGTATAGATTGCCACAATAGTTTTTATGAGCCTTTCTACATACTGTGCAATGTAAAATGTGAGTGACAGCTCATTCACACAAACTTCAAGCACATTTATAAAACATGGCTTTAGGCTAAATCTGTGTTTTTTTAATGAATGTGTGAATGAGCCCATAGCTCTGTCAGTGAAAGATTAAATTAACTACGAGCAGTGTAAATCAGTGCTTATTTTGACATTTCAGTTCATGCTTGTGTTTGTTTTAAAAAAACACAACAATGATTCTATTTACTTTTAGCAGCTTTATCTGCAATTTTTTAACTGTACTTCTTCTTGAAAGAAAGAGAAAACATACACTGTTTCTGGTATTAATAAAGAGAGTATATAATTCCTTGAAATTCTCAGGTTTCTAATATGTTCATATCTATATAAATAAGTACATACCAACTTACATATTATGATCTGACTACCTGCCTACCTGACTTGGCTGTGGTTCTTGCACATTATTATCCCATACATCTTGCTCAGCCATATTTTCGGGCAAGTCCGATCTCTTTCAGCTAACACATGAACGCTCTCTTCTAAGGTTTCTATATTTGGCACTTTTTTTATATGCTTGCCTCTTAAAAGAACATCTGTCACCTGCACCCAGCAGAGACAGAAATATTGTGGCCTGAGCCAATGTTTGAATTTGGCCTGTCAATTCACTAGCAACCAGTGACATCAATGAGACACTCCATTATTTATGTGGCCAGGACTTATAATAATTCATGGACATTTCAATTCCAGTTGGCTACAGGTTGCTCTCTTTCTGCCCACTTTAAAAACTGAGTATATCCTGGCTCAGCAGTAGTTAAAGATTGAACACAATAAGGTTATTTCTCTCTCTCTCTCTCTCTCTCTCTCTCTCTCTCTCTCTCTCTCTCCTTATTCCAAATGGTTGGAAGTGGGCACCCTGGGTTGACAAGTGTACATTAGAATTATGTACATGTTGGGCAACTGACAGCTATCACAACTATTCTTTATTCCCCACATCAACTCTATATTTATATAATCCTGCATACATCTAACAAATCTTTCCAGAATACGCACATATCTCACACAAGACACTGCAAAAACCTTAATTCATGCACTCACTATCTCCCGCATCGACTATTGCAATTCCCTCCTTACTGATCTTCCCAAAGTCTGACTCAAGCCCCTACAATCTATTTTGCACGCAGCGGCTAGATTGATTTTCCTAGCAAGTCGTTTTTCTTCTGCTGACCCACTCTGTCAATCATAATTGGTTGCCTGTTTTTCAACAAATCCAATATAAAATTCTTCTACTAACATACAAGGCCATCAACAAAATTGCACCAACATACATCTGCTCACTTGTCTCAAAATACCTCCCATCTTGACACCTCCGTTCTGCACAAGATCTGCGTCTCTCTTCCACTCTTATCCCTTCCTCCCACTCTCGGTTACAGGACTATTTAAACTTTATGGAATTCACTCCCTCGCACCACAAGACTTATCTCTACTCTTCAAACCTTCAAGCATTCTCTGAGAGCCCACCTCTTCAGACAAGCTTATAACATTCCTCTGCCACCCTTTTAATACCCTATTACTACCCTCTACACAGCTGTTCTCAATTGTAAAGCTCTACAGAATCTGATGGCATTATATAAATAAATGTTGATGATGATAACTGCATTGTATC
Source organism: Mixophyes fleayi (assembly GCF_038048845.1). NCBI lineage: Eukaryota > Metazoa > Chordata > Amphibia > Anura > Limnodynastidae > Mixophyes > Mixophyes fleayi. The sequence continues at coordinate 57,403,761 of NC_134410.1, read as the reverse complement.
CTGGACAGTTATTACTTGCTGGTCTTTATTTTAAATATGGTGTTGGCATAGAGCATAGACACAGTACTAATCTTCACAGCAAAGGGGAAGTCTGATGCCTCACTGACTGTGCTTGCTCCTATTTGAATAGCTACACCCTCTATATTTATAGCTGTACCTCCATTCATAAACTAATTTGGGCATGGGGATGCATGATTAAGCATTGCCCTGGGCGTGGTTGCATTTATGCACCATGATAACAGTTTAAATATACAAATCTATGCATTTTGAAGCAAAACAAACTGCAAATCTCAATTAAATTAATAGCACACAACATATTTGCAAATAAGAATTTGATTATAGCTTGCTTTTAAATTAACATTCACATTGAATTAGTATTCATTTTGCTGATTTGTAACTAGAGATGAGTGAATTGGTTCGCAAAGCAATTTCCAATATTTTTGCCAGCAGCTCTTTCTCCAACGAATTCATTTAAAATCTATTTTTACTGAATTAAACAAGAGAGACATTTAAAATTATAATTAAAGTGTATAAAATGGTATTTAATGGTATAAAAAAGTTATTTCTAAAGTGAAGTTAATCACTTTATTAATATTTTTGACTTTGTGTAGAATTTGTTAAAAAAAAAAAGCAATTTATGACAATTTTGCTTTGAATTCTGATATTTTTGAAGCGTAACCAGACTGAATAGCTACAAAAAAATTGAATGCCAGGAAATTCTATATTTTCTGGAATAATTTACTCTAAAAAAAGGTTGCAGTGCCATTCGTGGAATGCAAAAAAAAATAAAGTGTCTTATTCCACTATTCTCAAGTGCCTCTAATATATGCTTTAGTATTTTGGAAAATATACAAACATTTAGCATACCCATTGTAATAATGTAAATTTTGCTTACTTGCTCAATTATTTACTGGAAACTGAAGCTACTCCCACATCATTAGAATTTTAGTGACTGTGTTTCCCTATTTATGATTGCCAATTACTCCTAATTACAAAGACTTATGTACTTTGTGGTTGACTAAAAGGGAAGTGACTTTTGTAAATATATATTATGTTTAGAAAAACAAAGGGGCTTATCAGTTGATTTTTTTAATTACTGTATTTATTTTTATTTTTCACATGTCTGTGCAAACAACAATTATGCTCTTGCATCCTATGATGCCTCAAATGATGTACATCATTTACTGAGCCACTGCTAGCAACCAATACTGCATCCTGTCTGTAATACAAACTACAAGCTCCTTACCATCTGGATATCAGAGGCAACAAAAGCACCTTTCTGCCAGTAACATCGACTCAAATTACTGGTTCTGTTTTAAATGCAAATATCTTTCTGTATAATTTCCATTTTAGCCATTTTTGACTGACAACATGCCATTGTGAATATCATTGGTGCTATGACTTTGTAACACAATCTCATTGGTGGCTTGAAGTGCCATTCAGCAAGAAGAAGGGGGCTGACACAATGCTTCACTGTAGCCCATTTTGCAAATCTGGCCCTCCTCTGTGGAGGCTCAGTTCCATCAGGGCCCAATAGTGTAAAAGAAGAGGAACACTGGGGTGGGGCCCACAAATCAGGTAAGTGGAAAATTCATTTTTACAAATATGTTTAAGATGGCAGAATTAGCATTTAATTTATTATATGATACACTTCTATACTTTGTATTAAAAGCTAATCAAGTGCTTCAATAAACTTAGGCTATTGTTATGTCCGTGCTAAATTTTCTAGCATAAGGAAGATCCAGTCCAATGAACTCATGAAAGCAATTAATGCACGGGCCAGCATCAAGTTCAGTTACCTTCAACTCATGAGTAATTGCAGGTGTTTTCTGGTTTTAACTGTCTTCTTATTTTGATATGTTTCTTAAAAGTGTTTAATTACTATGTAGTGCACGCAGTTAAGTATTGCAATCATCACAGGGTAATAGAGCACACATTAAAGTGGCGTTTTGAAAAATCAAACATTGACATTCCCTGGCATTAACACTTCACTGCAATTATGTTTCTGTTTTAAATGAAGATCCAACCTTTTAAGCTCAACATAAATGTAATTGCAGAGTAGCCAAGTGCTAATAGCATGAAATAAAATAGAAAAATCTCTTTTGTTAAAACATACAAAAAAATGGTGACCTGACATTAAAAGCAAGAGCTATTTTCTTAAAAAATTGAAGACAAGTCCAAACTGGAATCACTTATTAAAAGATGTATAGTAAAATCATAATAAAAATATTGCAAACAATTGAAATGAAATTAGCATGTGTTTAAAGAACTGCATATATCACATATCCATATGATTGTGCTTTCTCCTGAGTTTCTCTATCAACCTGAACTGTTAAGTTCATTCTTTAGGTTAAGCATTCTGTCCCATAGGATTGATTACAGATGAGTGAAACACTCAAGATCCGATTTTCCTCCCACATGTGGCACTATATAAAAAAAACAATACTGATAGTTGGCTAGTTCTGCTATTCATCCACTCACTAGAATTCTGTAAAAGTAGGTGTCAACAAATAGACTCCGAATTATATATAAATTGCAGAAGACTGATACAGAAGAATGATGGTGACAATGGCCCCTTGCTGTGGCTATCAATTACCCCTCAAATGTAGGTCCCATAGCACCCATACCTCCTGCACCTATGGTTGTTACATCCTTGTTCATGCCCTTTATTTGCCCCTTTGCTTTGAAAATAGAGGCTCAGGGAAGGTTTTAATTGTGACACGCCTTAGTTTCACTGGTCTATACATTGTTTTTTTAAGAGTCAGACCCCTCTTCTCAGGTGCTGCATGCTTTTAAAATGGAGGCTCTTGGAAGGTTTTAATTGTAACACAAAATTTGCCTATTTATGTATATGCTGACACATAGTGATTTTATATATTTTTGGGGATATTTTTCTTTTGTTTATTTGCCCATTGCTGATTTTTTTTTTTTTAAACAAAGTTTTTCAATACCTTTGATACATGTAGTAACAAAAGATGTGCGACAAGGCTGCCCTGTCACTAGTGTGTAAAGTTCTAGGAAAAAACCCACCCAGATTTGCGTCAAAGTACATGGGTTTGCAGAGCAAGGTGGCAATGTTTGCAAAGGATAAGAAGTTTGCACCAGTTTAGGGCAGGAATAAGGCTGTGTGAGGGCCTTTCTTGCACAGCACAAATAGAGCTATACATAGCTTTGCAGAGCAGAGCAATAATTAAATTTACTTTTGCAGGGTGAGTTAAGTGAAATGAGATAAAGGAGAGGAGAGGGAACATTTTTAGGGGAATTCCATTTTTGGCAGAGCATTCCTTACATTTAAACCCCACAAATGGACTTGTACCAGCTCAGAGCTAGTGGTCTTTTGGGTCTTGTCCTACATTTTTAATAGGATCCATTAAAATGCTTCACACACAAAACTGCCATAAAAATAATAATAATAATAATAATAATAATAATAATATTAATAATAACAATAATAAAAAGAGTCCCAGAGTTTTCTCCTTCTCACAATTAATTTAAGCCTGAAAAGCTAAATCAAGTTTATTTTAATATAAAGGTGTGTTTCTAAAATGGTAGGTGGCTGGAATTTGATGTGTTAATTTTTTGCCACTCCACACATATACAGTCAAGTCCATAATTATTGGGACATCGACACAATTCTCATATTTTGGGCTCTATACACCACCACAATGGATTTTAAATGAAACTAACAAGACTTTCAGCTTTAATTTGAGGGTATTTACATCCAAATCAGGTGAATGGTGTAGGAATTACAACAGTTTCTATATGCGCCTCCCACTTTTTAAGGGACTAAAAGTAATGGGACAATTGACTCAAAAGCTATTTCATGGACATGTCTGGGCTATTCCCTCGTTATTTCATTATCAATTAAGCAGGTAAAAAGTTGAAAAACAACTGTGGTGGATGACAGAAGACTTTTCTTCCTGGTGAAGAAAAACCCCTTCACAACAGTTGGCCAAATCAAGAACACTCTCCAGGAGGTAGGTGTATATGTGTCAAAGTCAACAATCAAGAGAAGACTTCACAAGAGTGAATATAGAGAGTTCACCACAAGATGTAAACCATTTGTTAGCCACAAAAACAGGAAGACCAGATTACAGTTTGGCAAACAACATCTAAAAAAGCCATTACGGTTCTGGAACAACATCCTATGGACAGATGAGACAAAGATCAACTTGTACCAGAGTGATGGGAAGAGAAGAGTATGGAGAAAGAAAGGAACAGCTCATGATCCAAAACATACCAACTCATCAGTAAAGCATGGTGGTGGTAGTGCAATGGTTTGGGCATGTATGGCTGCCAATGGAACTGGTTCCCTTGTATTAATTGATGATGTGACTGCTGACAAAAGCAGCAGGATGAATTCTGAAGTGTTTCGGGCAATATTATCTGCTCATATTCAGTCAAATTGTTCAGAACTCATTGGGTGGCGCTTCACAGTGCAGATGGACAATGACCCGAAGCATACTGCAAGAGCAACCAAAGAGTTTTTTAAGACTAACAAGTGGAATGTTATGCAATGGCCAAGTCAATCACCTGACCTGAATCCGATTTAGCATACATTTCACTTGATGAAGACAAAACTGAAGGGAAAATGCCCCAAGAACAAGCAGGAACTGAAGACATTTGCAGTAGAGGCCTGGCAGAGCATCACCAGGGATGAAACCCAGCGTCTGGTGATGTCTATGCCTTCCAGACTTCAGGCTGTAATTGCCTGCAAAGGATTTGCAACAAAGCATTAAAAAGTGAAAGTTTGATGTAGGATTGTTTAGTTTGTCCCATTCATTTTGGTCCCTTAAAAAGTGGGAGGCACTTATAGAAACCGTTGTAATTCCTACACTGTTCATCTGATTTGGATGTAAATTCCCTCAAATTAAAGCTGAAAGTCTGCATTTAAAGCACATCCTGTTTGTTTCATTTTAAATCCATTGCGGTGGTGTATAGAACCCAAAATATGAGAATTGTGTTGACGTCCCAATATTTATGGACTTGACTGTAGGTGCACTTCTAGTCTGCAGATGTGTCTCCCAAAGAAGGAGAACAGGTGCAGTGGTGCATAAACAAGGATTTTTTTAGTGGTGCATGAATACCCAACAATGGATATTCAGAGCATAACACGGGCCATGCTAAGAGACAATTCTCACCAAGTTGGTAAATACTGATATGAAGAAATATCAAGTATATGGCATTTCCTTTAGCACTATTCTCCTAAATATGAGTGGCTTATTTGCATATTGATAGGTCTATTTTTTAAAAAAATATTTATTTAAAAATGGTATTGACATCACAAATGAAAAAGTATTAGTACAACATAACATAAAAAAATGTCTGAGGTAGCAGCAAAATCAGCAGAGATATAATTGTATAATTCTTTAAATGTCCACATTTTTAATATAGGAGAAAGAGAAAGAAAACATTAGAGGGAGAGCAGGGAGCTGTGTGGTTAGAACCACAATTGAGAAAAGAGCAAGAGAAGGGAAAGGGCTACCAAAGGAAGGACGTAGTACCAGCTTTAAGTAAAGCGAGAGCGAAATTGAAAAAAGGAGAACCAGAAATTTTGAATAATACTGGTCATGAATTCCATACGATGAATATGCCACATACTATTAATGACGTTTGAAAGTGAGAGAGGGGTATGCTGTTTCCAATCAGCCACAACTTGACAGGTAGCTGCTGATATAATGTGTTGAGCTAGTTTTTTCTGGTATCGAGGGGCAAAGGGAAATCCAAGGGGAAAAACATAGGGTCTAATGGTATATCAATCTGAATAATAGTAGTGATCAGATTTTTAATGACCAACCAAAAATGGACTAGTTTTGACCAGTCCCAACATATATGAAGAAATGTGCCCTTTACCAGAACATGCATGCCAGCATCTATCAGAGGAATTGGGTAGCATCTTTTTGAGGCTGGTTGGGACATAATACCAGCAGAACAGAATTTTATATACATTTTCTTTTATTTGAATGGAAATGGAGCTAGAGGCAGCATTCTCCCTGATCTCAGTCCAGTCGTCATCATCTAGTACAGGGGCCCAGGAACTTTTTTACCTTTTACCCCAAAATATATTTAGATATGCTGATGTTACCCCATTGATTTGAGAGGAAGGAAATCATATATTATTAATTATTGGAATTCAAAATTTAATTGAATCTATTCAAAATTTCTTTGAAAGCTTCAACTTTCAAACTTCAGGTTTTGGTGAAATGATGTTGTTTCATTTTTGATACGAGAGTATCAATATTGGGGGATTTTGATGTCAGAGCAATTTGGATACAGTCTTCAGTGTCCAATCAATTTCTCTGCTTTGTTTTTATGTTCGTTAGAGTGGAAAATCCTTGTTCACAAAGGTAGGTTGTTGCGAAAGGCAGCAACTTTTTGACTGCCTCCTCATGTGCAATTTTGAATGCCTTTGCAGCTGATGACTTCCAAAAATATGACAGATCTGCTTTGTTTTCAAATACAATATGTGCTTCATTATTGCATCGAAGCTCAAGAAGTGCCTCTGCCAACCCTTGAGGTTCTTCTGGTACAACAGCAATTTCACATTTAAAGGGGTCTATAATCCAGCTGACAGCATGTGAATCGACAGCATTACCCCCAGGAATTTATTTTACCCCATTTGGGGTAAAATGACCACTGATCTGGTGAGATGCCCATGTCTCGTTCCCATGCCGGCTCATGAAGGTCACATAAAGCTTCAGTAGAAATGGTAAGTTCAGAATATATGATGGAGATCAGGCTGGATGTGGATGTCTGGCAGAGGCACATTGTCTCTACGGTGGTGAGGGGACAGGAAGAGAGATGACATTTACAAGTGGAACGGAAATTTTGTATCTGTAAATGCTGATAAAAGTATTTTTTGGGTATATCAAATTTAGTTTGACTGTCAGATAACTGAGTAAAGACAGCATTGTGAGAGAAATCATTTAAATATCTAATACCCTGGGAATGCCAAAAGGAGAATACTGATGGCATTCTCCTTTTGGGGGAAAATCTGGTGAATTAAAAAAAGGAAAAATCAGAGAGGATTGTAGAGAGAAACCATACATCTGGGAGGTAGAATCCCAGATTCCCAAGGGACAGGAGACCATAGGATGAGCTCCAACTCATTTAGGACAACAAGGCCGTGGGAGCCAGAGGCGGGGGAGAGAAATCCCAGACCTTCAGTCTCAATGAGGACCCAGACTAGAGGTTGTATGGATACACCATAAGACACATTGTGCAAGTTGGCCAGAGAGATAGTAACATTTGAAATTTGGGGCACCAAGACCAACACCCTGAGAATTCCTCAGGAGGACTCAAAGTCCCTCTCATGGGCACTTACCTGTCTATATGAATTTTGAAGTGTTATATTGAAGAAATTTGAAAGCATAGGGAGTTATATGAATGGGAAGGGTTTGGAAGATATAAATAACTGCGGGAGAATATTAAAATAAAGTTGCATTAATACAGAATATCCAGGAGATAAACTGATCCGACAATGAAGCAAGATCTGACTTAATTTGGGAGAAAGTGTTAGGGAAGTAAGCTTTGGAAAATTGATGATAGCGTTTAGTTAACTAAAAGCCCAGGTATTTAATTTTTTGTAATCGCCAATTAAAGGGGAAATTTAGTTCTAAGAATGATTTATCCATTTGGGGATGCAAAAGTTTAAGACTTCCGTTTTGTCTGTATTGACTTTATAGCTTGAGAAATTAACATATCAACCGAGTTCGGACAGAAGGGGGGGATCAACCGGGTAGGCTATTGTCAGCAGAACATCGTCCACATATAAGGCCAGTTTATGTTCCATGGTACTGATGGTTCAGCCCAAGCTGCCACACAGTTCGGTTCAGCCCGAGTCGTCAAACAGTTCGGTTCAGCCCAAGTTGCCACACAGTTTGGTTCAGCCTGACTTGCAAAATAGTTCAGTTCAGCTCTAGTTGCCTTCTGGCCTTGTCTGGTTCTCACAGTGCTCTCCGTTCCGAGCCTTCTCACCGTGCTGTACGGTCTGATTGGTTTACTTAATCTAGGTTTTCCATCAGGTGTGCCAGGCTTGCTGCCCAAGTTGGGAACTCCTGCGGTGCCATCCCAGTCAGGGACTTTCCAGAAACTGCATCCCAGTCAGGGACTGCTGCTCTGCCATCCCTGTAGGAGACTCCTGTTCTGCCATCCCAGTCAGGGACTTTCCAGAGACTGCTGCCCAAGTTGGGGATTCTCCAGAGTCTGCTATTGAGCCAGAGCTCCCGGAAGCCTCTTCTGAATCATCAGATTCTCCTTCAGTCTTCTTTGACAGTGACCTCAAATACTTTACTTCCATACTGCACCTTTGTATCAAACAGTTTCAAGAATTTCCAGATTATTTTGTTGACCAATATAACCAAGTGAGTTCAATTATAATGTATTTCAGAGGGGAGACACAAACTTGGTCTTTTTCATTGCTTAATTCTGATAATCCCATTATCCATAATTCCATGGACTTTATTAATGCCGTTTGTCAGAAGTATTCTCCTTCTACAGTCAAATCTCCTGGTCATAGTTCTTATGTTTCCATTCTGACCTCTGTATCAGTTCCTGACACAAATCATCTATGCACATTGCTTCCATTGGTCAATTTATATTTTCAAAAAATAAAGAGAACAATAAAAACAAAAACGTTCTCTGTCCTTGGTTGCTGGGCATATTACCATATTGTCATAAAACTAAAAGTCCTTTTCCTACTCTAGATTGGGACACAGACTCTGAGGCTGAATTTTATGTTTCTAGAGACTTAGTGGATGAACTTGACATTTATTCTTGTGCTTTCAAAGAATCGGTCTTTGTCTGCACTCCATTGGAGAAGGACTCAATTGTGTCTCCAAGAAAATCCCAGAAGAAGAGAAAGCAGCAGAAGAAAAAGGCCTGAAAGGAACTTTTTATGGAGCATCTGGAATCTCGCGTCTTCTGCAGCATTCCTCAGGAGGCCGTTCATTTCAGCAGCTCCTGCCTCTGGGACTATTTTGGATTCTATTGTTTATAATACTCTGCAGTATCTGTGATCCACCAGAAGTGCTGCAAGTTCCACCCTTTCCCACTACCGGGAGTTAAATAGCACAACTAGTTGATCATCCACACCTGACTATGTCCTATATATACCTGCCTATCCCAGTATCCTTTGCTGATCATTAATGTTTCTGAGCCTGTTTATGATTGTTACCTTGTTACTGCCTTGCTTTCTCTGTTCCTGTGGATATTCATGCTTAGCCAGTTCCTGCTTCTTTGTACAGCATTAACCAATCACCTGTATCTTCTCCTGGAGTTACTCTGACGATTGCATTATTCCTGCTAATCTGCTGTACATGGAAATCTGTTTATACTCTGACCCGTTCTATGTTCACATTGCATCACCTGGACTGTTTTTCCTCTGCAATAAACAGTTTAACATTTTCATCATATGTCTAGCTCGATTGCTATAAATGCAATACCAAGTTTGTGGAACAGTTTTTGTAACAATGAGTATCCAAGGTGAGGGCTCCTCGGGGCATGGGGCCAGGAAGGCTTTACAGAGAGGAATAAAATTCCCTTAATTCACTGACAATTTCCAGGGCATTATAAGTAATAGAGTTTGAAGGTTTCTTCTGAATATTATCAATAAGACCACAAGCGCTTTTCAGCTGGAGCTAACATAAAATCTGCCTTGTCAGCCTTAGCATAGAAACATTGCTAAAGCTTTTGCATAAGCAAGATAATATCATATTTAATTGACCTTCCAGAGACTCAATCTGTGATAGCAGGGTAGAATCAGGATTTTGCTTTTGTTGGGCCAAGATTGCCGCAATGCGTTGCTCAAGAGAGGTTACTTCTATAGGAGCCAGTTTCTTAACTTTCAAGGCTGTGCTAATGAGTTGACCATGAATGGTGGCTTTATTGGTTTCCCATACGACCCCTGGTGCAACCTCCGAACACACATGCTTTTGGAAATATCAGAGATCACCGTTTTGCTGTCAGAAAATGGTGTTGTATTTAAAAGCAGTGAATCATCCAGGCATCATCTAAATGAACACTGATATTGTCAAAATAAATCTAAGAGACTATTTGCACACGCATGATAAGTCCCGGAAAATGGAATGATACCAGCTTGTATTTTCAGAGCCGTCAATGACTGTGAAATATGAATTATGTCAATGCAAGAGCATATTTGACATGGGGGTGAAAAATGAGTATACTCCCTTGCAGTGGCGTTTATAAGGCGCCAGGTGTCGTATAGGGTGAGTTCTTTCAGTAAAGCAGACATAGTAAGTCTGTGTAAGGAGAAGTAGTCGATTTTTTGGGGCGAAATTAAGTTTTATCTAAGGCTTGATCTAAAATAACATTACAGTCACCACCCACTATAGCCCCTGAGCCAACTTCTCAATGTGCCTATATAGTTTAGTGAACAAATTTGGCACATAGTCCGACACCAGCATAATAGGAGTAGAGCATAGAGTGCTAATCACAAGTAAGAAATGATCCTCAGGATCAGCATAAGTGTCAGAGAGCAAAAAGGGACCCTTATTGTGATTAAGGACTGCGATTATCGACTCCCCGCTTTTTGCAATCTGCTGAGGCAAAGAACGCCTGAGAGAACTGTTTACCCTATAGTTTTGTATGAGTACCTGTGAGACGGGACTACTCGAGAAAGACTATATGCGCTTTTTCCCTCCTGCAGGCTCCTAGGACTACGGTATGTTTGGGGGGGAGTTGAGACCGTTAACATTGATGGAAAGAACTTTTCAGGGCTATGACAATGGGCGAAAAATTACTTCTAAGTAAAAGTAAAAGGCGAGCAACATACTTCAAAGAGAGAGAAAATTAGTCTTTCCACCAGCAAACTAATTGTACACTCACACTGTCATATCCCAGAAGAAGCCCCATTATTGAGGAAACCCATTCGTTTGTACTGAATAATTATACATCTCCCACTGATTCTTACTGACTATCACAACCGCTACAGATATCTCCAGTTTATTAGCAATTGAAATGACATACTAGAATGTATAAGGAATTGCTTTTACAGCACAGCCAGCTGTCCGTAACATAAACACACAAAAGTTGCGGTGACTCACTGTTCCCACAGGATGCGTCCTGGCCGTCTCCATGACGACCGGGACATAACTTCCTGTTTACGCCCCGGCTGTTTCTCAGGCAACGGTCGGGACGCTGCAGACTTGTAGCGCCGCATCCCGGCATTTAGGGCAGCCGGGATGTGCGCAACTTTTAGGATCCTCATTTATCAATCTGCCCCTGAGGCTGATTTACCCCAGGCTGTATTCTGTTTTTCTTTTGGCCAGTCTCTGTATATTAGGCTTAGCCTCCCTGCCGGTTATAGTTCCAGTTTCTCTGTGCTAGCCTGCTACTGTGCTTGAACCTGTGTTACTGTTTGGATTTTTCTGTGTATGACCCTTGGCTTTGTTTATTGGATTTTGATTATAGCCTGTTGCCCTGACAATTGCTTTGTTCCTGGATTCTCCTTGGTTGCTGCCAGCCCTTACATCTTGCCTGACTCTGACCATGTTACCTGCTTCGGACCTATACCTCGGCTTGTTTCCTGAACACACTAGACTCTACACCCCGCTACTCTGCCCTACGGTACGTTCATACACCTGTACTACTCTAAGTATAAGACCTGGGGGCATCCGAGTACCTGTGAGCGTAGCGAGCTCTACGGGAAAGGCGGCTGCTATAGGTGAAGACCTCTCCACCTAGTTCCACAGGTTTATGATAAGACCGTTAGCCGTAACACAGACAGCTTAATTTCACTGCGCATGAGCAGCACCCGTCGGACGGCTCTGATTCTTTCCGAAGACAAGGACACCTGTATTCAGCGCACGCCCATTTGGTAGGGAAAATAGAAGGCACGAGTCCAGGAAGGGGAGCACACGAGGAGGAACTTAGTGTTCCTGAAGCCTGCATTATAACGTGAGTCCGAACATTAATTTTATAATACGTAATATTGCAAAAATTGAAGGCACTTACACTACTAACTTTACAAGGACAATATAAGTGCAGATAACTGGTGAAAGTATATGCATTGGAACCCATATCTTGAATCTCTATCAATTAAGGACATTAATAGTACTACTATTGGTACACCATGATGCTTTGGGATCTTTTTATCCTGGTACTTATCAATTGAGTAACAAAGAGACATTTGAGGAAGTCTTGGAGACCTCACATTGCAAGATCCTATAAGATTTGTATCAGCAGTGCAATTGGTACATTGAATTGTTTTAGGATACACATTTCTGTCAGATCTCAATTGGTTCATACAGACTTCTATGAGAATTTTTTAGAACTTTGTACTGTAATAACCCTGTAAGGGATATATCTATTATCAAGCAACACTGTGCATATTTTATTGATGGAATATGTAAATTTTAGAAGTTCTAGTAAGAACATTTTTGGTACATTTATTTGAGTATGTATGAAAATAAACAGCAGAACCATTTTTTTACTAAGTACACACTATTGTCATCTAAACGTAATTACCAGTGGAGCGCCGGGAAAATACATCTCATTTGATATACTCAACTTGGGTGTTAGGGATACCACCAACTTCCCACAGGCAGATCCACTAGATCATATCACACTATTAATAATTGAGGGGCAGCGCTGGGTTTACTAACTAGAATTCTGTTCAATAACTAACCATCATGATGCTTTCCTCGGCTACTATAAATGTGCCACGTGAGACTTTCATACACAGATTTTTAATTCTTTTGGTATTCTGTGACATATCCAATTCTGTTGATCCGATCAAAGCAAATTTTAAGCAGTGAAGTGCATAGTTATTCTTTAAATTAATGTGCTTCACATTAGATATGGCTTGGAAAAAAAGATAAATATATTCTTCTGGATTATTATTTTGTAAGGTTTTAATAATTAACATGCGTTAATGACATTTCATTTTACATAGTAAAAGTACAAAGTGAAAATTGTATGCATGGATTTAAATGTAATTTTTTTTAAAGTGTGACTATTTTCATATTAATTACACAGTAGAAATTGTTTAGTGGCAGTAAAACGTTTAATAAAAATAGTGAAGTAATTCTAACAATGTAGCATTCTAACATTGTATTAAATTTTTTTTTAAATATTGTTTTAATTTAATTTAGTTTTATAATTCATCTATAGTCCATATTACCATAAATGTATATAATTACAAACCGCTTTATCTTTAAACCAAAACAGCAACATCCAAAAGAAGTTGGGCATTTCTTATATACTCTTGCTTGATCGTATTATAGTTTTAAACAATTTATATATTCCACCAAAATTAACTTTTCTGCCCCAAGGATCCCAGCATAATGGAAATTGATCCCTGAAACCCCTACTCATACCTCATACCAAAAGTGTAAAACAAAAAGACACATGCAATTTTAAAATGAATAAACCCTTTTAAACCCTTGATATCCATGTTAATGCACCACCATTCAATCTTGCGAAAGAATCCACAAACTGGTGGTAAAATGAATTTACTATTTTCCTTTTTTGCAGATACAACTTGATTATCTCTATTCTATATTATTTTTATATTTATCCTATCTGTACATTTAGTAATGTATTATTATTATTATTATTATTATTATTATTATTATTATTATTTAGACAGTATTTATTACTCACTGAGGCCTTTCTTTGTGTTAGATCTTTATCACTTATCCGGTATGTGCCACTAACCCTCATTCTTGCATCCACCTGATATTGCCTGATTATCTATGTCTTGCCTTAAAAATGATCACATCATAATTTTGTGTGGTTCTAATATATTTATTGCAACTACAAGATTTACTATACTAATGCTATATCAACAGCATCCTACTTGCATTACACCCTTTCTATCTACCCTGATTTCCTCACCCTTGTATTTATTATTTTCTTTCTTCTTCCCCTTTCTCATTTATAAGCTGGCTATTCTTCCTCATCTATACTGTCTCTTCTCCTCTTTCCCCCATATTTCTACAATGCTCTATTATTTTCCCAATCTACCTGTTTATCCTAGATTATTTAATGACACTAATGTCGGAACTTCCAATTTTCCTCCACCTTTCCTAGCATCTCTTTTCTTGCTTGTTGTAGCTGGCCACACCTCCACTACTTGTCGACAGCACTGCGTACCACAGCCTATAATGGTACACCATTTCAGACATCTTTCCACAGGGCATCAAGAGACTTCAAAGATATGCTGTCACTTCCAAGTGACTACTGAGCAAAATCTACATTCTCTTTCTTCAGAAATCTCTATTGGATAAACATGATGAGCAAGATAAAAATGCCAAATGCTAACCATTCCTCTAGGCCTCCACACATAAAAATAGTCAAAAAATAAAACAAATACAATAATCATAAAGTGCTTATACCATATACTTCTAGCAACCCTGAGAAAAATAAAAAACAGTTCCTGAACATTACACATCAAATAAAACTAGTTCTGTACATTCTGTATGTTAAAAAAACCTCTTGGTAGACACATAGGTCCTGGCGTAGATTCAGTGATAGCAAATCAACCAGAATTTCCACCTCCAGTCTTATGTAACAAAAATGAGATTCTATCTGAAAGATAATTCAGATGGACTTAAAAGATTGAAGGATATTATATGGCAGAAAGATTATTATTTGGCTACAGCCGACTTAAGCTCACTGTACACTAAAATCAATTACTGGACAGGACTATCGGCTGTCAGTCATTTTTTAGATCAAGGAACATATAAGGATAATTTTAACAACATATAAATATAAATCAATATAGGAATGTTTCAGCGCTGCTGGCTGTAGTCACATAGATATGTCCTACAAAAATGAACATATACCAATCTTGTTTCCTAACAACATATATAAGTGAAAAAAAAATACTTAAATTTTGGAAGTAGATGCGTAGGTCACTTTGTTCAGATCTTTCCTCCGTTATGTGATGGCATGACATAAAAAATACAAAAACACAACATAGTGTGATATAGTAACAACAGGTGGTGTTGTGTAGTGAATGTAAGATTGACTTCAATCCAAGGATTTCTTCTTATGTGAATCCACTCACCAAATACAAGATATACACTTGCCTTGAATAATTATAGGTATTCCATATAATGTGATGTCATATAATATTTTCACCCAACTTCTTATGTGATAACACTTACAAGATGAAGAGAAATAATAAGCCTGGATTCAAATTTCTCTAAGATTCTCCATAGGGATAATCAGGATTTTTTCTCCCAAATGGATATTTTCAGGTTTAAATATTAAAAGAAAAAGAAACGGATCTAGTGTGATACCGTTTAACTACAAAGTTTTATTATACATACATAAAAAATAATAAAATAGCATACATAAAAAACAGCATGTAAAAGCTGGACCATAGGATTATGAGGGTCCCTACCAGATCCAAGTGGATAAACAGCTTGTAGTTAATATCCCCGGGGTCCACTTTGCTGGTTGTTGAGATGGTATAGATGGGGTCCTTATAGATTCCAGGTCCAGTAGCCCTATTTACAACGCGTTTCGACCTCTTATGTTAGGTCTTTCTAAAGGATCCTATGTTAATATCTTAACCAAGAATTACATTTAACCAACTGACTGCTACTTCTATATTAATGCTAATAGTAGTCACCATAAAATCTGGTTGAAGGTTATCCCTTATAGCCAGATAGAAAAGAGTTAGGAGAAACTGCATGGATGAGTCAGTGTTTACAGTTCATGAAAATAATATGAACAAACTGTTTCTAAGTAAAGAATATTCACCTCTTTTCATAGAGAAAGCTTTGAGATGCAAAAACTACACCAAGAAGTAATCTGTTAGCCTTGAACAATAACTTTTATTACACAATATAATATACAGCATACAAAACATAGTGGCTGTTTTAGAAAACATTTGAACATTTCAAGGAAAGATCCAGTTTTGTCTGAGACTGTTCCGGAGAAACCATTTTTTGCGTACATAAAGGTAGATAATTTAAGAAATCATTTGATGTGGAATAGCTTCCATGTAGAAAAGAAAGAAGTCATGTAATGTCAAAAGGCTTTTAAAGATGTGGCTTCTGTACAGCTTGTCGTGTCTGTAAATGCAAAGAAATAATAACTATTATATTCAAAATCAAAAAATCAAACCTAACCTATAAAACAATTCATATATTGTCACAGAGCAATGTCATCTATTTTAAGTTCAATGTGAATATGTCAAATAATTTGTGGGCTGTACCTCCAGCCTAGTAAAAACAAGATGGTCTAAACATATATGGAACATTAAAAAGGGTTTCTGGAACCATTCATTAGCATGTCATTTTAAGGAAATACATAAGGGTTCTTCGGGTAGAAGCATAATTATAAATCCTTAATAGCCCCATTTTAATTAGAGTTGCAATGCAATGAAATGAGAATATAATTTACTCGTAGAACCTTTGAGAATTGTATATCCTACCAGCACCACAGAAAATAATCTTTAACAAGAACTATTTCTTCTCTTGCTGGATAAAGACTAATAATTTATACATTTAACAAAATGCACTTTTATTTATTTTTTATTAGTTAAGCTTTGTTCAAACAGCGCTGTAGAATTTTATAGGTTGTCTCATTTTCCCTATAAGGTCTCCCATCCATTCTCTGACCAGAGTACATCCTGATTAGCTCTCTCTATTTTTGCCTTATTGAATGGATACATAGGTGTAGTGGGATTCATTGTGATATAATAATTTTTGCATGGGAACTGAGAATGTTTATGTATTAATAACATTTAATGACATCACTAAAATTTGATTGGCTGGTGTTCCACTGAACACAGATTTGGGATGTTTGTGTAACTTAAAAACTTTGCAGTGTTATTATAAGCTAACCAAGAAATAATTATATCAAGTTAGTGATATAGCATAATTAGTAGTGTATTTCTCTTTGTGAATATTCAATTTGGAATGAGTATACAGACCTGTTAGCAACGGAGCTACAATTTTTTCACCCATTGGATTTAGCTCTGAATAAAAAGGAGTCATTATGCATCTAGTTCTTACCTTACCTTGATAAAGACCCCTCTGTGAATTTAAAAGCGTTGGTTCTTCTGGGTGATTTTCCTGACTGCTGACAGGTATCTTGTAGGACTCAGTTTGCTGGAGAAAAAAAACACATGACAGATTCTTGCACTTATATCATCATGTGCTGTTGAGAGGCAAACTTACCATTAATATCTGGTACGATTACTTGAAGAAATATCCTATAAAGTTTTGATATGCTTTAGTGGTTTAACTCACAGACTAAAGAAAAAGGATCCCTGACCAGGGCCGTCTTTCCCATTGGGCACGATGGGCAGGTGCCCGGGGGCCAAGGGGGAAAGGAGGCCCTGGCAGGTCTGCTGTAAAAAAATCCTGTAAAAAAAAAAAAAAAAGAAACTTACCTTTTGCGGTCACCAGGTGACGATCCGGCTCACTCCCTGGTCCTCTCTTCCGTGATGCGCTCGCAGTGAATGTCGGGCGTGATGACGTCATCACGCCAGACATTCACTGCGAGCACAGCATGGAGGAGCACAGAAGAGGATTCAACGCATCGCGATTGAAAGGTAAGTATATATAAACCTTTTTTTTTTTTACTTATATATTTATATATATATATAGGGGCGCCGGTGCACTGCTGTGCCCGGGGGCCTATACTATTGTTAAGGTGGCCCTGTCCCTGACATCTTGGTGGATTTATTACCGGTCAATTGAGTGTAACAGTAGGAGGTGTTTATTATCTCCTCCACACTTTCCTTTATAATGCTACTATAATTAAGAAACCAATTTTTGCACTTAGACTTTCTTTTGATGTATCAGAGACTTTGGTCATACTTGTTTATATCTTTTTTTATTTAGCAATATTGGTGTACACATTTTTAAAGCATCATAGGTCAATTCCTAACTTTTTAAGCTTATAGTCAATACATAGCAATGCTGTGTGGCTTTTATTTCATTCTTATGATCACCTAAATAAATGTAACAAGACATAGAAAAATAGATAATCCTCCAGGCTGGTTAAGTCAGATGCAGCTTGCAGAAAAAAGTTATTTTGCTCATACTCAAAAGCAGGAAAAAATGATGTATTCAATGCTGGACCTATGCCCCCAAGAATAGTTGCACCAAAAGTAGCTCTCTCGTCTTCCTACCTTCATCCTGACCTTTGTGATACAGGGCTATAAACAGTATAAACACCCACAGTAATGATCCAAGAATCTTACTAGAGCATGTTAACTGTTCTCTAGCCTACTACTGTTAGTCAGACTGTAATATTCATCCAGTAAAAACAGTATAGTGAGATTTGAATATAACGTGCTTTAGTACATTGAAATTTAAAGGAAAGAAAATAAAGCCATCATTTGTAAAAAAAGAAACAACTGCTTGTAGAACCAAAACTACTATTTTGACATTTATCAGTGAATGGATTGGCTTTAGTTTTTCTCATTATGTAATGCACTAGAACTAAAGATAGTTTGCTGATCCAGAAGCAAAAAGTCCTCCTTTTGTCAATATTGCTTTCTGAATCATGCTCAACTACTTAAATGATCTGGTCACAGGACTAAGTGCATGGCATTTGATTTAGTAAACAGTGCACATCCTAATATTTGACTTGTATCATTACCTACTTCCTATGTTTTTGTTTTCCTTTCCATAGCAGTATTCTGTTCATGTACAGATTTCAATCAAAACAAATAAAGAAATAGTTATATGTATTGTATACCAGAAAGATACTTTGCTAAACACAATTCCAAATGGTAGTCCCTACATATACATTGGACAAATTGTTCTTCATTGATTGTCCTCAATAACAAAAGATTCTATTATAGTTTGCAACTCCTCTCAGCTTCCTCTTGGATACCACCTCCTGCATACAAGTCCTGTGATCATCTCTCACAGACACAGACTTCTGATAACTACTACATGTAATTTGACATTCTTACAACCACCACCACCATCCTCATCATCATTATCATTATTTAACCTCTCACTTTGTTACATAATAAGTAGAATTGAGCGAAATTATCAAAACTGTTTCTCGAACTATTTGCCTCATTCTGCATTTGGCTTGAAGAGTTTGTACATTTCCCTGCAAAATTTGGCTTTAAATGTTTCCAGTCTTAGTTTGTATTGCAGAATGGGGAATCAAAGTGGAACTCAAAGATTGTATGGCATGCAAAATGGTCTGTTCTGACCGCTTCAACAACATAAATGCACAAGATACATATGTATAAATAACAACAACTGGCCATTATTAAGGACACCTTCCAGATGTGACATTAGCTTTCCTCTAGCAGAAATCCTCAGTTTCCATATGTCTAAGTGTAGTGGTTCCCAAGTGCAGGCCTATATATACAGTTGTCTGATTTTCCTGTAGATCATCGAACTTCTTTCATTTGGAGGCCTTTCAACAATAAGTTGTTCAGCAAAATATTCACCTCTTTCCACATTTGGGCATGAACTTTTTATTAAATGTTCCCTGCCCTCCTTCAAGCATATCACATAGCATCATGAGTTGACCATAGTGATCCAAGCTCTTTTTGTAACCATAAGTTTGGAGAAATGCAAATGTATAAATCTATTTTGAGTGTCATTCCGTGAAATAAGGAAGCAAAAGTGCAACTTCTCACCTCTGTGAAACGGCCTGATTTGTTCTGAATTTCACTGCTTCTTTCTAGCCCCCCAAAAATTACATCTAGTATACACTTTCTTTATTCTGTATAAAGGGCAGCTGACTTGGCTAGTACTTGCTAATATTGAAGTATTCCATTTGTTCCTTTAGCTATATTAGGGAGAGTCTATACTATCTCACTTTACAATAACAAAACTTAAAAATAAATGTAGCTGTCAGGCTTGAAACACAATATAGGAGCGGGAAGTGCAGATGTCTCAGTAGTCTCCTTCCATGTTATTTGATTTGGGAGGGGCCTCCAAGTATTTTAAGCAATGACCAGGCCAGAAGACATCATTAAGTACAGCTGCACAAGGAAGTTATCTTAGAAAGGTCAAAATCATAATTATGTCTCCCACTGCTAGCAGATTTGCGAGGACATGCAGATCAGAGCCAACAGAGGAACACCGTACCAACCATACATGTCATGCATACACCTTGTTGGGATCTGATATAGAGTATACCAATCTATCTCACTTAGCTTTCACTTTACTTATTGCAATTTATGCAATGCATTTGAAACAATGTGTGAAATGTCTTGGGAAAGTTATGTTAGCTGACTAGATTGTGCTTGTGAAAAAGAGACTAGAGATACAATGTGTAACGTGTCTGGAAACAGAAGGAGTTGCTTACTGATTTTAGCGCTACCCAGCAGTGAGGTGTGGAGTCTAACGTGCCCTAGGTCTTCGCCAGTGACCACGGCAAGGGAGTTTGGGCTTAGCTGCGGGAGACACGCATGTCGCGGTCCTGAGAGAGAGTAATCAGTGAAGAGTAGATAGAAGAGGTATCAGGCAATCCGGGTCAAACCACACGGGCAAAGCGGTATCAAGGGAGAATCGGTAAATGTCGTCAACAACCTGGGCAAACACTGGGAGCAAGATCAGCCAAAGGAGAGAGAGAAGACAGATCAAGAATGATAGCCGGGTAATACACTGGAGACAATCAGTATAAGGAGAATACTCTAGTAACTCCAGAGCAGGAGGACCCAATACTCTGGCACCCGTTTGGTGCCAGAGTCTGATATATATAGGGGAAGAGGGAGGCCCTAATTACCGGCGGCGGTGACGTGGAACGCCTCCGTCGGGACCCACAGTAATGTCCCGTTGCTAGGCAACAGGGTGCGCATGCGCCAAACTAGTCGGCAGGGCTGGAGAGGAAGTGCGTTTGGTTGCTTGGCGATTAGACACATGAGAGCCGAAAGCAGACGCCCATCCCTGTGTAGGGGACACGATACAGGGATGGCGCCTGACACAATGTCTGAAGTTTTCTGTCCTCTGCAGCTACCTGTAGGCATTTATCCAGCCCCTTTATGTTTTTCACCATTTTATGCTAGATTAAAATATAAACTGCTGCCTTGCAGTGCTTTCTTGATCCATTTCAATCTTAACGTGTTATCTAAACACAAGGATCAATGGTCAGGTAAATATGCTATATGCAGAGCACTCTGCCACTCTTAATAATTTATTTTCGCAACATATACCAGGATTGTGAAAGATAAAACATTATTTAAGCACTTTACCTAACAAGAAAATGAAAAGCTTGAGATTTACAAAACCTACATGCTCAGTAATAAAGTGGCGGATGGTTTCCTTCAATATAAGTAATTTGGCTCCATATCAAACAAGAATTAGAAATTGGATTACAACACTCATAAAATCAGCCTTCTTTCCTTTGTGATGCTTATAGTTCCGTTTTCTATCTTGTTTTAGCCATTTATGTAAGAGTCTCTCCCAAAACAATCCAGGGAATATTTAAGAAATTAGTGGGCCCTTGGAAACAAAAATATTTACATTTTTAAAATGTATAATTCGGAGAGAGCCAGGTAACCACTCACAATAGTTTTGGAGCATAAGATAGGTTTATGACTTGTTAGGTTTGGGTTTAAAGCTCAGGGATTGGGTATTTAGGACTTCATTTGGTTTAAACACCATGTACAAATGAAAAAAAGACTACGGTGACATAAAAACTGTTCTGCAAGATATTCACCTCATTCAGCATTAGGGTACAGAATTCTGCACGTTTCCTGTGGATTTGTCCATGCTGAATTTTCCCTATTGCCACCTATAATTTGCATTTTCTGTATTTTTAATTATATCCATCACAGAGCAAACTTAATTGAACCCACCTTTGTCCTACCTCTATTTGTAACCTTTCACTTAAAAGAATGTGGAATGACATTCTACTGAATGGCCGTCACCATTAGTACTTTGACTGCAACGTGGATTTCTTCTCACTACTCAGGGGACTGCTTGCAACAATGATCATTGAAATTACCATAGTAACAGTAATAACGTGCAGCAATATTGTGTGCACCTCGTGTTGTTTTTTACAACGCGTGGAATTGAATTCCCCCCAAAGATTGCATATCTGGATGTTAGAAACTCTGCAAAACTGTCTACAACTCTTGGAAATTTGATTTGCATGAACTCTGCTACAATTTTGCTCATCTTTACTCTAAGGTTAATTTTGAGGATGGTATTTTTTGAATTTATATTTTATTATTGAAACAGACTAGTTTGTTTTCCAAGTACACAATGGGTTAAACATAAGCTTTTTTAGTATGTCTCCTAACAAAGCTGCATTACTATTAGTCTATTGGAGATCCCTGACATGGGGGACACAAGTGAAATGCTCCTTTTGCCTTTTAATTTAAGTGGCCATAAAAGCAACTTCAAAACGTCACCTAAAATATTCAGATCCGCTCTGATAAGCTCGTTGTTTAGTTTTGTAATTAAATGTTGTTAAAAATCTTCTCAGTGTTCTACTTTGATTCCAAGATCCCCTGTAGCATCTGGTAAGGCATTCACTACAACTGCCCATATCATCATCATCATCATCATTTATTTATATAGTGCCACTAATTCTGCAGCGCTGTACAGAGAACTCATTCACATCAGTCCCTGCCCCATTGGAGCTTACAGTCTAAATTCCCTAATATAGACACACACTCATACACATAGACATACAGACAGACAGGTAGAGACTAGGGTCAATTTTTGATAGCAGCCAATTAACCTACCAGTATGTTTTTTTTGGAGTGTGGGAGGAAACCGGAGCACCTGGAGGAAACCCACGCAAACACAGGGAGAACATACAAACTCCACACAGATAAGGCCATGGTTGGGAATCGAACTCATGACCCCAGTGCTGTGAAACACAAGTGCTAACCACTAGGCCACTGTGCTGCCCCATATGACTCCCCCTTCCTCTAAGTGATAGGATATGAATTAACATATTACTTTATTGTCACTGACACTCGTTCCAATAGAAAGGCATCATCACACTATCTGGTTAGATGTTGTAACTTTTTTGTGAATTACTTGGCTCAGACTTGTGAGCTTAAGACATTTCAGATAAAAGCAAGAATTGCATTGAGAGCTCACATAATTGAGCTGAGCGAATGGCAATACTGAACTTGTACTTTCCACACTATTACTACCTACTTGAAATGCCCTTCAACCACTGCCTCCTCCCTGAACTTCCTCTGGTACCAGCTCTTTCAACTCCCCTTTCTTTTTTTCCATACACTTTTCTTACTACCTTCATATCCATCCCCACCTCCTTCAACTTAAAAATTCAAAGGCTTTATCTACCCACACACCTACATAGCAACCCACCACATGGAAACCATGGCAGAATCTATGTCTTTGTAAATCTGGCAAGTTACTGCATTTTGTTTAAAATGAAAGGTGTTCCAGGCCTGAGACCAGGGAAAATAAATCTATGAACTGCACATCCAGAAATAAACAATATCACAGATTAATAAACAAATGGTTAATATATGTATTTGTCAATTTTGATTTCTGTTTATTCAGTATAAAAGGTGACCCAATGCAAATGCAAAACATTGTGTAATCTCATAGCTTTGCTCCCAAAAGATGTGGAACATGTGTTCCCAAAATCACGTGCACACCAAGCTTGCTTTATATCTGGTTCTTGCTTTTCTTGAGTCAACACTTTTATGTTCTTCAGTGAATTATATACACAACATCTAAAGTATTTGGTTCCCTGTTTATAGAGAGTATAAATTATATCCAGAGCAAGTTGTAGCATGAACACATCATTGGTCCACGCTGAGTATTACCAGTAAAATACAGCAGCACTTATTTTCGTATGCTGCAAGATTTGTTCAGTGTCCCATTTCCACAAACAGTGATGTGAGTATGTTCAGTATGAACGTTATCAAACAATATATAAACAGAGCAGACAATCATGGCTTTTCCAGCGCTTCATTTATTGCTTTTAAAATATGTCAAATGTAGAAAACAAAGTATATAATTCAATGTGTATTCACAGTGAAATTTGGCACAAATCAAGATTTGTCCTGGAAGAAGCTGTTCTGATGATGCAATCTTCGATTTCCACTTTGCTTCACCATTCCATCTAAATATATTGGACCTGAGTCATTAAGGAGAGCAAAGCAAAAAAACAAAGGAGTAACTTTGCACCTGGGAAAAGCCATGTTGCATTGGAAATGCAACATGGTGAATTTAAAAATTGGGGACAGATTTATAGTTGGGATAGGGCAGGTCCTAACTTAACTTTATATTTCAGTGTAAAAATAAAGCTATTAAGTATTTGTGTTCTAGATAACAAAACAGCCAGCATTTTCTTTATGTAAAAAATAATAAATTAATTTGCACTCCTTGCATTGTAAAATAGTTTGTCTGGGATCAAAGGCATTTTTCATTTTGCCTTACTCTCCTTAATGACTCAGGCCCATCATATGTAAAAGTAATATTTTACATTAAACACTTCTTGTCCTCTGTGTACTCCATGGATCAGGAGAAATAAAAATCAGGCATATCCCTGGGCAGTGGCAAAGTGGTTAACACTTCTGCCTCACAGCGCTGGGGTCATGAGTTCAATTCCCGACCATGGCCTTATCTGTGTGTAGTTTGTATGTACTCCCCCACACTCAAAAAAAAAACATACTAGTAGGTTAACTGGCTGCTATCAAACTTGACCCTAGTCTCTCTCTCTTTCTGTCTGCCTGTGTGTGTGTGTGTTAGGGAATTTAGACTGTAAGCTCCAATGGGGAAGGGACTGATGTGAATGAGTTCTCTATACAGCACTGCGGAATCAGTGGCGCTATATAAATAAGTGGTGATTATCCACTGAGAAAACAACATTTTCCAGCAACCCCAGCCACTAAGAAGGGTGTGAGAGACATGCCCAACAAAATTGTGTTAATGCCTGAATACCATTGTTACTTAAACTGCTGCTACATCAGTTTGCGGTCAAGCAGAGTTTCTGTTAAATAAAAATCAATATATAAGTACAAAAAGTTGATTTATGTTTTTATATGTCTATGGAGGTAGCAAAAATCAAACATGAACCTATGTTTGCATTATAAGTTTCAAAATCTAAAGTCAAAATATTAACAAATATTTATATATCTTCAAATTAAAGCAATAGTGATATAAAATTGCTATTTAATAAGCAGCCCAACACCATAAGCATGTTTGTTTTCCTGTTAGACTACCATACTTTGAATCAATGTATAAAACAATAATACAGCCTCCTTGTCTGGATATCTCCAAAGCCAGGGGAGCATTGTGTCTATTTTCAGCAGTGTTTATCTCTTTTGCTGCAGGTTCTCTGTCCCTTCCCCTTTAGGAATACATTTTGAAAGGGTGGCCCCCACTGCAACCTGAGCAATCATGCCTAAACTGCCAACATGTTCCCCACTGTGTTCTTGGCGACGCCCTAGCCATACCTGAAGAACTGGCAGGAATTTCAAGTCTCAACTATAGGCTAAAATCTAGATTATCTCACAACCTAGACAGGACCCTTTTCTTAAACTGAACTGTTCATAGTAATGCAACCAAGCCCTAAATGCCACACCAGTTATATCCATATATCCAAAAAGGAGCCAAGCCATTCTCTCTTTTTCCCAATGACACTAGCCAAAATCACAAAGTCTTTGGATTAATTCCCAAGTGTCCTGGGGATCATTTTATACATATTATATTGTCTTCATCGCTCCTGCTCTAATCTCTTCCCACTTTTCAATTTGAGCAATGAAAATATTTCCACATATCCATACCAACAAATCTTTTCCTGACCCTCCTGTTTGAGGTGGACCCCAAGCTTCCCTTCAAAACAGATATATAAACCTCTTTTGCACACATCTGCTTATTTTTGAGATTCTGTGACTGAGGTACTCTGACACCCACTCCCAAAGCCCACTCCATGCTCACTCTCAAGCCATTTTGAACCGTCATGCCATCACTCCCTTCTATTGAGACCAAAGACCCCCACTGTCCACTACCTGACTCCTGATTGCACTAGCTTCACCAAGGGCCCTTTGTGACCATGCCCTCATCCGGTTTGCAATTCTTCCTACCTCTGGAAGGGCATAGGAACTCCAAATGAATTGTCTGAAGCATAGGCTACGACCTCATAGCGCTCCACACACTCTATAAATCCACTGGGCGAGCTAAAAAACATGCTTTCTTCATCACTCGTATTACTAAGACCATAATTCCATCTATGCTTTCTTTCTCTCTAATACCAAGTCCCCACCTGAATGTAAAGAATAAAATGCTGTACGTGAAATTTATTAGTTTTGACAGCTCCAAATCTTAATCCAGTCACACTTGATATCTGATCCGAGACCACTGTCAATGCTGGGGTCTCCCTGGATGGAGTCTTTTGTCCATGAGTCTGCTCTGCCCCACTCCTATCATCTGCTCCAAAGGCCTGCAGAGACATGGAAGAAACTGCAGCCAAGGAGGGGGTGTGGGTGTTGGGGCACATATGATCGTATGTAGGGCTTTAAAGAGGCATTTACATTTTTTTGACATGCACTTTATTATTTGATACTACAGCTATTCAAATGATCTCGTAAAACATTTGTTTAGAGACACTGATCATATATGGAAAGTAGAATTGCACTTATGCCTGTACATGGTAGTCAAATAGGCACACTTGAACTAAATGGAATGTCATGCATATTTACCAATCTTGCAGTTAGCAAATTAACCTTAATAAGTGTAAACATATTAACGTTATATGAAGGAGACATAACAGTAAACATTGCTAAACACATTGGGATCCAAGTCCTAAAGTCTCTGTATTAAGTGTAGCACAGTAGTGTAGTAGCTGTTGTCGTGGGCAGTCAGAGGAAGGTAAGTCATCACAATCTATGTCATAGGAAGTCACATTTGGACATACTTCATGATGTTATACCCCTTCATCAGAGAAAGTGGTTAAATAATTTCATTGTATGGCCCAATAACAGATTTACCACCTTGGATAATAAATAGTTATTTCTAGCTGCTCTATGTACTGTTAGAGTAACTTATTTATTTGAATTTATCAAAGAAGTTTAATTTGCAATTTGTAAATTTAGATTTATTTTTCTCCCCAAGTTTAATGGACCAACCTCCTTCACATCTCCTTTATATAAAATAAATAAATATGTATTTATCAGCAACTGAAAAGACAATTATTTTGTTATGCTGGAGGCAGAAATGAGTGAAATGTGTTGAAATGTCTCTCTTCTTCCGCACAGTGCTGGGGTGAGGAGTTCGATTCCCGTCCTGGGCCTTATCTGTGTGGAGTTTTTATGTTCTCCTCGAAGTTTGTATGGTTTTCCTCCCACTTTTTTGGCCAATTGGCTGCTGACAAAAAATTAACCCTAGTCTATGTATGCATGCGTGCGTGTGTTAGAGAATTTAGACAGCTCCAATGAAGCAGGGACTGATGTGAATGACAAATATTCTCCATACAGCAGTATAGTATTGGTGGTACTATATATATATAGAGGATGATGATGATTTTTCAGATGTGCAAAGTTCCGGCGACACACTCTTTCAAATACACTTTCACTTCATCATTCTGTGGAATGCCATTCCACACTGTAAATATGCATTTAGCAGAATTTGTAGTCTATGGTCAATTTGTAGTCTATGGTAACTTTATTCTGTTATGTTGTGTGGTTTGGGTAGGACTGGGAACATAAATGTCCAAATTCCACCAGCAAATTGTGCAAAATGTCATGGCCAAGTGTGGAATGCGGGAAATATTCTGTGGAATGATTTTGCGCTCATTTCTAGCTGGAGTGCATCTATTACCAAACACACTCACTCTCGATCACCTGACAGATGTAAACAAATAAATTCAAAATGCAAATTGATGCAACATCTGTTTCTGCAATTATGCCTCTCAGTACTCAGGTGTATTTGGCCTTTTTAAAATTTCAGGCCTGACCAGGTGAGTGTTTTATTCTACTTCTACAGTTTCAGACAAGTGCTTCAATAATTACACTATATTTTGTTTACACTCCAGACAAAAATAATTCAAATACAGTATTACAGCTGGTTTTAATCTTGGACAATGCCATTTTTATTATTTATTTGTTAATTATATATAACAGTCTTCAAATACAATAGCTGCAGGCATTTCAAAGTTATTTTCTGGAAAACATGAACCACATTAAGTGGTACTTCAGCAAACAGAGAAAAGGTTATTGAAAAAACTACCTATATCTGAATGCAATGGGCTGGTTCAGTAATGTAAATAAGACTTATTAACTGTAATGTCACCACTGTTCAGGAGAAGCTGTAAACTGTGATCCACCATTCCTGCTTGGTTTCAATCATTCATCTGGTTCCGATCACTGCCATTCATTGCTGATATCATAGTAAGGTTGGAGAGCAGCAACAAATTCTAAATAGAAACTGTGTGAGCGAAGACTTAGGGAACCAGTTAGTATGTGAGGAATTATTGAGTACAGTAAAAAAGTGCTGAAATGGCACATAAACTGCAAGCTGTTGATTCTTTATCTGAATTGCACAAAATCTCTATTACCGTTTAGTCTTACACTCTAAACCTAATATATAAAGACACTGAGAACTTTAATTTTGGCAAAAATAGGTCACAGTTTATTGATTAGTGAAAATATGGTGGCAGCGAAAGCAATTGGGAGCCAGATAACAACTAATATCCACAGGCAGTAACCAATGGTCCCAGAACAAAGTCCTTTATGATTGACCAGTGCTAAATCTGGCATCATAGTGACTGCTCCCCCTCTGGGCTCACACACATGTGCCCACACAAAGCAGGTCAACAGGTCCCCCACACAAAGGGACCAAGAGCCAGGGTTACTTCAATGAGGGCAGTGACCTGCGGTCAATCAGCGATAGCACCGTATGAATTAGTCGCTGAGCTTTCCCGCTAACTGAGCCTGCTTTGTCATCGAAAAAAGACTATGGTGAGGAATCAAACAAAATTGCAGTAAGGATGGGAGGAGATTTGTGCAACAAAGACGCTAATCAACCACTGGGCGAAGAATATATGGGCTATACAGGGCCCCTCCCCAGTGTATCTTATAGGCTGGTAGATATCTGCAGATATAATCCCTAATAGGTCAGTGAATGACTCGTGACAAACAGATGCATTTACATTAGTTTTGCTTATGACCTCACTTCTTAAAAGTATATTATTACATTCACCAGATCAGTTTATCTGTTAACTTTCAATGTTTATACCTGCCTGGAGCCTTCATTTAATGACCTCTCTTTAAGAGCCAAAGTTCATTTAATTGCACCTCTCCCTCTTGTGCACATAAAACATTGCCATAGGTGACCAGCGATGTACCAACAGATAGTACTAAGACCCTGCAGAATAAAGCGCATACTGAGGGTTCCTTCAGAGGAACCACACCAAGTACTGGTATAAAAAGTTGAGATCATTTAAAAAAATGAAAGCACTAAGCCTTGCAGAATTCTTGGAATTAATGATTGTAGTTCAATCTGTTGTATAGAATTTTCTCTATTCTTTGTTACATTTGATTCATTTTGAAACGGCATAATCCTTTTGTACTAAGTCATCTTTCTGTAATCAAGCTTACTTTATCCTGGGCTGCAGATGCAAAATATTTATCTACCACGATAAAGAATGTTAAGTAGCATCAAGATGATTAAAATGATAGAAAGAGGCAGAACACAAGGATTCAATGAAGAAGTGAAACCATCCATTAAAAGATTTAGATTATTTGTTGGAATATGTGTTATACAAAAATAGAGTGAGTCAGAGTGTCTGTATTTTTCTGGACACATGATCAAACATACAATTGTTCATTTACAGCATGGCTTTTCTGTAATGTGTGTACATGTATAAAATATTCATTATCCAGTGGTTCTAAGTAGAAAGAAATATGGAACACACATTAAAAGAAAATGGGTAGGATACCATCTGGAGACAAAAATATGTGCTGATGTAGTTTAACATTAGGCAAATCTTGTAGGAAAGACTGATACGTTTCGGGAAAGAGAAATTAACACATTGCTGCAAAATTAGATTTGTGCATCATCATAAAGACTGCTATGTCCTATGGCACTAGAAGGAACAGTCAACAATCTAATGACACATTGCTATTTAATGAATGATAATTATAGAAGTGAAAAATGATTTGGTAACATTTGAGACTATCAGAGCTTTTTTTATATAAACGCTTAATTTCATATTACAGACTTACATAAACAGAAATCAATCTGATTAAGATTCTCAGAATTTCAGCATTTCTGAGCCAGCGCATTATTTGTCTTTTTAGAATATCAATTTGTAACCAATTGTGTTTTAAAATGTTGTTTATGAACAGCAAATTCTATTAAAAAGTAACATTTCTTTTCAACACTGTCAGCGCCTTAGAGTGGATCTAAATGTGTAGACCTCTGCTCTCAACATAGCCTTGATAGGACATTTCTGTATCCATGGCAGCTATTCAGAATTGCGCATACTTGTCCACTTTCCCAGATTGACCGGGAGACTTCCGAATTCCAAGTAGATCTCCAGAACTCCCAGGAAAGCAGGCAACTATACTTCATCCTGCAAATTGGTAGCCAAAATGACAAGAATCACAGTGAATCGCTTCATTTTGGCCATGCCCACATTAAAATGAAGATTCTGTCGTGGGGTGGGGTCAAAATGCCACGATTCACCCCGTCCTGCCCCC
The DNA here is from genome assembly GCF_038048845.1 of Mixophyes fleayi. Taxonomy (NCBI): domain Eukaryota; kingdom Metazoa; phylum Chordata; class Amphibia; order Anura; family Limnodynastidae; genus Mixophyes; species Mixophyes fleayi. The sequence continues at coordinate 57,373,163 of NC_134410.1, read as the reverse complement.
TTCCTCCCTCCCTCCACACCGCCTCTGCAGGACCTCCTGGACGCCAACTAAAGAAATCTGACACCTATGGAATTGCGCGTCCTCTGAGACAGAAACAGAAACACACACAATTTGTTTAACACTAGCTAAAAGCTGCAAATCCTGCACAGTATTTAACATAGTTGTCAACAGTAAACTTTAACAACCTTTATTATGTAAACATACAGTTTTAGTGTTTTTAAAAATTGAATAAATAAATTAAAAAGAGTGACTCAGGGAGACAGTCACCAGTTTTTGCCAGACGTGACTATACACTGACATCTGCTTGATGCCTTCTGAGGCTTTAGATGATTAGTGATGACTAGCAGTAGGAGTCAAATAGTCAATCACTGTCACTTATTATATGTAAAAATATATACTTTTGTACAGCATAAAGTCGAACACATACAGTAGATCTCCATGACTACCACATCCAATCTCATTGTCCACAGTGTACAAGTATATTATACAAGTATATGGTCAGCATAACAAACCAATGCAATTGTATATAGTCAAATTATACAGTCATGGCCAAAAGTTTTGAGAATGACAGAAAGTATTGGTTTTCACAAAGTTTGCTGCTTCAGTGTTTTTAGACCTTTTTGTCAGATGTTGCTATGATATGCTGAAGTAAAATTACAAGTATTTCGCAAGTGTCAAAGGCTTTTATTGACAATTACATTAAGCTTATGCAAAGAGTCAATATTTGCAGTGCTGACCCTTCTTTTTGCAGACCTCTGCAATTCGCCCTGGCATGCTGTCAATCAACTTCTGGGCCACATACTGACTGATGGCTGCCCATTCTTGCTGAATCAATGCTTGGAGTTTGTCAGAACTTGTGGGTTTTTGTTTGTCCACCTGCCTCTTGAGGATTGACCACAAGTTCTCAATGGGATTAAGGTTTGGGAAGTTTCCTGTCCATGTACCCAAACTTTCCATGTTTTGATCCCTGGGCCACTTAGTCATCACTTTTTCCTTATGGCAAGGAGCTCCATCTGCTGTAAAAAAGGCATTGTTCGTCACCAAACTGTTCTTGAATGGTTGGGAGAAGTTGCTCTTGGAGAATGTTTTGGTACCATTCTTTATTCATGGCTGTGTTCTTAGGCAAAATTGTAAGTGAGCCCACTCCCTTGGTTGAGAAGCAATCCCACACATAAATGTTCTCAGGTTGCTTTACTGTTGGCATGACACAGAACTGATGGTAGCGCTCACCTTTCCTTATCTGGACAAGTGTTTTTCCAGATGCCCCAAATAATCTGAAAGGGGATTCATCCAAGAAAATGACTTTACCCCAGTCCTCAGCAGTCCAATCCCTGTACCTTTTGCAGAATATCAGTCTGTCCCTGATGTTTGTCCTGGAGAGAAGTAGATTTTTTGCTTGCCTTCTTGACACCAGGCCATCCTCTAAAAGTCTTTGCCTCACTGTGCGTGCAGAGGCACTCACACCTGCCTGCTGCCATTTCTGAGCAAGCTCTGCACTGGTGGTGCCCCGAACCCGAAGCTGAATCAACTTTAGGAGACAGTCCAGGTGCTTGCTGGATGTTCTTGGGTGCCCAGAAGCCTTCTTCACAACTACTGAAACTCCCTCCTTGAAGTTCTTGAGGATCTGAAAAATGGTTGCTTTAGGTGCAATCTTACTAGCAGTAATATCTTTGCCTGTGAAGCCCTTTTGTGCAAAGCAATGATAACTGCACGTGTTTCCTTGCAGCTAACCATGATTGCCAGCCTTGTCCTCATCAACACTCTCACCTGTGTTAATGAGAGAATTACTGACCTGATGTCAGCTGGTGCATTTGTGGCAGGGCTGAAATACAATGGAAATGTTGTTTTTGAAATAAAGTTCATTTTCATGTCAAAGAGGGACTTTGAAATGAATTGTAATTCATCTGATCCCTCTTCACAACATTCTGGAGTATATGTAAATTGCCATCATAAAAACTGAGGCAGCAGACTTTGTGAAAAATAATATTTGTGTCATTCCAAAAACTTTTGGCCATGACTGCAGATGTGTGCAGAACCCTGTGTTTTAGTTTTAGTTTTAAAACCATCTTCGTGTTTCGGTTTTGGTTCTAGTTATGCCCAAAAATCCTCAGGTGTTTGGTTGTGGATCTGGATTTAAGTAAACAATGTGGAAAATAGATAGCAACATGTGATTTTGAGCTGATTTTTGTCCCTACATTACTATTTATAGCATTAACTTTCTATTTTCTAATGATCTCTTCACAACTGTCCAAATTTTCACCAATTTTGGCCAAAGGCTGCAGCGTGCTTGCTGGCTAAAATTAGTGACAGAGCAGCGACACAAATACTTGGTAGTTTAATAAAAGATACAATCACTATGAAACACAATGGCACAGTATTGTGTATAAACTATCTGCTTGCTGTCACTGAATGCCATAAATTACTTTCCTGAGTGTTTTCAACAGATTGACTTTGGTATGTTTGTTAGTGAAAGCAGTGATACAAAGAGTAGCTTGCCTGTGAATGACCTGGCAGTATTATGTTGAAAGGATGAGGAGGAGGAGGATGAACAATCAAGTTTTGTGTGTAAAACATGCTACAATCCCTATGAAACATAGTGGCAGAGCACAGGCTGATAGGATGGTCATTTCAGACAAGTAGATAGACGAAGGTGGGGAGCACCCAGATGAAAAATGTTGAAAGAAAGCGCACACTATATTTTAAACATAAGAAAACATGAGTCATCCAAAGTGAAGATGTAGTAAAAATCAAAGGTCATAAGATGAACAGCAGCATCAGCAGACATTTTGACAAGTAGAAAGATGAAGATGGGCTGCCAAATACTATATTTTTACGTTAGACAGCATGCCTAATGGAAAGTGAAGAGACAATAATCAGAGCTCATTAGATAGCGGAGGCATTGGTAGACGTTAAACAGATGATGATAGACCAAGGCCATGTTAAGTAGTGCAAGATGGATTTGTCTTTGGGCCCACCAGACCACACGACCCACCCACCCACCCATATGTTAAAAAGGACATGCCAATTTTTTTAGCTGAATTGCTTGATTTGTTTGGACCCCAACAAAAGTAAAAATTTTGGTTGTTGGTTGTTAAAATGGAGAATAGATAGGAATATAATAATTTACTAATGGGCATTAGGCTAATAGTGATTATATTCCTCAATGGTGACAATGACATCACCCTCATGAACATCCTCATCAACAATGTCAAGAATAATTGCATTGTAATTTTAAATAAAAAGATACACCAAGTAAGAAGGTAACAATTAGGCAGCATGTGTGGCACATTGGAGAGGCACAGCAGTAGCATATTGGAGAGAGACAGAAGCGAAGAGCATCAGCAGCGGTATCATAGCTCATTAGACAGACAGAAGTTAAATCAGTAGACATTTAACAGATGATGATAGACCAAGGCCATAATGTAAAATAATGGAAAAGGGAATTATCTTTGAGACCTCCCTCCCAGGTTACATAATCAACATTTATATGGTGGGCACCCTAATATAGAAACGGTTGGAAAGTCGACAATATTAACATTGGCAGCATTTGTTGCAATTTCAAATTATTTCAGTCTTTTGCATAAAACAGTAAGGATTCTCCAATATGCTGGAGTAAGGTAACATCCCCCCCTCTTCACATCTCATAGCTTAAAGTGTAGGTCTTGATGACTTCTTGCTATACCGCTAGTCAATGAAGCATATAAAGTGTGGTTTTCCACCTTGCTACTACCTCTTGCTTCAGTTGGTAGTTGGTATAGGATTTTTTTCTGCAGCTTCTGCTACAATGTTATACATGCAGTCACTAAATGTTGGCAATGCCCAGAAACATTACAGGCCATGAACAGCATCTCCTGCATTGAACTCTCATTTTTTAAAGAATTTCTGCACCACCAATTTTTTTGTGTATGCATCACATGGTATGTGTTTAAATTCACCCAGTCGTAATGCACAGATAATGTTCACTCCATTATTGTCAATGAGGAATCCTGAGGAGAGTCTTAGCGAGGTGAGTCATTTTCTTATGACATTCCTGAGTTTTTCTAACAGATTGACACTGGTATGTTTCTTTGTGAAACCAGTTATACAAAGAGTAACTTGCCTGTGAAAGACCTGACATTGTGTGAAAGAACTAATAGGAGGATGAGGAGGAGGATAGCTAAGCTTCCACCACTGCTGATGCGATAGCAATACATCTAGCCAGTAGCTGTCACAATCATGTTGTCTTATGTTTGACATGTCCCACTTATTCACATATCCGTAGTTAAGTGGACAGTCGGTAGAATGACATTGTCTAGGGACAATTACTCTTTGTTTAACTTAAAGGTATATTTGAGGAATTGTTATTCGGTAGAAATTAAATCGAGATGAATTTTATAGCATAGGCACATTACCTCAACTAATTTTCTAAAACCTGAAGCATTGATTGTGGAAATTGGATGCACATCCAATACTAGCATAGCTGTTATAGCATTAGTGATCCGTTGTGCAACAGGATGGTGACTGTCATACTTGGTTCCTCTTTCAAATGCTTGCTTCACAGACAATTGTGTAAAACTATGCTACTTACTCTTCTTGGTCCCCCTTCTGTATAGAAGTATTACATCCAGCAGCAGCAGCTGTAGTGCGCAAGGATGTCTCTTTGGAATCAGGGATTAGACGAGTCAGTTGGAATTGGAAAATTGGATGCTAGACTACACACTAATGTTGATGGTGAGGATTGCATGAGGTGTCTATCTATTCAGCTGCTAACTGTTTTCCACCTTTTGAAAAACTACTTGAATTAACATACTGCAAATGATGTAAAAGAAAGGAGGTATCTAGATTTTAAACATCCTCTACTAATTTTGGCATCACAAAGGCTACAGATGCCTTGACAAATGTAGTCTGGGTTACGATAAAAGTATTTCCAAACAGAAGAAGTGTTCTTTTTTATGACAATGCACTTATCATGGGCATGAGGTGGTACCACTGGTGGCTGCCATACTTCAACACAATCATCATCATCTTCCTCGTTATCTTGTTCAAGTATAACACATTCATTTTCAGATCCACAATTATCCCCTTCATCCTCTTGCACATTTGCAAGTTCCAAAGTAGCCTCTTCAAATCCTCAAATTTTATGCCTAGATCATCCTCATTATTACTACTCATTCTCAAATTTACAAATGGTTGACGAATTTTGTAAGGAGGTTGTTTTCTAATTACAGTGTCTGAATCTGAAACATCAGATTTACATATAGCACTTATGGATAACCTTAGAGTCTCTTAGAAAGTCTATGAGTGACCAAGTTGTTCTTCAGCCTCAGATTTATTTTCTTGCACTGATTTGACTGTTTTGAAGGTGACAGATCTACACCCTGAGAGAGAAGGTGGTTCATGGGAAGTTAAGGAAGATGCATGACCATGTTGGGCACTCTGTTACAATGGGCATTCTAGCACATGTACCAATAGTATCAGAACTCCTGCTAGCAAAAAGAGGGCATGGTCTGAGCCTCCTCTTGCCACTGCGGGAGTTGTATGTGATGTTAGCCATTTTCATTTTTTTAGGATAGAACAGATTGCCAGCGCTCACCCAAACGTTAGTAAGCTGCCAAATGGGAAAACAGGGGAGGTGATCCCTAGTCCTCTCCAAATACCACAAATTTACAAACACAGAAATTCCCCAGCGCTATATATGAATAATAATACAAACTCCAATGCGTAAAACAGAATTAATATGTATTTTTACTGAAACCAAATCAATGAAAAAACAGTATGTACAAAAACAATCAAATAATAAATATCAAACAAAGTCTGCAGACTAAAAAACAAAAAATGTTAAATGCATATGAAAAAATACAAAAATGCAAAAGATAAAAAGTCTAAATGTCTGTGGCCGAGTGAGTTTGAGGTCTTCTCACTATTTCACTGCAAGGACCTTCCTATTTCCATTACGCGCATGCGCCAACGAATCCGAGGACACCAGAGGACTTCCCGGACTGAAGGCAGAGAGCACTGCCGCTGGACATTGTCGGGGACTGGTTTAGTGAGTAAGAGTGGCGCTTGTGGACACTGACTTTTGCACCAAGATGTCTTATGCTATATATGTTTAGGGGAACATTGAGCGGTGGAAATTTTTTCTGGTATTAACCCTGCTTTAACTATTCCATCTGGAAGTCCTTTAAAGGTGAAGGACACTATTTTCTTCAATTGGAGGATGTTATTACATACTATTATGTTTACACCCAGCCCACCGGCCATTTAGACTTTTTATCTTTTGCATTTTTGTATTTTTTCATATGCATATAAAAAAAAAATTTTTTTTATTTTTTCATATGCATATCAAATTTTTTGTTTCTTAGTCTGCAGACTTTGTTTGATATTTATTATTTGATTGTTTTTGTACATACTGTTTTTTCATTGATTTGGTTTCAGTAAAAATACAAATTAATTCTGTTTTACGCATTGAAGTTTGCATTATTATTCATATATAGCGTCGGGGAATTTCTGTGTTTGTAAATTTTCATTGTTTTGTACAAATTCCTGCATTCATCAGAAAATTCTCTCTTAATTCTCTTTACATCAAGAGTTGATTCTTTTTGAGATTGATAAACAGTATTTGGATTTTGAGGATGCTTTCTTATTTATGGTTGCCAAGAGGAGTAATGCTACTTGAACAACTTGGAGCTACTTGTAGCTGCCACCACACCAGGTTTACACACAATGAGATAGGGAAAGGAGGGACGTTACATTACATTGCTTCTGACACTGCTCTACAATTAATTTCAAATTTAGACAATTGACTCTTAAAAAGAACACCCTGTTTTATGCCCACATGATAAAGATATCAATGAGACTGTCCTCACAAAATTGCTTTGACTAGAAACACTTTGGAAAGATATATATATTTGTTTTTTGGAGTGTGCTGCTCACAGTCATAAAACAACAGCACCCTGTTTTTTCTCCACTAAATACAGATGTCATTTTCAACGATAATCTCACAAAATTACTTTTAACTTCAAACACAAACTACAGTAACAGCACCCTGTGTTTTCTACACCAAATACTACTTTAGATGTTTATACTATTTATACTAAAATAACAACCAGTAGTCATTACTCTAAACTCTCTGATACTCAATTGATCAGCACACTTATCCTAACAGCTATTGCTTGCTATACAAATTGCCTCCTTCACCCTGTCTAACCCTCTACACATTTTCGGAGCACAGTGTTGCAGCCACCCTTCTCCCCACATGCTATCTCTTCTAAAACAGCAGATGAGAACCTGAGGGAGGGCGATATACAGCAGATATTGTTCCAAAACTCGCAAGATCCTACAATTTAGTATAAATAAAAAAATTTCTAATTATAAGATTAGAATTTTTGCGCGAGAAACCAAGTCATGACTTGGAACCCCAAAACTCAGATCTGTCAGATTTCAGAGAATCTGATTCGCTCATCTCTAAATTGATTAACAGAAAATCTTCATACCACTAGCTAATTATGCCACCATTGGCACAACAAACCTGTATGAAGTTTGCAGGTCAAGGACAGTCATCTTATACTAAAAAAAATTATGGGAGTACATGCTCACAGACAAATGATATTTTTAACTTATTAATAAAGATTACATTTTAATTGTATACAGGAGGCTAAAAAGCCTAAATGGAACCTAATCTCTAACCAAGCAACTGTATTTCATGAACATTAAAGACCATATAGTCTTCATGTGCTCCTTTCTGGTATTATAATTAAAAGACTAAGAGGAAAAATTGTATAATCATATAGTAACATACAGTGGGCCTGATTCATCAGGGACGTAAGTCCTGTTTCGCGCCATATTTTGCATGAAATTGCTCTGGGCATGCACAGAAACGTACTATACACCAGTGAAATTACAATTCTGACTGCCTACAGTTTAAAGGGTAGAACAGAGGAGGGAAAGGGCTGATGCATGTAAACAATGTACAGTAATGGTGTGCCAAGGTGGAGTGAATGCACATTAGTCCGATTGAAGTTCTGGGCATCTCTCAGCACGTGATTTTTAGCCCTATCACTTGCACCAGCTACAGGGCAGGTGTAAGTGGCAATTGAAAGCGATGATGGTCCCATATGCATGCCCGAACAAGTGCAGAAAAGAAAAAAAATAGAGGGACCACCAGGGAGCTGAAAATTATAAAATTACAATGCCATAAATATGTCACAATCCATATCATTTCAAAAGCATTTATTAAAAAATCTAAAAACATACCGCAACATCAATTAATAATATAAATAATATATAATTCTCAAACATTATGGGGAATACATTTTCACTTATATTCCAAATAATTATCTCACTGTACCTATATTGCACTAATCCCAGTTGTCCAGATTACTCGAAAATGGGCACTATGAATCAATACAGTTTGTACACAATATATACCAACACCACCGGCATCCCTAAACGTGTCCTTGGTGTTCCAAATCCCTTAATAGTGTTCACTTAGGATCCAATCCTTAAAACAAAGTGAGTGGCCAATTCACTTTATACACAAATTTAAGCGTATTGTTTATATAACACTGTCTTCAATCCAACAACATCTGATGCTGTATAAAAGTTACATGCATATACTTGCTTATATCTTCATTTAGGAGTGATCTCACCCAGTCATACGCAGTGGCTGTTAAGGAGAACGAGCTTCCCTTATGTTGGTTGTTCTCACAGCCTCAGAATGTGCCACATACCAGGATTTTCTTCACTTGGTACTAGTTGGTTTAAACACAGCTCCAATACCCAGATTGGTTAAATATAGAAAAACACCAGTTCCAGTGGTTCACACTTGTCAATTTGTTCACCCCGAGTGTTGGGCGTGGGGTATAGAATCAACTGACGTGTTTCGTCAGTCTAAAACTGACTTTCTCAAAGATACTAAGCAGTGCACTAGGTGCCTATTCATCTGCATATTCCATTCTATTTGACATAGACACCTGTGACCACCATCAATCAATGTCTAAAACTCTAACCATTACAATATCTTAGTGACAATATATGTTATTCATTAAATTTCATTATTATACCTTGTGCATATTCTAGAAAAAGGATTGTTCAGAAAAATTATCATATACTAAAGCAGGACCATATCTTAAGAACTGTTATCCCTGAGCAGCCTACATTTATCTGCTAACCAAGAGAAGATCTTTGTGTAAGTGAGCTTGATTGTTATTACTGTATGTTTGATTTTATTTGCTAATTGTATATACACTTTCTAAATCACAGTTTGTTAAAGTGTTCTCTAATAAGTCTTCTCTTTCCACTACACTTGCACATTCGCTTTGCCACTCGCCACAGTGCAGCACATATTTCTCATTTCTCTTCCAACTACTCTTTCTCCCATCAGCTCTCTCTTTTCTTATTCATGACCCTCTCATTTCAACATCTAGCTTTTGTTTACTTTGCCATTATCTAATTCTTTTCTAGCTAGCACTGTTTAAATATTAACATTTTTTTAACATTTTCCAAAGGGTGATTTGGTTGGAGATTTCCGCACATTTGCTTATTATGTTTATTTATAGAGATGTCTCACATTTTGTCCCTAAAGAAGTCGTTCCTAGAGCCAGAAATGCATCTTTATAAACAAACATATGTTGCCAAAGTAACAAGGTGACCATGAGGGGACAATCAAAGCTGCATCTTCAGAAAATGACCACCAGATAATTATCTGGAGATGAAAATGAAGATGGCACACTGGTGACTGGACTCTAGACAAAGTAAAGTTTGGAAACACTGCAAAAGCCCTGTTACCAACGGAACCTCAGTGTAACATCAATTTTAAATGCCGGTCAGAAAAAGGAACTACACTTTACACTTAGCAGCAGGTGAAGAGAAACCAGCAGCGGATCTGTGAGTAATGAATTCCTATACTATTAAATTTAAGTATTTGAAAGGATTTGAACCTATATCAACAAATACAAGATTTTTTTTTATCACCAAGAGAGACTTTACTTTATGAACTATATCCATTTAATCATTGATTGTTTTCTGCCCATGCAATACTAATACTTTTTTTACGACAAACTACCTGAGAGACCATTTTCTTTTGGACTAATCCATTTGTAACAATACTTATGCTTACAATTAGTATTTTTATATTATACTTTGTTTTTACTATATGAATATGAGTGCATAGATATGTGATTGATAAATGATGATTATGTTTGGAAAAATGATACACCTGACAGACCTTTATTTATTTAATGTAAGAAATGTATTACCTTTAAAGTACCTCTTATATTACATAAATTACAGGCACAATAAAAAACACCATTACAAGGAGAAGCTGATAGCGCTTAGGCTTTTCATCATTATCATCATCATCATCATGATCTATTTATATAGCGCCACTAATTCCGCAGCGCTGTATAGAGAACACATTCACATCAGTCCCTGCCCATTGGAGCTTACAGTCTAAATTTCCTTATATACACACACAGACGGAGAGACTAGGGTCAATTTGATAGCAGCCAATTAACCTACCAGTATGTTGGAGTGTGGGAGAAAAACGGAGAACCCGGAGGAAACCCACGCAAACATGGGGAGAACATACAAACTCCACACAGCTAAGGCCATGGTTGGGATCAAACTCTTGACCCTAGTGCTGTGAGGCAGAAGTGCTAACCAGTAAGTCCCCGTGCTGCCCCATTGTGGCGGCATGTGATGCCTTTGCGGAACCTGGTGCTGTTGGTGATACTCTTCCTCTTCTCCCCCTCCTCCAAATAAATAAGAACAAATTGCTGGATGAAGGCATACAGAAAACAACCTATTACAGACATCACACCTACAGTTGCTAAAAAGTGAGTTTCCTTTTTTTAAAAGCATCATAGACCTTTACTGACCAATGAGCTGCAATTTTAGCTATCTCGACTATAACTACCAGCTGTTTTGATGTAGCAACTTTCTGACTGTTTCCTGACAGTTTGCCCAACTGCTTGATACAGCAAAGCTACAGAATATGGCAATTTGTATTTAAAACATTAGAAAATTCAGGGCAGCGATTTGTATTGTGGCAACTATCAAGATGGCATTTGTCTGGACAAATTGCCTTCTGAAAATAGATGATTTCTTTATTAAGATCAATAAAAATTTGCCATTTTAGCCAAACTGGCCTTTGGGAAATGTCCCCCTAACTCTTTCTGCTCCCAGCTCTCGCATTATTTTGCCCTACCTCAATTTCATTTTCATCTCTTTTCTATAACACTCATTTTTCTCTTTTTTCACCCCTCCGCTTTCTCTTTGAACTCTTTTTTTTCCAGTAATTCTCTCCCCTCTCCCCCAGCTGCTGTAATTCACTACTGCCCTAACCATTTTTTCTCACCCCACTTTCTTACCTATTGGCAGGCTTGTAGCTGTATGGTCTATCTCTGCTTCGGTGGTAATCATCCTAACGGTGACGAGAACCCCAACAGGCTTCATATGTACACCAAAATTCCAAATGCAGCAAAAAACAAATCCAATATAAAGAGACTTACCTGAAAACCGAAGATCCAGCTTTCCGACGGCAGCGCATGCAGACAGGCAGTCATTCCGATGAGGCAGCTGTCCGGCACTTCACTTTCACGTCAGTGCGCCGTACATTAATGCTAATTTAAAGTAGCAATGTCTGGACCCCACAGACTAAAACTCTTAGCCTGCGGGGTCCAGACATTGCACGCAACTGACATCATTTGGAAGTGTGGGGATGTCCTCTTATCAGATTTCCTCTGTGTCTTTTTACTGGTATGTAGTTATTTTTTCTATGTCGCTCTGTTCATTATCGGAATAATTATGTAGGAGTAAACATTGTCAGTGTTTACTGTACCGATAACTCGTACTACACCCCTGGTGAATATCTCTCCACCGTTAGACTCCGCATCTCTCTGGGGTTAAGTCTATGTAGATGCGTGCTTCGAGGTCTATTCCAAACTCAGGCTCCGTGACACAGACTTTCCCACGACCTTCAAATCTTCAGACGTTCTTTAAAAACCAATCTCTTTTTTAAATCTTACCTTATTCCTGATTATATAATTTACACTAATGCACCCTTACAGCTGTCCCAATCTCCACTGTAAGGCACACTTGCTTCTTTTTTTCAGCTGTGCCCTCTTCCACTTAGAATGTAAGCTCTCTAATGAGCAGGGTGCTCTACCCTTTGTTTTTATGTCTGCATTTATTTTTATTTTTTCTCTCAGCTCCCCTGTTTTTTGCAGATTTTTATATGGTTTTCTATACAGTGGCAATAAAACAAATCACCACCTTTTGATATTTTTACTTTTACATATTATGCTATAGAATTAAAATGGATTTATTCAGGAATTTTTACCATTCTTTAGCACACCCTCTATATTAAGATCTGATTCCAACCTATTACTAATTCAATATTAAAATTCAATATTTTATTATAACTTTTAAAATATCATTATTCTATATCTCACAATCTCAAATCAATTTTGCTATGCAAAATATCAAACTTTTGATTATTTAAAATATAGTGTTGTGTATAAAGAAAGAAAAAAGTGACAAAGATATGATTAAAAAAATGTTATTAAAAGAAAGTGAGGGTTCCCTTCTTCTATACTCAAAATGTTTCTTTTTGTGACACTGGTATTGAAAAGAAGGATCTATATATTCTTAAGAATAAAAAACATTTAAGCCATACATCACTAGGGTAATTTACGCATTTATCACTGTAAAGTCTGATTATGAATGCTGCATGAAGGTACCATAAGAGAAGATCAATTGTATGGAGTCATACAACATAGTATATGGTTTTTTTAATTTTAAGATGAATTAGAACTGAGAGAAGGATCCAGTATGGATCAATTATGCAGGAATGAGATTATTAAATAATATGAATTATCAAGTAAATCAAAGTAAATATGTTTTTAGACGTATAGATAAATGTATTATTAATCACTGAATACAGCAATTAGATTGACTTAGATGTATGTACAGCCAGCCTGATTTGAATGGTGAGAGGGCCTGTAAACTCTTTGGAGAGAAATGCTGTCAATCATGAGAGAACATTGTTCATTTGATAGATGGGCTGTCAATCATAAGACACTGCTGCTGGTTGGCCTAGGAACTATTTATAAAGCAGGCAAACCTGCTGCCTTGGATAACCAAACAGGTGAAATGAATGTAGGTCATAGTGAATTCACATATTATTATATTCAGAAGTATTAAGCATTAGGGGACTTGCTACTCTGTTGAAATTAATATATCAGACAGAAAGTTGTATATCACCATTTAGATACCAGTATGAATCTTTACTAACAGGCAGATATAAGTGAAACCACTCAGCAATTATCAGGGGTGCTAACATCTTGTGAAAGGGAAAGTTTATTACCATTTAGTGAGCATGCTTCAATCATACAACTAATAGTAGGACTTTAGTAGTGCAGCTTGCAGTGATAGCAACTGATACTAGCTGCATTTTGAAGAGAAATATATCTAATATCTCCCTTTTGAAAAGAGGTCTCGGTTTATATACTGTACACCACAGTTGTAACCACTTAAAAGCTGCTGGATTAAACAATAAAAGAGTTAGGATGATATTATGAGAACAGGGTTTCTAGGTACAGAAATATTGAACAGTAAAGAGCCTACTTTTTAAATGTATACTCCGGGAGATCGGAGTAGAGATCATGTGACAGAGGGTAGGAAGGGCGTGACAATGTCATTACGTAACTATAGCCTCGCCCTTATAATAAAATACAGAAATTCAAGGTATTGAATAGCGGGGGTGGGGCTTAATGATGCCATTAAGCCCGCCCCCGCTATTCAATGCCGTAAATTTCAGCATTTTACAGGGACTGGGAGGTTTGCCTACTCTTACGGAATACAGGAGCCTCCCGGAAATTCTGGGAGAGTAGGCAAGTATGGTAAAGTATACACTATGAATTAATGTGCCGAAGCACAATACAGTTTGAAGTTTAGAATATGTGACACACTGATAAATTAATAGCAATATTAAAAGTAAAATCTATAGACGTTGTGACATGCCTGCTATTGCATGATTAAGGAATTGGAATTGTCTGCAGTGAATGAACTTGGAAAAACACTTGAATCAGATATCATACTGACTTATTTCTCTGACATAAGAAAAACTCAATAAAATGGGTATTGTGGGCTTGATTCATTAAGGAACGGAGGTCAATTTACTTGGCGTATTTTGCGTATTTTCAATCTGCAGAACACAATTCATATTCACTCGTAAATAACACTTCCAACTGCCTATGATTTGAAGCGATAAATGGGGAGGGGAAGGGCAGGACTAAAGTAGGCAATGTACAGAAAAGCTGTGCTGAGCGCACGCACCAGAATCCGATTCAAGCTGTGGGCATCTCTAAGGTATGTGTTTTTCAGTCAAGCCATTTGCACCAGCTAAAGGACAGGTGTAAGTGCCAAGTGATAGTGATGACAGTATATGTATGCTAGAACATTTGCTTGCAATTAGGAGCAACTGTAAAAAGTCTTTAATATACAGTACGCATTGAGAAATCTCAATAAATCTATATGCTGAGATTTCTTAATGATTTAATTATTAAGAGTTAACAATAATTTATTTATTTCTTATGTGCCTTCTGCATGGATATTTTATTGAAATATGTAGTGTTTGTATCCTGCAGTGTGTTGTGCCTGTCTTAATATGGCAAGTGCCAATATAGAATTTACGGACAGACGTAGTCAACAAGAGATGTTTCTACAGATCTGCTTGCACTTGAATACGGACGTGCGTATGCCTGAATTAGGTGCATTTAAAAAAAAAGACGGACATTACATTTATTTTGCCCGCCTTGATGATTCTGGCACCGTATGATTATTTTAATGGCTGATAACTAACACAAATTGATTGAATTAATTTTTTAAACAACATGTAATGTACCTGGGAAACATTGCAATCAGGAGTATGATTGTATAATCATTACAAGCTGGTATGATTAACTTTATATTATGGAATTAAAGAAGTTTAGAAATAAAAACTGTAAATAATATACTATGTATTAAGGTGTAGACTCACAGAATCTTTAGAAGTTGGCGTGTCACACCTGATATTGCTGGGTTAAAGAGATAGATGTGTTGCAGTGAATGAACCTTGAGTTCACAGGAAACACATTTGAATTGCTTGTCATACTGATTAATTTCTCTGACATAAGAAGTTTTTAATAAATGTATAGTTATTGCAATGACTGTTATTCACTTAGCTAAAAAACTGTATGTAATGAATGCACAAACTGATTAAAACTTTTTAAATTAAATAAAACTGTGAAATACTGTAATCAGAAGTATGCTCATGTAACCCTAGTAAACTGGCACTATACACATGGGG
Source organism: Mixophyes fleayi (assembly GCF_038048845.1). Taxonomy (NCBI): domain Eukaryota; kingdom Metazoa; phylum Chordata; class Amphibia; order Anura; family Limnodynastidae; genus Mixophyes; species Mixophyes fleayi. The sequence continues at coordinate 57,357,835 of NC_134410.1, read as the reverse complement.
AATCTAACAATTACACTCTCCTGTAATGACTAAACCCAAAGAGTATTCCTGAGTCATATATCATACTGGGTCATTTTTGTGGTACAAGAGGGACGCAGTTTGAAGCAATAAGTTTGGTTTCAGAAATATAAGAATATACCATAGGACTCACATAAAATATAAGAAAGTTGTATTAAACATTTTGTCACTTTTTATTTCTTTATAAACATTTTATATTTAAGCAATAAAAAGTGTGATATTTTGTACAATATTTTTTTTTTTTAATTTGTCAGATATAGAATATTAATAACATAGCCCAACAAAATTTTGTGGTTGCTAAATTCCAAAATATTGTATAATTTAAAATATAAAGTATTTTTTTCGAATTGGCTCTAGTTCTTGAGATAGTGGATGCCCTCAACTAATAGGCAACTTAACCATAACGCATGCAAATTGGAATCTATCAGAATATTCTAGAAGGTGAGACACACAAATATTCTAGGTGTTCACTCCGCGATCATTCTAGAATATTCCCCCTCCATGTATAAATGATCGGTCAAGCAGCCAACAGTCAATTGACAGTTTGCAGTTGAGTGGTTCGCAGTCTATTTTGTTTTTCTTGTTTCTCCTCTGTGTACTATATTTGTATACATGTAATTAGTGTAAATTGGTAAAATTGTATACAGAGTGGTTGTAGTGTCAATTTATAAATATATCAGCTGGAATCTTTGATGGGCCTCAAATTCATAAACTTATCAAGGATTCTATTGTCACAAAATTTTTGAATGTTGACGCTTCTGCCTGGTGCAGTTATGTCTCAACTGTCAAAAACTTTTTGGGTAACCACAAAGCAGACAATTATGAAGAACTGGTGCAAAACATGCTTACAAACTTTAAAAATGCTTGTACTAATATGAACATAAATGTACACTTTCTCCATAGCCGGATAATCTTGGTGATTTTAGTGAGGAACAGGGGGAGAGGTTTCATCAAGACATAAAGGTGATGGAGGAAAGGTATCAAGGCAGATAGGACAGACACATGATGGCTGACTATTGCTGGAGTCCCCAACGTAATTGTCCTGATAGCCCACATCAAAGAAAATCGTACAAACAGCATTTAACTATGCGTTAATTGTAATTATCTGAATCAGTTTGCTATGTTTATTTGTTATTATACTGAATAAAATGCAATTATCTATTTTATGAGTTTATTTTTGTATGATTTGAGATCATTTCAATGCGATTTGTAAGTAGGCTCTGCCTGACCATTATATTTTTTGCATTTTTATGTTTTTCGGTGGGGTACCAATTATCTCAAAAATTAGAGCCAATCTAGCAAAACCGATGTCATATTCGGAATCAGCAACACAAAGAATCCCAAAATCACTTTATTATGATTCGCAAGTGTTGATCAGTGTATAATTTAACAAATAATATTTAAAAATTGGGTTGTAATATTGAATTAGTATTATGTTGAAATCAGAGTGCCCCAGACCTGAATACTCTTGGCATTCTTTAGCCTTAGCCTTTATTTTTTCTGGAGGAATATCTGTTCTAGATAAAATCACAGTTGTGCCATTTTTTCTCAATTTATTTATGATACGGTATACTTTAAGTAGCAATAATTGTGATATTAAAAGTCTTTGACTTCTACCTTTATCTTTCCTATATGCTTTTTAAAAACATTTTTCTCTTTCTTTGATAATTTCTTTGATCTTAATGAGAAAGCTCTGGATTGGAAAGGCCCAAACCAACCACCGAACCTCCAATTAAAATCAATTCAAACACATTAATTAGACTCCAATCACTCAATTATGTGTACTCTGAAGACAACGGACATGCTTTAGCATCAGGATTTATTTATGTGTATTCTTTTGCAGTCAGCTATCTACTGTTTTGTTTTATGTGTAATTAATTAGGAACATTTTTTATATTTTTTATTTTATATTACAGAATATATGTGTTGATCAGAGGCAAGAATTCCCAAAATAAATCATTTTTAATTGTAGATGTAACACAATAAATTAAACACGTTAACTGTGTGTAATCTAATCAAAAATTAGGGAATTGATACAAGAGGCATAATTATATGTTCAGCAATGGAGCAATCATATGTAAAAGTATATGAATGTAAAATCTGTCAAATGCTTAGAAAACTGATCACAAAATCCACTCAGGAAATAAACATTTTCTGATTAATTTACAGTGGTAGAAAAAGTGCAAATTGCAAAAAGAAAACAATAGAAAGCTCAGCGCTGAGATCAGCAATCCTCACCAATTTGTTATTGTTACACGTAGGAATGGTACCTTGTAAAAGAAAATACTTTCTCACAGCTGTGAGTCCTTGTTACTTAATTATGGTAGATAATAAATATACCTTCCTTGGGAAGCTCACTCTCATTGTTGATTTGGACTAGTTAATAAAATCAAACAGTGGTGAAACTCATATGGATTTTGACATAATCTGATAGTTTCTGCATGAGTGCCTCAATGACAATTTGTAGATTCACCTGTTTATTTGGGAATTTGCATTGGCTTTTCACATTGGACTAGCGATTTCTGTTAAGTATCAATAAAACCTCTTGACCTCCATTATGGCCAGCTCTACTGCAAAGTCACAAACTGGGGTCTTAGATAAACTTACCACATCCGCCGCTGTCATATCACAGCTACCCAGGTCCCTCCTGGTTGCCTGCAGCATTCCTGTCCATCACATCTTTGTAAACAAACACATACTGTTTGTTCTGCTGCATGGGTGCGACCATCTTGGATGCAGTCAGGTGATCATTCTGAACCAACCAGATTCAGCAGCTGTGATCACATGAATTATGCAGTCAATAGTTGTTTGGAACACCCTTTTTAAACCTGCTGCTGAGATCTGTTCATTGTCAGAACAACACACTTCTCTCCTGAGGATAGTTCTTGGCTCCAGGTTCCAGTTGTTCCTGCACTGTTCCTGATTACCCTGAAATTACAAAGTGATCATCTTCTGTGAACATCCTGTTTCACCAACTAAACATCACTTTGCAAGTATTCTAAATTTTAAAGTGCACATCTCTTTACAACTACCTGCAATTCCAAATTGCATATCTTCTTTCAAGTAACCTACATTACCGGGAGTATATCCTCCTCCAAGTACTCTGCACTTCCAAGATGCTCTTCTTCTTGCAATAATTTACATTCAGCAAGAGTGCTCATCGCAGTAAGAACTTTGCACTATCCAGTGACTATTCTGCAGTACCAGTGGCTTTAACAGTGACAGCAGTTCTGTTGCTCAGGCTGGTTCTAGGTCTCTAGGGTTTATTTCCAGTTCTGTGTATCTGTCTGTGGAGTTCCAGGTCTGTGGCTGCCACACAGTCCTGAGTTCACCATTCTGTGTCATGTTTCTGAGTTCTGAGTCCCTGTCTCAAGTTACAGTTTGTTCCTTTCTGAGTTTTCATGTGTTTTCTATCTGAGTGCTTATTAGTGGGTTCCAATCGCATGTGCCTGGCTACAGGTGCCGGGATTGAGTTTCCACGAACAGTACCAGTCTGTTATGCTGGATTCCAGTTCAGTACTCAGGCACAGACTCTGGTCCTAAGACTTCTATACTGCTTGTGCTACTCTGAGTACTCTACATGAGCAGAGAGATTATCAAGGCCTCTAGGTTCCATTTCAGTCTTGCTTGAGCTAGACCCAAGGGTCCCCAATCGGATCGAGAAATACAGGCGACCATGATATGCGGCATATAAAAAAAAGCATGTACATGACTTTTGAACAAAAAGAAAGCCTTATCTACCCCTCTACAAAAATTAGCTTACGGCTCCCATATGTTTAATCAGAAGGGCTGTGAATGAGATTGAAGCAGACCCAGTCGTGACTGAGACTACATAATCACGAGTATCTGCCCTTATGCTTGTGTGCCATTCAGACTGGTATTTTTTCCATCCCCTTACTGGATTGTGACCCTGCAATTAATACAAGAAAAATGAGAGGGTGAACCAGGCACTTCCTGCTATAAAATGAGGACACAACACAGAGTATCAAAAATCCTAATAGAAAACAGTTAGTAAGTGTAATTAAAAGTATCAAGTCTGCACTTCTCTTAGGAAAAATTCAAGTTCTTCTTCATACTCCTTCCTGATTGCTTGTAATTCCACTTACAGGATGATGGATAGATTGCAGATACATCCTGTCAGCTCCGTTGTTAGCTATGGAAAAGAAACTGTGAAAGCATATCTCAGTGCCTTTCCAAAATTTGGGAGATTTATTTAGCAGCTCCTGTGGCGATTCGGAGTACTGAAGGTCCCTGGGAAGGGTTTACAAAGGAAGAGTAAAGCTGCATCAAAATTTCAGCTGTGGTGCCGTTGGGATTACATCAAGTGGCTGGTTGTACCCTATTCTTTATCCTGACTGCTCCTAAGAGAAGTGCAGACTTGATATATGGACCTTAAATACATTGACTAATGGTTTTCTATTAGAACTTTTGCTACTCTGTGGTGTGTCTGATGATGCTGATAATGATGATGCGCCTGGTTCACCCTTTTCTTTGTCTTTTATTTTATGGCATTGCAGTTTTACGTGTTACTGCTTTCGGGGAGGACAGGCAGCATCCTATTGGTGCGCCACTTGATTTTGTTTATTTTTCATTTGTTCGCAATTCCCCATTTGTAAAACGATATGGAATCTGCTTGCGCTATATAAATAAATGATGATGATAATGATTTATCATTTTGGGACACCTACCATCCTCTTTCTAGTTTTTCAAAATTCTAGAACACTGTAAGATTTTGTGATTTGCTAATTAGTGTCCCTATCTTTTTGTGGATGTTTCCTCACTACTGATCATTTGCCACTAGATGTACTAACAGGATTAATACTTTTAGACCATCAAAACTATCATTTCGGGGTTCAGTCGTTATTGTCCTAGACACTTTTCTATTTATTTCAACATTGTAGTCCTTTCAAACACAAAGGGATACAAATTGCTTTAATTTTATTTTCAACCAATTGATATACATGCCGGCTTCTGCAATACTTAAATTCTGTTATCGTGGGAATTCTCCTGTCACCTTAATTGGTGCACAAAACAGCAATTTATGCTTTTGATTTTTAAGATTTATATTTATTGTTATCTATTGACTTATTAATGTGTTGGTATCAATAAACTGTATTTTAATGATTTGCATACATTCTTATTTTTATCTGAATATTGGATGGGGTTGCTGATCTCAGAATTGTACGTTTTCTTGGTGTATGGTTTGGAAGTTCCCATATTTCAGTGGGATTAGCTCACCACTAATCTTTTAGTATAATTTACTGTGCACCATCAATAGGTTTATTTTGATGGTTACCACTAAATTGAGAAAAGGAAACCTAAAACTGATCTTTGGTGTAATCCAAATGACAGCAGAAGTGGAGGAGAAATAGAGGCTTCATACAGAAAGGCTAAAAAATAGATTTAAATTGTAGGAGACCTTCACATGAATGGTCCCTGGGCATCATATATAGTACGTGATATATGACCAAAAAGTCCTGTGGCATTGGGAGAAGTACAGGTTAGTGTGACACAATGACAGAAAGCTCCACTCTATTCTGTGGACTTCAGACTGTAATCAATCAACAGTGGTTGTCCACTGGAAAAAAATAATATTTTCAGATATGCAAATTTGATGGTTTCTCTTAATTATTTCTCCGTAAAATCATCAAATGATTGCAAATGTTTAGGCATTTCTATTAATTCTATTAAAAGTATAGAGGCATTTTTGTGCGAGTGTCTGTTATTATATCTGTAGAGCATACTACAAAGGCGTAGAGAATCAGTAGGCAAAGTACTGGACATCCAAGAAGCATAATACTGTACATAATATGTATAGGCAAGATATATAACTTGTAAAGTAACATGCAGGAGGCCAGATATAAGGAACATAGGTGGACATGGAGAGAACAGAGACGGAGACAGGAGGAGGGAGGGCCCAGCTCATGACAGATTATATTCTAATGGGACACTTGCAGCACTAGCTAGCAATTTATGATTGGCTATTTATATATTGACTACTCCAGCTGATAATACTTCATTAATTAATGTTGTGGCTATATTATGTCATGTTGCTGCAGTATATTCAGATATCTCATTTGTCTTTTGGACCACTGCAGGACAGAATATTCCCATTGGTTTTGAGGATGTTTGAATTTCATTACATTTTATATGGAAAATACTATTTTGTATTTATTACTAGCACAGTCAATACACTATTCTCTCTCATTACATTATGTTGTGTAAAAACAGGGTGATGCAAATTTTGCCTTTATAACTAACACTGTCAAGCCACATCTCTACGCTATCGTTGGGCATAATTGTTGCAACAGAATTTTTATCCATAATTTGAGTCTATAAAATTCTAAATGAGGCCCACGATATTCATAAATGAAAAAAAAGCATGTACATGACTACTGTACCAAAAGAAAGCCTTTTCTGCAGCTCAAAAAAAATCCTAAATTCAACTTGGTAGAGTAAAAAGTAAAAATAAGTTATACTTGATGAAACTGAGGCAGTGAAATAATGCAAAAAACGATTAAGGAGTACTATCAGTATTACATAAAAAGAGAAAAAAACTATTGCAGATTTATTTAACAGGAAGTGATTAGTTAAATAGGCAATATTTAATATGGTATGACATGATTTTGAAAATCTGAAATATATATGGGATTATGTACCCCTTACTATAAATTACATTATATATAAATTATATTAATTATAAGATATTTGATGATACAGGGGATTTCTATGACAATTGAAAAACAAAAGGTTGCAGACTGAGAACTTTTACATAATTAGCAAAACGCAGAGGTGACTTGTAATATCCATAATTTTTTACTATAGTGGATACCAGTGTCGGACTGGGGCATGTAGGGCCCACAGGGGGAATACAAAGGTAGAGGCCCACCAGTGGCGGTGTGGATGGAATATTTGACAGACTGTCCTGCTCTCTCCTACCTGTTCTTGTCACTTTCACCTCCTGTGGCTGTTGATTTCTTTAGTTGTGTTAGTCTGTCTGTGTGTGTGTGTGTGTGTGTGTGTGTGGAAAAAATAAAACCAAGCTGCAGCGCCACCTGCTGGGCGGAGTTATACACTGACCTACTAAATTCTTAGTGTGTGTGGAAAAAAAAAATCAGAAAGGGCTGAAATTTGGTATACTAAGATGTTTTTAATTTGTTAATTTAATTTGTTAATTGTTAAAAGTGTTCATAAAGATTTAAAATATATATATATATATATTTCGTGAAGGAGAAGTGACAGTTGGGAGTGGTTGGTGGTTGCCGGGGGTGACAGTGGGGAGTGGTTGGTGGTTGAGGCCTGGGCTATGGCCTAAATGCATGACAAGAACCTTTTTAACACCTTAAGTAGCTTTATTTGACTAGAATGCATGAGTATCATGCACGGGTTAACTTGTATATATATATATATATATATATATATATATATATATATATATATAGGGAAAGCATGCAAACAGATGGCTCCTCACACAGGTTTCTGCTGAACCACATTGCGGTTTATTTATTTGTCAGGATGGATAAACAGTCTTGGAAGTGTCTTCAGCAATCAAATGAAACGTTCACAGAAATAAACATAGTCCCATAGCCTTAGACGCTGGTTATAACATTTAGGTCACTGGCCACTTTTTGGCAGCAGTCTCCCACAAATAGTTCAAACCCAGCTTTTTAAACTTCCTGTCAGGCATTACTCTGGCTGACTCCTTCATTGATTAGACCAGGTGCTCCACCTGGTCTCCTGCTCTGTGTGTGTGTGTCTGTGCGTGTGTGTGTGTGTGTGTGTGTGTGTGTGTGTGCAGATTTAACCCTCTCTGCACCTTTAAGGTGTTGTTTCCCAGGGAAACCGCCACTCTTTCTTCTATTAGAATGTAGCAAAGTGTCCCAATTGCCACATAACCCTCCCCTTAGCTTCGTCCAGCTACACGAAGCAGACTACGCTGGGAGCGCAAAACTGCCCTCTTTGTCATACAACCAGCCATTTGGCTTCAGTAATTCCAGTGAAGTGGATACTGCGGTAGGTGCATTTTTATGGACGTGGGCATGCGCATTTTTAAGTTTAGATCCTAAGTCCTATGTCCTCTCAGCGGGGTCTGTTCATGCCAGGATTTTAGTAAAGCGACATGTTTAACTTGTCATTTTTGACTTGTATCCAACTGGTGGACCATATATCTCTTCTTTCTATACAAGAATGGGGCCCTGTAGTCAGGTTTTGGAGAGGTATTTTTACACTCTTGGCAGGATAAGCAATAGCTTTTTACAGCCCTATGTATTCCTGGACAGTAACAGCATAGTAAAACTCTTTCCCGAGTTTTATCCTCTCCTAAATAACCCCCACAAAGGTGTGTGTGTGTGTGTGTGTGTGGTTTCCAATATTAAAGGTACGTGTACCTGCGATATTAACAGCTGTTCAACTTTCCTTCCCTGAACTTCCCCCGCCCTATACAACAAATCCCCTTTAATAAGGAAATAAGGTACATATTCTGCCGGCCTGAGCTAGGTAAAATAGATTTGATACAAATAGCAAGTGAATTTAATTTAGCAATGTGTATTAACATTTCAACACGCATCCAATTGATGTACTATGATCCAAAAACTTTTATGAATGCTTGAGCTAACAGCATGGTAATGTGAGGCAAAACCCAAACCTATTAATGTCACAATGCAATGATCCTCAAGGTGCTTGCTAAATCTGTACATAAGAAAAACACATGGTATGATAATGAAAACAACAGATTGCTGCCCCCATAATTTTACCAACTTAGACCCTAGACTATGTCAGGCGTGCAAATAGAGGCAGTTCTAGTTGATAGTAAGCCTCCACCCCAGCCAGGGAATGGGGTGATTATGGAACCAGGCCAGGACACAGTAAGCTTGCTGGTGACTGGTTAGTCCACCAGGACCAGCCACCTTACTGCATGTGGCCACAGATTGTCCTGATCCATTCATTCACTCTCTCTCCTTCACTGCCAGCTTGTCACGTATGTGCCAGCATCTGTACACAAAGAATCAGCACAAGAATATCAAAGGGACATGGAAAATAGTCACTGCACAATAATATATGAATATATATATATATATATATATATATATATATATATATATATTATTATTATTAACAAAAGCTATTCTTCAATTTATATAGTTGGTGCACCCCAGGAATTAAAATATGTCTGTGCAGGCAGCAGGATACAGTGCCGGACGGAAGAAGGTAAGTGTGGCAGCAAGGCGATTTTAATGTAAGTGTGGGGAAAGGTTGTTTTAATGTAAGTGTGGGGGAAAGGGTGTTTTACTGTATGTGTGGCGGTAGAAGGCAGTTCATAATGTGGGTTGGGGCACAAGCTATTAATTTAATTCCAGGATGAGGGTGGGGGATATTTATTTTTAAGGGTGGACAATTTAATTTAATTTTACGGTTAGGGTAGTGTATATTAATATAAGATGGGTTGATGGGACTATATTGCTGGTTGATTTGGACTCTATTGAGTTTCAGGAGAAGAAGGACTATTTATTAATTATGAAAACTAATCATTTATATCTGGGCTGTTTGGAAGGAAACAAACTAAGCTTGCTGCTTGTGTCTTAAGCTACTAGGCTTAAGTTATGTTATGTTTCCTGCAACTCAACTACATTTTGGCTGAACTTTTTAGTATTTTATTTGCAGATCACAACTCATGTTGATTTGCTTTGATTTGCTGGTTCCTTGCTCCAATTTGCTCTGATCACTATCTATCAGCCATCTACCATCTCTGTAGAAACAGGAGTCAACCCTAAACAGGAACTGAAAGCTAGTGAGGGAGCTTAAAATGTAAAAAATGATTTGTTCATCTTAATAGAAAACTAGCCTTTGATATATCTATATGTATACCATTTATTTTTACAGATTTTTAGATTTAGCTTAAGTCTTTTTTTCACTTTTCATCTTTCAGCACTAAAAAGAGTCACCATGACACTGTTCACTTTACTGTTGCAGATTAGTTCTTATCATAGTGAACAGCGATCTGGTCATAACTATTGGCAATGATTGACAAACTTGGGATATATTATGGAGGTGAGAGGTTTTACTATTTTATTATTTAAACTTTATTTTCACAAAAGACCCACGGAGCAGGAAGACTGAGGTTAGCTGGAAACAAACGTGTATAAGATGCATTGTACATCATAAAATGCTAAACTGTGGAAAGGTACAAATCTCTACTTTAATGTGAACTATTAAGGCTATTAAATTACATTGACGATATGTGATTTTCTGTTTTCATGTGAAATATTGCAAGCTTGTTTATATATATGAGATACCTAAACATGGTTAGCAAGTTTGTCACAATAGAAGTTTACAATATCCCTTTTGGACTCGTAATACTTTGTAACCAAGTTTTACAAGAGTACTGTTTACGCATGTAGCAAACTGGACGCAGTCCAATGAACAATTGGAATTCCACTGATGTTCCCAGTTATAGTCACCTGAGTATTGGGATAATGTGAAGCCTTCTTGAAATTATACTCAAGTCAGATTTAATAAATTCTACAACTGACAGCTCATATCCCAGACTCCCCAGAGCAGTATCTCACAGATCTTTGTAATTCTGCATGACTTGCACAAAAAGCATATTTTCTTCTCTCCTCCATTCTTTTACAATGAAGGTCTGGGCAAGTTAAAATAGCTTCAGCATTTAGAAGTGTAACTAAAATTCCAATTAGGACACTTGACTAGATTTTATTTTTTCTTTGTTTTAAGCTTTAATATCCACTTTGTATTTGAATGAATGGGTGTCACTTCTTATTTTATACATATAAAAAGTCAATAGAAAATAAGAAAAAATGGAAATAGGAAACACTTCTTTTTTTTCTTTCAAATAATGCTTTTTTTCTGATCTGCTCTATAATTAGTTACTTTATATAAATTTCCATTAATGCAAAACATTTAGCAATATCCTTTCAATATCATTTATTTAAAATATGTTTTCCATATGTAATATATAATATTGCTAGTAAGCATACATCATCAAGTTGCATTAATGTATGCAGAGCTAAAGTTTAAAAATAATTTGTTTACAATAGTTAATAATTTACTGGTTACAGGTTATAGGACGCATGTTCACAGAGATGACGGGCACCTACCTGTTAGGAAATGTGAGCTCTGTTCACTGATTTTTCTATGTCAAGTTAGTTGTAAAGAAATAGCAGCACCTACTTAGCTTTTCTAGTCAGCACAGGTGCATGCTAATTTAAACTGTGGGGATGCCTGATTCCTATTGGTTATTCAATCTCTCTCTCTCTCTCTCTCAGCTGGAGATACGACTCTTTCGATGGAGCTGGGAATTCTGTCTCTTGCCTTTAATGGTCCCGGCCACTTGGCCACAAGTTCTCCATCGGCGTTGTGGGAGTCTGAACCCCAGCCATGCACCATGAAATAAATTGCCCCCACAAATATATGAATATATTCCATCCAATATTAAATTAGCCCTCACCATTGGGATTAAATTTAAAACCCATGCCCCCACCCTTATTACATTAAAAGCACTCCCTCTACTTACACTTACATCCAGTACTGAAAATTTCAGAGACAGACTCTTCTGTCTGCTTCTCTTGCTTACTGCACATTGGGACAATGCACATATCAGGTGTGTGTGTGTGTGTGTGTGTGTGTGTGTGTGTGTGTGTGTGTGTGTGTGTCTGACATATGTATAGCCATCAATCAGCTGAATTCCTCAGCATGATTTCAGCAAGCCAATCAGAGAGGCTTCATTGATTTACTCAGTGGGGTATGGGGAGCATGAGTAAAAAGGAGCAAAGAAGACAGCAGTAGAAAGACCTTTAAGCTTTTAGCAGCGACCCACGTTTGGGGCTTCAACAGGGGAAAGGTGGCAGAGGAGGAGTGTATCTATACGATCCACGTCCATTTTTCCTGGGGAAAGGACCATAGTCAAACAGTTTATTAACCCATTCCCAGAAACTAGAAGCCCCCCCCCCACCAAAGTGCTTGCCTGTGGGTAAATGCTAAAGTTGCATTACCTTATTTGTACACAATATAAAAATGTAATTATGTTTCATATACACAAGAGAAAATAGTGTCTTGACAGTCACTTTTTCAATGTATAATGTAATTAAATTCTAATATAAATGCAAACTAACTTTGCAGCTTCATATAATAGAGCCATTAATGACTTAAGTAGTATTAACTGAAGGGGTCAGTACGCAATTAGCCAATCAGAAATGGCTATATACACCTGATTCTAGTCATCAGATAGATGATCATTGTGTATTGTTGCACCAGCCCATCAGCACCTGCAAGAGATACTCTTACTAGGAGGCCTACCTGCGGTTGTGTTTCTACCTGCGGTTGTGTTTATGTCTTGTTGTGTTGCAATTATGTGAACAGACGCTTATGCTTGCCCCGCCCTGTCTGCATCAGTTCCTCCTATCCGGGCGTAAGGAGACACAAGTCAACTGTAGAAAAAAAATATATATCAACAAATGCTTACACTTAGTTGGTAAAAAGGGAATAGGCACAGTGACAATCAGATTCCTATATGGGCTTGGAATTAAACAGGACATCACTATTCTGCCTGTTGCACGGGGCAGTCTGGAATGTGGGGCAGGGGGGCATCTGCTCCCCGGGACGGTTTCATAGTGGGCTACCTTGGGCTGAGTCACTGGGCCACCTGCATTTTTTTTTCTTAAAATGTTCCTAATAGGCTGCAGAGTTGAGTCTTGCCCCCAGGCTAAAATTTTCCAGCACTCCCCTGCTGGTGCATTTAGCCATAATACAGTTGCATCCTGACGTACAGACATGTTAATAGTATAATGTATATTGTCTGAAATTTTAAAAACGTTTTTAACGTAAGCAATCAAGCACTAAAATTTGTAGAACCACAGACTGCCAACATTTTTTGCTTGTTTGTAATAATCATTAATTTCAAGCACTCTCATGCACTACTATCTTGCACCTGCTATTCCTAATCTCAGCAGTAAAGACAGACATTCCCTGCTACTGCCAGAGGCTTTAAAAGTCAGTGTCAGGCCAAGGCTTAGACAGGCAGCTGGACTAGGGACTAGCTATCTCACCTATTGATCACACTGCACCCCAACACAGGCCCCAACTACCCGCTGGGAACATTAAACTGAGGAACAGTCTCACTATACTATCCCCATATGTCTTCCTTGTACTGAAATGAGAAGGAAAGCAGGTGAAGATGACCCAGCAATGATATTAATAAAATATATATAATATAATCACCCTGAGGTCACTTTTTAGGTACACCATCTTAGAAATGGGTAGGACTCCTCTTTGCCCCCAAAATAGCCTGAATTATTTGTGGCATGAATCCAACAAGGAGCTGAAAATGTTCCTTATGTTATAATAAAATCAAAGTTCCAAAGTGCAAAGAGTAATCATAGTTTACAAGTATACACAGAAATTGTTAGTGTGATCCTTTTGATGCATAGTATATTTGATCTTCAAATTTGTTCTTTTAATAAAACTGTGGCAAAATAGAGTAACAAATAGTGGGTCAGTCAGATGTAATACATGTAACTAGCAATTATTTAAAGTATCTACACTAATAGAGGCAGAGTGATTTACAGTGAATAATCTATTTAGTACGTAAATCAATGCACGGAAAATTGTTACTACTAAAATCACCAAATCGCAAACCTATAATAATATTTTTTGTATAAACTTCTTTTATAGGTCTGCAGCAGCATACTCTAAATCTGAAAAATGTGCAGTTCAGTTCCTAGAAATTTCAAATAGAAACATAGTTATACCCCTTGTAATGGTATCCCATTATACAATACATACACATGCATGTTTGAATAGTGCAGATGATTTCAAAATACTTATACACAAGGAGTAAGTGCTCATTGAGAGAGCTCTCCGTTACTTATGTATAATATTTTTCAGTGTCAAATAAACAATACATATGCAAAGAAAAAGCACAAATTAGGTTTTCCTCTCTGGCTTGTTGGAAAATATCGGAGATGTGTAGTACATAACTACCAAATGTTGGAAGATGCTCCTTCCAGTTGACCCAAAAGAAAGCTATAAAGCCAGGGAAGCCGATCCGTATGTATACCTCCGGTGGGCCTTCTTCTTCAATTGAAATGATTATCTGTTCATTACCTCAAGCAGGTTGTTGAATATCAGTTAAGAAACATAGTATCTCAACGGCAACAGGAAGTGTTGCTAGGAGATGCCAAATGTGTAATAGAGCTCAAAAGCCGACACGTTTTGACCATGTTTATAACAGGTTTCTCCAGGGATAGAATATAGTATTAAGAATGTCCATAGTTGAAAAGTATATTAAGCAGTAAGTTCACTGCTCATCAGTTTTGCTAGCCTAATTAATAAACTACAACTGAATGAAGTGATGTTAACTATTGACAGCAGTCATAAGAACGTTTATCTTGCTAATTTTAATTGGCTTCAATTGAGTAAAAGTGAATTTATGTCAATTATGTTTTCTGTGTCCTTTCTTCCATTTTATCTTAGAGTCTTTCACCTTAGCCACAGAGACAGAGGATGTCTCTGTGTCCTGCTTAGTAGTTCTACATGCCAGACATCTATTACAGCAGTAGAACCCTTCCCTACTTTTTCCTTACATAGTTTCCTTTCTTTCATTGTTATTTAAAGGTATGGTGCTAGATACTAGCTTGTTTTTTACATTCAGGGGCGTAGATTATGTCAGTATCATCACGGCTGGTCCGGATGAAGCATATGCCCAGGGTGTTGGTGGCTAGATTAATTGCATGTTCTGTGGAAACTAAATCACTGGGATCAAACACTGTACAGGACGGAATAGCACGAAACATGGCAATATCTTCCAGAGCCAACTATTGCCAAATAGGCATAGTTTAAATTGGATAAATGTTTATAATATCCTGTGTCATTTCTTACTTTTCCTCCAAAGTTTAACCAGACACCCATTCTTGTCAAATAGGCGGAATCCATGTTAAACACGAATAAATGAATAAGCGTCTGGACTCCAACATAAATCTCACTTAGGCAGAAAGAATATTCGAGATGACAGGCATATTAAAAATAAAGGTAGTCAATATAGCAAAAATCGGGTTGATGAAACTTTGTTACTTTATTTACACAGAAAATAGAAGTTTAAAAACCAGTACTTGGTGAGAATTGGCACAATGTAAGATAGGAAGGGTCATAGATCTTATCTAATTCTAAATGTTTTAGGAAAGTCACTAGACCAAAATCTAAACTCCCAAGGTATCACACAAAATTCTGTCTCTGATCTTTTACTTCTTTGAAGTAACTTCAGACTTAAACTGGTGGTGTTTTTTATGCTGCTTAGTAGTTCTATGTGTCAGACACCTATTACAGCACCATTCCCTACTATTTCCTAGCATAGTTTCCTTTCTTTCATTGTTATTTAAAGGTATGGAGCTAGATACTAGTTTGTTTTTTACATTTTCTGCTTTTATATACATTGGTGATGTTGTTTAACCATAGTTCATGGGGATTGTAAGAGGCAGGAAACATTTGTTTTTGAAGGTGCAACTTTGACTCTGGCTAGCATGATTCACTTACTGTGCATATTGACATTACCTCTTTAGCTGTGGTTAGCATGGGTCATTGCACACCTGTCTCACTAAATTAAGGTGTGCTTCTCTCTTGACCTGATAAGACCTGTGGAATTTAAACCCCCTTCTGCTCTATGCTTCTTTGTCAGTGATAGAATTTACTCTGAACTCTGGACTCTTGCACAGTATGCTTTCTGAGATTCTTCAATTTACCAGTTTGTGCTTCATGTGGCTCTACTATCTTGGCAAACTGCATACAAAGACTTCAGACTCTACAACTTTAACAAACTGCATATAAAGATGTCAGATCCTGTACCTTGACAAAACAGCATTACTACTCCAACATCCAGCTTACATTCAAATCTCCTTGTGAGTACTGCAGATTGAACCTAGAACTGCATATATAGAACAATTGTCTACTGGCTAAGAAGAAAATATTTATATATCACTCTGCATGCTGATACTACACTGAGAGCTTCTGGGCTCGTTTCAGATTGGTTTGGGGTTTTGCTGCCTTCATTTAATCAGGAATATTGAATATTCTCCATTACCAGGATTGCATTATGTGAGTGCTGCATCTGTTTCTTCTCTCTTTTATTATTTAGTGTGACGTACTACAGACTGTGAGTATCTCTGAAGATCTTTAATTCATTACAGCTGTCAGAGACTGCCATTGCAAGAGAATTTGCTCATTGCTTATTTAGAATTTTTCAAGCTGTGTTTTCAACATATTCAAATAAACTCACAGTTCTTTGAACTTCGCTCCTGCTTCTTTACTGCATTCTATTACCTAATAGAAGGTTTTTGCTTTCAATTGAAACATCCAAAAGCTTTACTCTTTCCTGGCTGATATTTGCAAGTGTAGTGCAAATTAAGGTCATTGTTGTTAATGTACTCTATAAAGTTACCAATATTTCTTGGGTTCCTGTCCAGATACAGAAGATGTGATCTATGTACCAGTGCCACCCAAGTATGTCACTGATTAAAGGATTATTGCTCCATATATTTGGTGCTCTCCCAATACGCCAAAAATCAGCCGTGTAGCTGGGCACGAATTTCATCCCAATCGCTGAACCTGCTTGTAGCACTGACCCTCATACCAGAAGTAATTGTGTTCAAAAATACATTTGGTTTCTTCCATAATAAACCCAATTTGCTTTGCAGGGATGTAAGAACTCATTGGTCAAAATGTGTTTTCACCCAGCTTTGTGATCTATAATTGTGTACAAGGACATTACATCACACATAATCAAGATGTCATTATTCTCCAAAGTTGTCCTATTGATTTTCTTCAGGACCTGTGGTGTGTCCTACAAACTACTCCTCTGAATCATCACCAATGATTGCAAAAACTAATCAATATATTGCAATATGTCGGATGTACAAAACTTGATACCAGAAACGATAGGTCTTTCTGTTTTGTGGATTTTAGGTAAGCAAAATAGCATTGGTAACCAAGGATTGTTTTTGTGACTACAATTAAGTTTGGAAATAATTTTTCAAGGTTTTTTCCAGTTCTTTATTATACCTAATATCTTTAGGTAATAGTTTAAACTTAAACTAGATTGGGTACACACTGCATGTTTTCCACTTGATTATGATACTAATTATGCGATAAACGACCATTGGGTCCAATAGCATTAGTGTGTACACTCCCATGATCATGTTTCATCGTACCAAAGCCCATCGTATAATTTCATTTGATTTTAGATCCGGACTAAAAACCTCTATAAACAATGGAAAAATGTCAAGCAAATTCTGAAGTGTGTATGCACTCACAACCAGCAGTGTAGGCAAATCTCCATAGAGTTTACAGAGTCAGAAACATTTCAGCCTATGCTTATGACAGATGAAGAGCACAGATTTGAAGGTAGATCTTGTAAAACATATATAATTGATATGAATTGGTACACTGATCAGGACTTTCAGTCGTTGGTAAAATCATTAACGATATTGCATGGGGAGAAATTATTTTTATTGTGTACCCAATCTTATATTTGACCTATAACGTCTCTGTAATTCCTGCAAATAATGTGGTTTGTTATGAATGGGTATATATCCACCTTTGTTGGCAAACTAGATTACTATATCCTTATCCTCTTCTAGACCTCAAAGAACCCTCTTTACTTACCTTGTTATATTGCAGTTACAATTATTCTTTTTATGGATAGTATTTTAAAATCTTCTTCTGCCATTCTATGAAAAGTTTAAAAATAAGACCTTTAAGTTTCTTAGAGATTCTGGTCCATGTTAACTTGATAGCATTACGCAGTTGCTGCATATTTGTCAGCTGCCAATTCATGCTGCAAATCTCTAGTTCCACCACATGCCAAAGGAGGTCTACTGGATTGTGATCTGGTGACAATACACAGGTAGGCGGTGTTGTTTAAACAATGCTCAATTGGTATTGAGTGGCCTGATGTGTGCCAAGAAAATATTCTTCACATCATTACACAGTCATCACTAGTCTACACCATTAAGGCAACGCAGGATGGATCCACAAATTGATTTTGTTTACTCTAAATTCTGACCTTAGCTTCTGCATGTTGTAATAGAAATTAACATTGGTCAGTCCAAGTGACATTTTTCCAGTGTTCACTTCTCAAGTTTTGGTGATTTTCTGCCAACTCTAGTCTCATTTTCATTTTCCTATTCGTGGCTGAAAAAAGTTGTTCCCATTATGATCTTCTGCTGCTGTAGCCCATCATCTTCAAGGTTCAACATTCTGTATCTTCCTCTTAGTTTGAACCAGTGTGGCCATGCTCTTCTGACCTCTCTCATTAACAAGACACAGCTGCTCACAGGATGTTTTTTGTTTTACTCACATTCTCTGTAAACTGTAGAGACTGTTGTGCCTGAAAACCCCAGGAAATCAGCAGTTTCTGAGATGCTCAAAACACCATGTCTGGCACCAACAATCATTCCATGGTTAAGTGCCCATAGATCACGTTTCACCATTAAAACTATTTTTATAAATGTATCAAAAAGTGAAAATAGATGTATTTAAACAACAAAGAGTGACTAACTGAAATAAATGGACTATTACCAATATTCAAACCCTAAATCATTAGGTAATTTAGTAGTTTGAGAACAAATATTTTTCTGATCTCTGTCTGAATGACAGGCATTTTTTACAGTGTTTTTTGGTGGGGTTTAGTGGGGGGTGGGATACATTTATTAATGATGATGTGGGACTTTTGAGAAAACTGAATTCTATATACTACTGTTGTTAATAGTGTGATTTTATGCTAACTTCACCACATCTAATTACTAGTTTACAATTATTATATGTATCACTATATCAGCTATTTTAACAACTAAAACATAAATATTATAGCAATCATTTTTTATTATTAAAGCCTAATTTTGATTGTGCATCTAAAATGTGAACATTCCTACACGAATGGTAATAGAGGAGTATATATCGTGTTGGGACTGTCACTCTCTATCTCGCTTCTCTCTTTTTGCACTGTAATTTTTCCCCATGAATCTTCTTGCAGGAATCCTCTCTAAAAAGTTTCTGACCACATAAGATGATTCAATATACTGTCATATTCGTATTCATATTCAACTCACACAGATTTCACTTATCTTGTACCCACGCATTCTGATTCCAATTCTCACACCTGATGGGATCAGCTACATGCAAAATTCTCCTTTCGTGGTCAACAGCTGTCCTGTCATAACACTCATCTTATCATTCTCCATCTCTACATTGGACTCGGAAACCTCCCAAGGTCTGACCTCTGCATTTTGGCACATCACTCCCAATGCTCTGAACATGACTCAGCTTTGAAATTCAACAACTCTCTACAATCCACAACTTTTAACTAAGAATACACTAGATTACTGCCTTACAAAAGGTGTCATTCCCGCTCTTCAGATCACAAACAGTTAAGCCACAAGTGTCAATACATCACTTTATTCCAAAATTTATGGAAGCATTTACAGTTTGGGTAATGCTTGAGAAATTCATCCAGTGCCCTTTTAAATTCAATTCTGTGTGTGATCTACTTGTTAGTAAATGCATTTCCAAGGATGTTCAAAAGTTATGAACCAAAATTGTGCTGTGAGCTGGAAAGATCTGTCCTACTACTCCTTAATCCATCACTAGGTATCACCTGGCATGCTGCATATACATTGGATTAATATAGTTTGCATTTGCATAAATTCCACTTTATTTGCTCTGTCTATAACCTTCTGGTAAAAATTACAGGAATTACTCTCTACTCAAATACTTTTGAATTCCTCAAAGTAAACAAACAACTGAATTTTGCCCTGTAATGCAATGAAACCATAGCAGCTGTCATTTTCCTGACAACTTTTCCAACATGTGATTGGAGTGCAAAATGAGTAAGTGAGCACAATTTGCTAACAAAAAAGACATTTGCCATCCAATATACTTTTGCACTGATGTACCTAGTTGTATGGAAGTCTTATATATTCAGTATATAGTTTTATATTTTATGAAACATTCTAGACTGTTGGTATTCTACAAGAAATATGTATATGTAGTTCTAGCAAGAATAGTAAATGAAATGTACATTTTTTTAAAGAAAAGGCAAAACATCATTTATGATTTTTGATGAGAATGTTAATATCCAAACTTACTCCAGCAGAGAACATTTTATTTTAAATATCAGCATAACCAAAATGCTTTGAAGTAATGGTTTTGATTCAAATGCACCAAGCCAGATTGAAGAATATTAGATTATGTTAAGACAACATCAGTAGAAGTAATAAAAATGCATTTAATTGGATGCACAATAAGTGTCTTTAAGGCTTTTTCTAATAAAAGGTCTCATTTTTTCATATTTTGCAAAGAACATTTCCTTTCCATAATGTGAATCAAAAAAATTGACCTTCATTTTTTACACTGACCTACTAAAACAATAATCACACGTGTGTATTTATATCTATATTGTTTCACTGAGAAAAGTCTATTGAGAGAACAGCTCTATTTTATTATAATTTAAAATGAGCTGTTTGGATTTAGGGAAATTCGCCAGATCCAAAACTTGGGGCACAGAGTCAGGCAATTTCATACCTGTTTGTCCCGCCAAATTTGGATCTGCAAACATAATTTCTGGAAGAAAGTCAGATCTTGTGTGGTTTGGTTCAAGATTTGTGCCCTTTCTCCCATTCTCAGATGACAAAGCTATAATTAATAGCATGTGCAGAGGTCATTTATTGTGTGGTGATAAAGAAGCTGTAGATGGTTGAAGAGAGTGAAAAAGGCAATTAATGTGTACCAGACTAGCTTTCAGTGTACTGCACAAAACTGTACATTTTGTTTACAGATCAGTCTGCTGGAATTGTGTGTTGAGAAGGTGGGTGTGAGAAAGTATAGAGTAGACAATCAGTGAATACTGTTAGTAATACCAGTATATTAATAAGCTAATTAGAAGAGGACAAAAAAACAATATGCTTTTTGACTCTGAGCAGACATCCTAAAAAAAAACCCTATTTATTTCTTGCTTTAAATACCAAGTTCTTGAATCTGAAGGCAAATGCTTTGAGGGCAGGGTCAATTATATCTTTACAAATAAGCAACCAAAAACAAACAAATAATTGTATTGTTTAACAAAGCACGTGTATTAATATTAGGGATGTGCACCGGCGACTTTTGGTGTCTCGTGTTTTGTGTTTTGGATTCGGATTTTCGTGATGTTTTGGGTTCGGATTTGTTTCGCAAAACACCTGCCGAAAGGTTTTGGTTCGGATTTAAGGTTTTGGATTCGGATTTTTTTTTTAAAAAAGCATAAAAAGTTAAAAAATCAAGTTTTTGGGCTTATTTTCACTCCTACGCTATTATTAATCTCAATAACATTCAATAACAAGCATTTTAACTAATTTACAGTGTATTCTGAACACCTCACAATATAGTTATTAGTCCAAAACATTGCAACGAGGTATCTTTCTGGACTGCGTAGTGGAGTGGTCCCCACAATATATATAATAAGAAAACCATCAACTGGTATGAATCGCACCAAAAAATGTACCTGGACTGCGTAGAGGAGTGGGTCACCACAATATAATTTAAAAACCCTGAACTGGTCTGATTCGCACCAATAAATGTACCTGGACTGCGTAGAGGAGTGGGTCACCACAATATAATAAGAAAACCATCAACTGGTCTGAATTGCACCGAATAATGTACTTGGACTGCGTAGAGGAGTGGTCACCACAATATATATAATAAGAAAACCATCAACTGGTATGAATCGCACCAAAAAATGTACCTGGACTGCGTAGAGGAGTGGGTCACCACAATATAATTTAAAAACCCTGAACTTGTATGATTCGCACCAATAAATGTATCTGGACTGCGTAGAGGCGTGGTCACCACAATATAATAAGAAAACCATCAACTGGTCTGAATCGCACCGAATAATGTACCTGGACTGCGTAGAGGAGTGGTCACGACAATATAATTAATAAAAAACCCTCCACGGCTCTGAATTTCCAAAACAAAAATTCTGGACTGTGTAGTGGGGTGGCCCCGGTACTAAATTTGATATCGGGGCCACAATATAATAAATAGTTACACCCTCAACTGGTCAGAATTCCACCAAACAAGTATCTGGACTGCGTAGTAGGATGGCCCCGGTACTAAATTTGATACCGGGGCCACAATATAATAAATAGTTACACCCTCAACTGGTCAGAATTCCACCAAACAAGTATCTGGACTGCGTAGTGGGGTGGCCCCGGTACTAAATTTGATACCGGGGCCACAATACCTCCTCCAAGTTCCAAGTATAGTGTTTATAACATATTAACACTACACTAATTCTAGCATGTCAAACCCTCTTGTTTTAAATAATGACAGGGCATTTAACTTTTGATTAAATTTTTTGAATTTGTTGACATTTTCTTTTACTTTTTGAACATGGCAAACGAATGTTGAATGGTCACATAATGCCAAAAAAATAGTTGCAAGATGGAATTGTCCTTGGGCCCTCCCACCCACCCTTATGTTGTTGAAATAGGACATGCACACTTTAACAAACCAATCATTTCAGCGACAGGGCCTACCAAACAACTGTGGCTGAAATAATTGGTTTGTTTGGGCCCCCACACCAAAATAACAATTCATCTCTCCCTGTACAAACTAAACAGGCTCTACTGAGGAAAGATGTCGTCCTCATCCTCAACCTCTGATTCCTCTCCCCCTACAGTGTGTACTTCCTCCTCCTCACACATTATCAATTCGTCCCCGCTGGACTCCACAACCACAGGTCCCTCTGTACTATCTGGAGGGCAGTGCTGTACTTCACTGAGGAATTGATTATTCATTTTTATAAACATCATTTTTTCAACGTTGTGAGGAAGCAACCGCCTTCGTCGCTCACTGACCAGGTTCCCCGCTGCACTAAAAACTCTTTCCGAGTACACACTGGAGGGGGGACAACTCAGGTAAAATAGAGCCAGTTTGTACAGGGGCTTCCAAACTGCCTTTTGGAGTTCTACCACGTCACTACCTCTAGTTAATTTAGATTGCAAGGCTTGTAAATACTTTGAAGATAAAAAAAGCAGGCTGCATAGACTGTGGAGCTATAAAGTGAAATTAAATGGACCACGTTACTTTGGTGGCTATCTATGCCCCCCCTTTCCCGTCCTACACTTGTAGTTGAATATAAAAAAAGCAGCCTCCATAGACTGTAGAACTAGAAATTCAAATATACAAAGAAATGGACAAAGGCAGTTTGGTATCTGTCTGCATCAGATCCCTTCTCCACTAGGAGTAAAATAGAAGACTATTCAGCCGTTATATAATCTAGAATATAAATAGAAATTGAAAAAGGCAATTTGGTATCTGTCTGCATCATAATCATCAACATCCTCCTCAGCGCCAGCTACATCAATATCCTCCTCCCGGTGTACAACATTCACACCTTCATTAGCCAAATCTGTAACTGGACTGTGGGTGATCCTTCCAGCATATGCAGAGGGCGTGCTGCAAATGCTGGATGGAGTCACCTCTTCCCGTACAGTGATGGGAAGGTCAGAGTTCACAACCAACAACACCCTTGGACTCGCCTTGGGGATTTGTGATGTCATCTGTTTAGAAGGCAGAGTTCTTTGCTGTTTTGTTGTTGTTGCTGACAGCATAACTCTCTTAATTTTTTTGTAGGGGGGGAGGAGGAGGGCTTAGATCCTTGGGTGAAGCTGGACCACTAGTCATAAACACGGGCCAGGGCCTAAGCCGTTCCTTGCCACTACATGTCGTAAATGGCATATTGCCAACGTTACGTTTCTCCTCAGAGGATTTTAAGTTTCTCTTTTTGCTATTTTTTGAGAACTTGGGCTTTTTGGATTTTACATGCCCTGTACTAGGAGATTGGGCATCGGGCTTGCCAGACGACGTTGATGGCATTTCATCGTCTATGTCATGACTAGTGGCAGCAGCTTCAGCATTAGGAGGAAGTGGGTCTTGATCTTTCCCTACTTTATCCTCCAAATTTTGGTTTTCCATTATATGTAGCACAAGAGAGCGTACCCCTAAGCCACACACACTCGGCAAAGCCTTTAAAAATTATATGCGGCACAGGAGAGTACCACTGGACTTACACTGCTGAATCAGTGAACTTTGTAATATATCATTACCACTGGACTTATACTGCTGAATCTGTGAACTTTGTAATAGCAGTACCACTGGACTTACACTGCTGAATCAGTGAACTTTGTAATATATCATTACCACTGGACTTATACTGCTGAATCAGTGAATTTTGTAATAGCAGTACCACTGGACTTATACTGCTGAATCAGTGAACTTTGTAATAGCAGTACCACTGGACTTATACTGCTGAATCTGTGAACTTTGTAATAGCAGTACCACTGGACTTATACTGCTGAATCAGTGAACTTTGTAATATATCAGTACCACTGGACTTATACTGCTGAATCTGTGAACTTTGTAATAGCAGTACCACTGGACTTATACTGCTGAATCAGTGAACTTTGTAATAGCAGTACCACTGGACTTATACTGCTGAATTAGTGAACTTTGTAATATATCAGTACCACTGGACTTATACTGCTGAATCAGTGAACTTTGTAATAGCAGTATCACTGGACTTATACTGCTGAATCAGTGAACTTGGTAATATTGCAGTACCAATGGGCTTATACTGCAGGATTGGTTTTGCAAATTTTGTTGTAATTAAATTTTTTTTAAATTATTTTTTTGTATTTTTTTTTATAACTTTTTTTAATTTTTTAAACACTTGGGAATAATGGGGAAATAACTATGCCCTTAGAAGCACAGAGCACAGGACACAGCACCACTGGACTGAACAGGACACAGCACAGGACCCAGCAGCACCACTGAACTCAAAATTGACAGAGCACAGCACACAACACCACTGGACTGATACTGCTGAATGTGTGAACTTTGTAATATTGCAGTACCACTCGACTTTTACTGCTGAATGTGTGAACCTGGTAATATTGCAGTACCAATGGGCTTATACTGCAGGATTGGTTTTGCAAATTTTGTTGTACTTAAAAAAAAAATAATTAGCTTTTTGAATTTTTTTTTATAACTTTTTTTTAATTCTTTAAACACTTAGGAATATTGGGGAAATAAGAACTATGCCCTTAGAAGCACAGAGCACAGGACACAGGACCACTGGACTGAACAGGACACAGCACAGGGCCCAGCTGCACCACTGAACTCAAAATTGACAGAGCACAGCACACAGCACCACTGGACTGATACTGCAGAACACAGCACAGCACAGAACTAAACAGCACAGCACAGAACTAAACAGCACAGCACAAGATCTACCAGGACAGAGGACCACCTAACACACCCTCCCTCTACCC
Source organism: Mixophyes fleayi (assembly GCF_038048845.1). Lineage (NCBI taxonomy): Eukaryota > Metazoa > Chordata > Amphibia > Anura > Limnodynastidae > Mixophyes > Mixophyes fleayi. The sequence continues at coordinate 57,332,447 of NC_134410.1, read as the reverse complement.
TGATCAATGCCCGAGTGAAGATGTTGGCGACTAGCGGGGAATTTATAGGTTCCAAGTATCGCGAGATCCGACAGCGGGATTATGACTCCGAGCCTCGGTTTCAAGTTTTCATTTGGCGCCAATACCCGGATCTGTTTTGGATCCGACTCGGATCGGCAACGTTCGGGTGGGCTCGGATTCAGGAAATCCGAGTGCGCTCATCTCTAATTAATATGAATTATATTGTGGAGCAGTGTAACAATCTCTCCTTTCCCCATCTCATTGGATTTTGACCTGGTGCGGTGGCAGCTACAAGTATCTCCAGCTTCAAGCAGCTTTACTCCTCTTGTCAAGCTGGAGGTAGTAATGAGGTGGAATTCCACACGTCATATGCTTCAGCCACTGGTGCTGCAGCAACAAGACATCAAGATCTATCATTCAAGTAATGAGAAGGTGTATGTCCAGTCATACCTCAAATAAAACTACTGGAAAAGCAGATAGAGAAGCTGACGGAGGATCAATATATAGAGTTTATGGTACCATCCCAGTACTGGTACCATCAGTAGTAATACTTTTTCAACCACTACTTGTATAAAAAGGTCACGTGGGAAGAAAGTGTGCTCTAAATCAAAGTAACATCAGCTCTGGATGAAAGTATTAAGGAAAAAGTTACTGGTGAATGTGGTGATTTGTGTAAAAAAAGGAAAATACTAACATTCCATACACTACCCATAGTGGCAAGTAAAGTCTCAGACTGTGGCCACTTTTTGCTAGTAGTGGTCCTACTATTGCTGTTACACATACTAGAATGTCCATTTAAAAGCGAGTGCCCAACACATTCATATGTCTTCTGTAAATTCCCATGCACTACTGTCACGGGCACTAGGAGTCTTTACCCAGGGATCACCAGATGGTAGGCTTACCAGAGCAATGTAGATGGTAATAGGGTACTCTGGTAGCTGGGTGATCACGGAACATGAAATGATGGCCGATGAGATGCTCAGGAAAGTCTATGACTAGCAACACTGGTAATAATGAGGTAATGATACACAAGGAACTGTATGGACAAGGACACGTGAAGGTAGTCAGTGGTCTGCGATAGCAAGTTGTACCACTGCTATAGTGAGGAGGAATGTCCAACAGAAACAAGGAGGTGATGAGAGTCAGCGGTCTGCGGGTAGCAAGTTGTACCGCTGTCTGAGTGAAGGAATGGAATCCAAGTGGAGGTATCCAGGTAGTCAGTGGTCTGCGGTAGCAAGTTGTACCACTGCTATGTGAGAGGATAATGGAACAGGTGATACCGGAAACAGGGATCAGTGGTCTGACATCAGCAAGTTGTACCACTGAATATATCTGTGAGGAGGTGCACGGGGGAAGACTGCAACACAGGATATACACAGGCACCTTATACACGATCCACAGTAATATGCACAATATAGATATATATATATGTAAATGACTGATCAGGTCTGCAATCTAGAAAGTCTCTTGAAGTAGTCCAGCACAATGATAACACAGTCAATGATGGCAATAGACTCAGCGGATCGCAGACTCCAGAGAGAACCAAACACAGTCCAGCAAGATATGCAATACACAGCACAGTCAATGAGAAGTATGCATACCGTGGTTCAGCAGTAGCAGTCAGATGGGATTGCAGCGGTACCTGAGCGGCTGGAGGCCGACTGGATAGGAAGTCCCTGGATAGGTGAAGCAGCGGTCTAGCAGGTGCAGCGCACAGGTGAGTAGACCGACAGGGACACGAATCCACAGGAGTCAGCAACACGTGGAACTGGACTCATAGGAAACCCAGGAGAATGGAGATGATCCAGCAGAGGGTAGTAGAAGAGATACAAATCCAATGCTGACAGGAGGGTAGAGACCAGTGGAACACGTGAAGGCGTGGAGAGTGGATCAGCAGGAGATGGACGATAGCGCTGACCACAGCGGCAGGACTCAGCGGCACACGGAGGTAACCAGTAGCAACCACAGGAACCAACAGCGATGGGAAACAGGAGTGCAGCGCAGGGCAGGAGCTGTAGATCACGAAGTGTAGCAGATGGTAATGAAAAGCGGCAGTCTCGAGGAAGTCACAGCAAAGATGAGATGAGAGTGTAGTGCACGGAGGCAGCGGATAGTAATCAGCTGGCAGTCACGATGTTGAACACAGGCGAGTTGCAAGCAGGAGACTGTAGTGCACAGAGGCAGCGGATAGTAGTCAGCTGGCAGTCACGATGTTGAACACAGGCGAGTTGCAAGCAGGAGACTGTAGTGCACAGAGGCAGCGGATAGTAGTCAGCTGGCAGTCACGATGTTGAACACAGGCGAGTTGCAAGCAGGAGACTGTAGTGCACAGAGGCAGCGGATAGTAGTCAGCTGGCAGTCACGATGTTGAACACAGGCGAGTTGCAAGCAGGAGACTGTAGTGCACGGCGGCAGCGGATAGAAATCAGCAAACAGACTTGATGAGAAGCAGGTGAGTGAGGTAAAAGCTGGAGTGCACGGAGGCAGCGGATAGCAATGAGCAAACAGTCACATTGATATAAAATAACGTTGAAGTGGTGTAGAAGACTGTAGTGCACGGAGGCAGCGGATAGGAATCAGCAAACAGTCATGATGATACAGTTGATGGTAGAAGTGGTATGGAACCACAGTAGTAGAAGTGGTTTGGAAACCACAGGAATCAGCAGCGCTGAATACACAAGTAATACAGGAACACCTTCAGAGACTCATGAGGAATGAGACTCCAAGATCAGGCAACGTGGTGGTGACCACAGGTGCTTAATATAGGGAGGTTGCCTGATCTGCCAATTAAGTTAAAGGAGTATACACTGAAGTATAGAAAAGGGCTGCGCATGCGCAGACCCTCAGGATGGCGGACGACCACGGTTCCTAAATGTCCGGGAAGAGGCACTCACGGTCCGGTGAGTGACAGTACCCCCCCTTTTAAAGGTGGGCACAGAACGCCTGGAACCGGGCTTGTCCGGATTTTTGGAGTAAAACTTCTTCAAAAGGGCAGGAGCATTAAGATCTTCAGCTTTGATCCAAGAGCGCTCCTCAGGACCAAAGCCCTTCCAATGAACGAGGAAGTGGAGGACTCCTCGCGAAATTTTTGCATCTAGTACCTCGGTAATCTCAAAATCCTCCTCCTGATGAACTTGAACTGGCTGTGAAGCTGAGGGAGGAGTTGAAAAACGGTTGATAATAAGAGGTTTGAGCAAAGATACATGGAAGGCATTAGAAATCCGAAGACTCTTAGGAAGAAGGAGTTTCACACATACTGGATTGATAACTTGAATGATCCTATATGGACCAATAAAACGAGGGGCGAATTTCATGGATGGAACCTTCAAACGAATATTTTTTGTGGATAACCAGACACGATCTCCAATTTTTAGTGGTGGAATAGCCCGCCTCTTCTTATCAGCGAAAGATTTATATTTGACAGATGTCTTCTTTAAACAGGTTCTGACCTGAGACCAGATATTTTTAAAGGTCTGACAAACCGTTTCCACCGCAGGAACTTGGGTGGGCGGGAGGGCAGGAAATTCCGGAAAAGACGGATGGTGACCGTAGACCACAAAGAACGGAGTTTTGGATGATGACTCATGGTACATGTTGTTATGGGCGAACTCAGCCCAAGGGAGTAACTCTACCCAGTTGTCTTGATTGGCTGATGAAAATATCCTTATAAAAGTCTCAAGATCTTGATTGACACGTTCGGTTTGTCCATTGGATTGTGGATGGTAAGAAGATGAGAGTGCTAATCGTATGCCCAAGGTTTTACAAAGGGCTCGCCAGAATCTGGACACGAATTGTACTCCTCTATCAGACACAATCTCAGATGGACATCCATGGATACGGAAGATCTCTTTAATGAAATGTTCAGCCAGGATAGACGAGGAAGGCAAACCAGACAGAGGGATGAAATGAGCCATCTTCGAAAATCTGTCCACTACCACCCAAATAGTGTTATGGTTCTTACTAGGTGGTAAGTCAGTAACGAAATCCATACTAATATGGGTCCATGGTTTGGACGGAATGGGTAGTGGTCGCAGCAAGCCTGCTGGGGTTCTGCGGGAGGATTTGAATTGCGAACATAATTCACAGGAAGCAATGAACTCTTTGACGTCTCTCCTCATTGAAGGCCACCAGTAACTTCGAGAGAGGATCTCAAAAGTCTTGTGTTCACCGGCGTGTCCAGAAAAACGAGAGGCATGGAACCACGAAAGGATTTTCCTCCTTAGAGTAGGAGGCACGAGGGTCTTCCCAAATGGTAGCGTTTTGGTGGATGAAGCAGCCAGTGAGATACATTTGGGGTCTAGAATGGTATGGTTGGAAACCTCTTCTATATCAGAGGACGTAACAAAGGCTCTAGATAAGGCATCAGCTTTTTTGTTCTTGGCAGCTGGTTTGAAGGTAATTATTAATTCAAAACGGGAAAAGAAAAGAGACCATCTTGCTTGACGAGGGTTCAAGCATTGGGCAGACTGGAGATATGACAAGTTCTTATGATCCGTGAAGATCGTCACCGGATGGCGAGCTCCCTCCAACAAGTATCTCCATTCCTCTAATGCGGCTTTGATAGCCAGTAATTCCTTGTCTCCGATGGTATAATTCTTCTCTGCGGGTAGGAGACCCCGAGAATAGAAGGCACAAGGGTGGAATTTTTGCTGTTCCGAGCGTTGGGAGAGAATAGCTCCTAAGCCCACATTAGAGGCATCTACTTCTAGAAAAAAGGGGAGTGTCACATCAGGCTGACGAAGGATTGGAGCCGAAGAGAAGGACTCTTTTAATGTTTGAAAGGCTTGAATAGCCTCAGTAGACCATTGCTTAGGATTAGCCCCTTTTCGAGTCAGGGCCACAATAGGAGATGCAATGGAAGAAAAGTCTTGAATGAAGCGTCTATAGTAATTGGCAAAACCTAAAAAACGCTGGATGGCACGAAGAGTAGTTGGCTGGGGCCAATGTAGTACAGCATTTACTTTGTCAGGATCCATCTTCAGACCAACTCCGGAAACAATATACCCCAAGAATGGAATCTGGGGTAATTCGAATGAACATTTTTCTAATTTACAGAACAATGAATTTTTCCGTAGCCTGGAGAGGACTTCTGCCACATGTTGGTGGTGAGAAGGCAGGTCCTGTGAAAAAATCAATATGTCGTCCAGGTAGACGACGACACATACATATAATAAGTCCCGAAAAATCTCATTGATGAAGCCCTGAAAAACAGCGGGGGCATTACATAGCCCGAAAGGCATTACCAGATATTCGTAATGCCCGTCTCTGGTGTTAAACGCCGTCTTCCATTCGTCACCGGAACGGATTCTGATTAAATTGTAGGCACCACGAAGATCCAACTTAGTAAAAATACGGGCTCCCTTGATGCGGTCAAATAGCTCAGTGATCAACGGAATGGGATACCGATTCTTGATAGTAATGGCATTGAGTCCACGAAAATCTATACAAGGGCGTAATGATCCATCCTTCTTTTTGACAAAGAAGAACCCAGCTCCAGCGGGCGAGGTGGAAGGTCGAATGAACCCACGCTGGAGGTTCTCCCGTATATATTCAGATGTAGCTTGAGTTTCAGGTAACGAGAGTGGATAGACCCGGCCCCTGGGAGGAGTCTTGCCAGGAAGAAGATCAATCGGACAATCCCAAGAACGATGAGGAGGAAGACGTTCAGACTGAGCTTTATCAAAAACATCGGTAAATGAAGCATATTGAGGAGGGAGTCCCGGTGAAATAGCTGAGATGGAAGCTTGCTGTACCTTGAGAGGGATGACTTGGGAAAGGCAATGATGGTGACATTCAGGCCCCCAAGACGTGACTTGAGGGGTGCGCCAGTCAATCTGGGGAGAGTGACACTGAAGCCATGGCAGGCCTAGGACAATCGGACTTGTCGTAACAGGAAGAATTAAAAACGATATCTCTTCATGATGCAGAGCACCAATCTGAAGGGTTACTGGAGACGTACTCTGGGTGATGAGACCGTTGATGAGACGTGATCCATCGATAGCCGTCACAGTAATGGGAGTTTTTAAGGTAATCATTGGTAGAGACCATTGATTAACTAACGATTTGGAAATAAAATTTCCTGCTGCTCCGGAATCAATCAATGCCTGTGACTCAAAGGTCTTGGTAGCAAAGGAAATAGTCACATCAAAAGCGCAGACTTTAGATTTCATAGACGATGGAGAGGACTCCAGGGACCCTAACTTCACCTCTCCAGAACTAGTTAGGGCCTGGCATTTCCCGATCTCTTAGGGCAGGAGCTGAGGACATGAGTGGAATCAGCACAATAGATACAGAGTCTATTCTTGACTCTTCGTTTCCTCTCCTCAGAAGATAACTTGGAACGTCCAATCTCCATGGGAATCACAGCGGGTGACACTGGACGAAATTGAGGGTTAGAGCGAAAAGGTGCTTTAGCAGAAGTCGTTTTCTCAGCCTCTCTTTCACGAAATCTCATATCAACACGATGGCATAGAGAGATCAAATCTTCAAGTGACGAAGGAAGCTCTTGGGTAGTCAGTGCATCTTTAATTTTATCGGAAAGCCCCTGCCAGAAGGCGGAAACTAGGGCTTCAGTGTTCCACTGAAGTTCAGAGGCTAAGATCCTAAATTGAATGACGTACTGGCCTACAGTATGAGATCCTTGTCGCAGACGGAGGATGCTGGAAGCAGCGGAGGTCACACGACCTGGTTCATCGAACACACTTCGGAATGTAGAAATGAATTTGGCACTATCTTGTAATATTGGATCGTTCCTCTCCCACAGAGGGGAGGCCCAAGCCAGGGCTTGTCCTGAAAACAAAGAGATAAGATAGGCCACTCTGGAACGATGGGTAGAAAAATTTTGAGGTTGGAGCTCAAAATGGACTGAACATTGGTTAAGGAAACCCCTACAAGTTTTGGGGTCTCCATCGTACTTTGACGGAGTAGGCAGGTGAAGCGTGGAAGCTATAGACACCTGGGATGGCAATGGGGAAATGAAGGAAAGCACAGGAGCTTCAGTAGTAGCTGTCACAGTCTGTCCAGATGTTCCTTGGGAGGTTAATGACTGATAACACTGAAGTAACAGCTGTTGGCGGGCATCCTGTTGCTCCACACGGCTAACCAGATGTTGCAGCATCTCTTTGGCGGTAGGTTCCACATCTGGGTCTGTCATGGCCTGATCTTACTGTCACGGGCACTAGGAGTCTTTACCCAGGGATCACCAGATGGTAGGCTTACCAGAGCAATGTAGATGGTAATAGGGTACTCTGGTAGCTGGGTGATCACGGAACATGAAATGATGGCCGATGAGATGCTCAGGAAAGTCTATGACTAGCAACACTGGTAATAATGAGGTAATGATACACAAGGAACTGTATGGACAAGGACACGTGAAGGTAGTCAGTGGTCTGCGATAGCAAGTTGTACCACTGCTATAGTGAGGAGGAATGTCCAACAGAAACAAGGAGGTGATGAGAGTCAGCGGTCTGCGGGTAGCAAGTTGTACCGCTGTCTGAGTGAAGGAATGGAATCCAAGTGGAGGTATCCAGGTAGTCAGTGGTCTGCGGTAGCAAGTTGTACCACTGCTATGTGAGAGGATAATGGAACAGGTGATACCGGAAACAGGGATCAGTGGTCTGACATCAGCAAGTTGTACCACTGAATATATCTGTGAGGAGGTGCACGGGGGAAGACTGCAACACAGGATATACACAGGCACCTTATACACGATCCACAGTAATATGCACAATATAGATATATATATATGTAAATGACTGATCAGGTCTGCAATCTAGAAAGTCTCTTGAAGTAGTCCAGCACAATGATAACACAGTCAATGATGGCAATAGACTCAGCGGATCGCAGACTCCAGAGAGAACCAAACACAGTCCAGCAAGATATGCAATACACAGCACAGTCAATGAGAAGTATGCATACCGTGGTTCAGCAGTAGCAGTCAGATGGGATTGCAGCGGTACCTGAGCGGCTGGAGGCCGACTGGATAGGAAGTCCCTGGATAGGTGAAGCAGCGGTCTAGCAGGTGCAGCGCACAGGTGAGTAGACCGACAGGGACACGAATCCACAGGAGTCAGCAACACGTGGAACTGGACTCATAGGAAACCCAGGAGAATGGAGATGATCCAGCAGAGGGTAGTAGAAGAGATACAAATCCAATGCTGACAGGAGGGTAGAGACCAGTGGAACACGTGAAGGCGTGGAGAGTGGATCAGCAGGAGATGGACGATAGCGCTGACCACAGCGGCAGGACTCAGCGGCACACGGAGGTAACCAGTAGCAACCACAGGAACCAACAGCGATGGGAAACAGGAGTGCAGCGCAGGGCAGGAGCTGTAGATCACGAAGTGTAGCAGATGGTAATGAAAAGCGGCAGTCTCGAGGAAGTCACAGCAAAGATGAGATGAGAGTGTAGTGCACGGAGGCAGCGGATAGTAATCAGCTGGCAGTCACGATGTTGAACACAGGCGAGTTGCAAGCAGGAGACTGTAGTGCACAGAGGCAGCGGATAGTAGTCAGCTGGCAGTCACGATGTTGAACACAGGCGAGTTGCAAGCAGGAGACTGTAGTGCACAGAGGCAGCGGATAGTAGTCAGCTGGCAGTCACGATGTTGAACACAGGCGAGTTGCAAGCAGGAGACTGTAGTGCACAGAGGCAGCGGATAGTAGTCAGCTGGCAGTCACGATGTTGAACACAGGCGAGTTGCAAGCAGGAGACTGTAGTGCACGGCGGCAGCGGATAGAAATCAGCAAACAGACTTGATGAGAAGCAGGTGAGTGAGGTAAAAGCTGGAGTGCACGGAGGCAGCGGATAGCAATGAGCAAACAGTCACATTGATATAAAATAACGTTGAAGTGGTGTAGAAGACTGTAGTGCACGGAGGCAGCGGATAGGAATCAGCAAACAGTCATGATGATACAGTTGATGGTAGAAGTGGTATGGAACCACAGTAGTAGAAGTGGTTTGGAAACCACAGGAATCAGCAGCGCTGAATACACAAGTAATACAGGAACACCTTCAGAGACTCATGAGGAATGAGACTCCAAGATCAGGCAACGTGGTGGTGACCACAGGTGCTTAATATAGGGAGGTTGCCTGATCTGCCAATTAAGTTAAAGGAGTATACACTGAAGTATAGAAAAGGGCTGCGCATGCGCAGACCCTCAGGATGGCGGACGACCACGGTTCCTAAATGTCCGGGAAGAGGCACTCACGGTCCGGTGAGTGACAGTACCCCCCCTTTTAAAGGTGGGCACAGAACGCCTGGAACCGGGCTTGTCCGGATTTTTGGAGTAAAACTTCTTCAAAAGGGCAGGAGCATTAAGATCTTCAGCTTTGATCCAAGAGCGCTCCTCAGGACCAAAGCCCTTCCAATGAACGAGGAAGTGGAGGACTCCTCGCGAAATTTTTGCATCTAGTACCTCGGTAATCTCAAAATCCTCCTCCTGATGAACTTGAACTGGCTGTGAAGCTGAGGGAGGAGTTGAAAAACGGTTGATAATAAGAGGTTTGAGCAAAGATACATGGAAGGCATTAGAAATCCGAAGACTCTTAGGAAGAAGGAGTTTCACACATACTGGATTGATAACTTGAATGATCCTATATGGACCAATAAAACGAGGGGCGAATTTCATGGATGGAACCTTCAAACGAATATTTTTTGTGGATAACCAGACACGATCTCCAATTTTTAGTGGTGGAATAGCCCGCCTCTTCTTATCAGCGAAAGATTTATATTTGACAGATGTCTTCTTTAAACAGGTTCTGACCTGAGACCAGATATTTTTAAAGGTCTGACAAACCGTTTCCACCGCAGGAACTTGGGTGGGCGGGAGGGCAGGAAATTCCGGAAAAGACGGATGGTGACCGTAGACCACAAAGAACGGAGTTTTGGATGATGACTCATGGTACATGTTGTTATGGGCGAACTCAGCCCAAGGGAGTAACTCTACCCAGTTGTCTTGATTGGCTGATGAAAATATCCTTATAAAAGTCTCAAGATCTTGATTGACACGTTCGGTTTGTCCATTGGATTGTGGATGGTAAGAAGATGAGAGTGCTAATCGTATGCCCAAGGTTTTACAAAGGGCTCGCCAGAATCTGGACACGAATTGTACTCCTCTATCAGACACAATCTCAGATGGACATCCATGGATACGGAAGATCTCTTTAATGAAATGTTCAGCCAGGATAGACGAGGAAGGCAAACCAGACAGAGGGATGAAATGAGCCATCTTCGAAAATCTGTCCACTACCACCCAAATAGTGTTATGGTTCTTACTAGGTGGTAAGTCAGTAACGAAATCCATACTAATATGGGTCCATGGTTTGGACGGAATGGGTAGTGGTCGCAGCAAGCCTGCTGGGGTTCTGCGGGAGGATTTGAATTGCGAACATAATTCACAGGAAGCAATGAACTCTTTGACGTCTCTCCTCATTGAAGGCCACCAGTAACTTCGAGAGAGGATCTCAAAAGTCTTGTGTTCACCGGCGTGTCCAGAAAAACGAGAGGCATGGAACCACGAAAGGATTTTCCTCCTTAGAGTAGGAGGCACGAGGGTCTTCCCAAATGGTAGCGTTTTGGTGGATGAAGCAGCCAGTGAGATACATTTGGGGTCTAGAATGGTATGGTTGGAAACCTCTTCTATATCAGAGGACGTAACAAAGGCTCTAGATAAGGCATCAGCTTTTTTGTTCTTGGCAGCTGGTTTGAAGGTAATTATTAATTCAAAACGGGAAAAGAAAAGAGACCATCTTGCTTGACGAGGGTTCAAGCATTGGGCAGACTGGAGATATGACAAGTTCTTATGATCCGTGAAGATCGTCACCGGATGGCGAGCTCCCTCCAACAAGTATCTCCATTCCTCTAATGCGGCTTTGATAGCCAGTAATTCCTTGTCTCCGATGGTATAATTCTTCTCTGCGGGTAGGAGACCCCGAGAATAGAAGGCACAAGGGTGGAATTTTTGCTGTTCCGAGCGTTGGGAGAGAATAGCTCCTAAGCCCACATTAGAGGCATCTACTTCTAGAAAAAAGGGGAGTGTCACATCAGGCTGACGAAGGATTGGAGCCGAAGAGAAGGACTCTTTTAATGTTTGAAAGGCTTGAATAGCCTCAGTAGACCATTGCTTAGGATTAGCCCCTTTTCGAGTCAGGGCCACAATAGGAGATGCAATGGAAGAAAAGTCTTGAATGAAGCGTCTATAGTAATTGGCAAAACCTAAAAAACGCTGGATGGCACGAAGAGTAGTTGGCTGGGGCCAATGTAGTACAGCATTTACTTTGTCAGGATCCATCTTCAGACCAACTCCGGAAACAATATACCCCAAGAATGGAATCTGGGGTAATTCGAATGAACATTTTTCTAATTTACAGAACAATGAATTTTTCCGTAGCCTGGAGAGGACTTCTGCCACATGTTGGTGGTGAGAAGGCAGGTCCTGTGAAAAAATCAATATGTCGTCCAGGTAGACGACGACACATACATATAATAAGTCCCGAAAAATCTCATTGATGAAGCCCTGAAAAACAGCGGGGGCATTACATAGCCCGAAAGGCATTACCAGATATTCGTAATGCCCGTCTCTGGTGTTAAACGCCGTCTTCCATTCGTCACCGGAACGGATTCTGATTAAATTGTAGGCACCACGAAGATCCAACTTAGTAAAAATACGGGCTCCCTTGATGCGGTCAAATAGCTCAGTGATCAACGGAATGGGATACCGATTCTTGATAGTAATGGCATTGAGTCCACGAAAATCTATACAAGGGCGTAATGATCCATCCTTCTTTTTGACAAAGAAGAACCCAGCTCCAGCGGGCGAGGTGGAAGGTCGAATGAACCCACGCTGGAGGTTCTCCCGTATATATTCAGATGTAGCTTGAGTTTCAGGTAACGAGAGTGGATAGACCCGGCCCCTGGGAGGAGTCTTGCCAGGAAGAAGATCAATCGGACAATCCCAAGAACGATGAGGAGGAAGACGTTCAGACTGAGCTTTATCAAAAACATCGGTAAATGAAGCATATTGAGGAGGGAGTCCCGGTGAAATAGCTGAGATGGAAGCTTGCTGTACCTTGAGAGGGATGACTTGGGAAAGGCAATGATGGTGACATTCAGGCCCCCAAGACGTGACTTGAGGGGTGCGCCAGTCAATCTGGGGAGAGTGACACTGAAGCCATGGCAGGCCTAGGACAATCGGACTTGTCGTAACAGGAAGAATTAAAAACGATATCTCTTCATGATGCAGAGCACCAATCTGAAGGGTTACTGGAGACGTACTCTGGGTGATGAGACCGTTGATGAGACGTGATCCATCGATAGCCGTCACAGTAATGGGAGTTTTTAAGGTAATCATTGGTAGAGACCATTGATTAACTAACGATTTGGAAATAAAATTTCCTGCTGCTCCGGAATCAATCAATGCCTGTGACTCAAAGGTCTTGGTAGCAAAGGAAATAGTCACATCAAAAGCGCAGACTTTAGATTTCATAGACGATGGAGAGGACTCCAGGGACCCTAACTTCACCTCTCCAGAACTAGTTAGGGCCTGGCATTTCCCGATCTCTTAGGGCAGGAGCTGAGGACATGAGTGGAATCAGCACAATAGATACAGAGTCTATTCTTGACTCTTCGTTTCCTCTCCTCAGAAGATAACTTGGAACGTCCAATCTCCATGGGAATCACAGCGGGTGACACTGGACGAAATTGAGGGTTAGAGCGAAAAGGTGCTTTAGCAGAAGTCGTTTTCTCAGCCTCTCTTTCACGAAATCTCATATCAACACGATGGCATAGAGAGATCAAATCTTCAAGTGACGAAGGAAGCTCTTGGGTAGTCAGTGCATCTTTAATTTTATCGGAAAGCCCCTGCCAGAAGGCGGAAACTAGGGCTTCAGTGTTCCACTGAAGTTCAGAGGCTAAGATCCTAAATTGAATGACGTACTGGCCTACAGTATGAGATCCTTGTCGCAGACGGAGGATGCTGGAAGCAGCGGAGGTCACACGACCTGGTTCATCGAACACACTTCGGAATGTAGAAATGAATTTGGCACTATCTTGTAATATTGGATCGTTCCTCTCCCACAGAGGGGAGGCCCAAGCCAGGGCTTGTCCTGAAAACAAAGAGATAAGATAGGCCACTCTGGAACGATGGGTAGAAAAATTTTGAGGTTGGAGCTCAAAATGGACTGAACATTGGTTAAGGAAACCCCTACAAGTTTTGGGGTCTCCATCGTACTTTGACGGAGTAGGCAGGTGAAGCGTGGAAGCTATAGACACCTGGGATGGCAATGGGGAAATGAAGGAAAGCACAGGAGCTTCAGTAGTAGCTGTCACAGTCTGTCCAGATGTTCCTTGGGAGGTTAATGACTGATAACACTGAAGTAACAGCTGTTGGCGGGCATCCTGTTGCTCCACACGGCTAACCAGATGTTGCAGCATCTCTTTGGCGGTAGGTTCCACATCTGGGTCTGTCATGGCCTGATCTTACTGTCACGGGCACTAGGAGTCTTTACCCAGGGATCACCAGATGGTAGGCTTACCAGAGCAATGTAGATGGTAATAGGGTACTCTGGTAGCTGGGTGATCACGGAACATGAAATGATGGCCGATGAGATGCTCAGGAAAGTCTATGACTAGCAACACTGGTAATAATGAGGTAATGATACACAAGGAACTGTATGGACAAGGACACGTGAAGGTAGTCAGTGGTCTGCGATAGCAAGTTGTACCACTGCTATAGTGAGGAGGAATGTCCAACAGAAACAAGGAGGTGATGAGAGTCAGCGGTCTGCGGGTAGCAAGTTGTACCGCTGTCTGAGTGAAGGAATGGAATCCAAGTGGAGGTATCCAGGTAGTCAGTGGTCTGCGGTAGCAAGTTGTACCACTGCTATGTGAGAGGATAATGGAACAGGTGATACCGGAAACAGGGATCAGTGGTCTGACATCAGCAAGTTGTACCACTGAATATATCTGTGAGGAGGTGCACGGGGGAAGACTGCAACACAGGATATACACAGGCACCTTATACACGATCCACAGTAATATGCACAATATAGATATATATATATGTAAATGACTGATCAGGTCTGCAATCTAGAAAGTCTCTTGAAGTAGTCCAGCACAATGATAACACAGTCAATGATGGCAATAGACTCAGCGGATCGCAGACTCCAGAGAGAACCAAACACAGTCCAGCAAGATATGCAATACACAGCACAGTCAATGAGAAGTATGCATACCGTGGTTCAGCAGTAGCAGTCAGATGGGATTGCAGCGGTACCTGAGCGGCTGGAGGCCGACTGGATAGGAAGTCCCTGGATAGGTGAAGCAGCGGTCTAGCAGGTGCAGCGCACAGGTGAGTAGACCGACAGGGACACGAATCCACAGGAGTCAGCAACACGTGGAACTGGACTCATAGGAAACCCAGGAGAATGGAGATGATCCAGCAGAGGGTAGTAGAAGAGATACAAATCCAATGCTGACAGGAGGGTAGAGACCAGTGGAACACGTGAAGGCGTGGAGAGTGGATCAGCAGGAGATGGACGATAGCGCTGACCACAGCGGCAGGACTCAGCGGCACACGGAGGTAACCAGTAGCAACCACAGGAACCAACAGCGATGGGAAACAGGAGTGCAGCGCAGGGCAGGAGCTGTAGATCACGAAGTGTAGCAGATGGTAATGAAAAGCGGCAGTCTCGAGGAAGTCACAGCAAAGATGAGATGAGAGTGTAGTGCACGGAGGCAGCGGATAGTAATCAGCTGGCAGTCACGATGTTGAACACAGGCGAGTTGCAAGCAGGAGACTGTAGTGCACAGAGGCAGCGGATAGTAGTCAGCTGGCAGTCACGATGTTGAACACAGGCGAGTTGCAAGCAGGAGACTGTAGTGCACAGAGGCAGCGGATAGTAGTCAGCTGGCAGTCACGATGTTGAACACAGGCGAGTTGCAAGCAGGAGACTGTAGTGCACAGAGGCAGCGGATAGTAGTCAGCTGGCAGTCACGATGTTGAACACAGGCGAGTTGCAAGCAGGAGACTGTAGTGCACGGCGGCAGCGGATAGAAATCAGCAAACAGACTTGATGAGAAGCAGGTGAGTGAGGTAAAAGCTGGAGTGCACGGAGGCAGCGGATAGCAATGAGCAAACAGTCACATTGATATAAAATAACGTTGAAGTGGTGTAGAAGACTGTAGTGCACGGAGGCAGCGGATAGGAATCAGCAAACAGTCATGATGATACAGTTGATGGTAGAAGTGGTATGGAACCACAGTAGTAGAAGTGGTTTGGAAACCACAGGAATCAGCAGCGCTGAATACACAAGTAATACAGGAACACCTTCAGAGACTCATGAGGAATGAGACTCCAAGATCAGGCAACGTGGTGGTGACCACAGGTGCTTAATATAGGGAGGTTGCCTGATCTGCCAATTAAGTTAAAGGAGTATACACTGAAGTATAGAAAAGGGCTGCGCATGCGCAGACCCTCAGGATGGCGGACGACCACGGTTCCTAAATGTCCGGGAAGAGGCACTCACGGTCCGGTGAGTGACAACTACCTTCTCAATCTGAGTGTAGGTCTGTCGCCTACAAAACACCCACATCAGTGCATGAAAAGATCACTGAGGCTAAAGAACAAATTGGCTGTTTACGGAATCCCGAAGAGAGCCAAAGGATGTCAATGAGTACTATATGTTAGTCTAACATTTCAGATTCTGACACTGTAATTAAAGATCCTCCTTCCAAAGATTCTCAACCATTTAGAAGTGTGAGAATGAGTAGTGATGATGATGATTTAGACTTAGAAAATTGTTAATGCTACTTTGGAAGTTGCCAATGTGCAACAGAATGAGGTGATAATTGTAGATCTGACAATGATGAATGTGTTGTACTTGAACAAGATACCGTATTTCCCCATGTATAGGACGCTCCACTGTATAAGACGCACCTATATAAATCATGTGGAAAAAATTGAGGATAAACATTATCCTCAATTTTTTCACAGAGTATTTGTGCAGCTTATACAGTGGAGAGACTACGCTATAGTGAATTCTGACTTACCCTGTCAGATGATTCCTCTGTCTGGTAAAGTCTTCTGTCTTCTCTCTGTCTGATCCTGATGCTGGAAACCCGATTAAGGTCCTCTCTGCGATGTCCGGATGTCCTTTCAGGACCTTGTCAATCCTTTGAGGACCTCAAGGTCCTGAAAGGATGCCTTGTCAAGGTCCTGAAAGGACATCCGGACATCGCAGAGAGGACCTTAATCGGGTTTCCAGCATCAGGATCAGACAGAGAGAAGACTTTACCGGACAGAGGAGTCATCTGACAGGGTAACTGCTACCACCCCTGTATAAGACGCACCCAGTTATTAGACCCAAAATTTTGGGGGAAAAGGTGCGTCTTATACATGGTGAAATACGGTAATGAGGATGATGTAGACTGTGTCCACATAAAGCAAGCACCAGTAGTGCCTCATACCAATGACTAGCACAATGTTATGCCTGGGCAAAAGACAAAATAATCTACCTCATCCCAAGCCAGACAACAGCTGTCAAGGCATCTTAAGGCTGTGTGACAGCACAGGAAAATCATGTGTAGTAATAAGTAGTCCAGTATTAGCTACCAGCATAATGGATAGCTACCTCATGCAGTCTTCACAGTTAACACATTCATCATTAGCTTCCTCATTATTAGTATGTAGTCCAACATCTAATTTTCAAATGCAAACTGACTCCCCTAATGCAATCCATGATTCCCAAGAACAATTTTTCTTGTTATGGCTGTTGCTGCTGGATGTGAACGTTTTATACAGAAGGAAACCAAGAAGACTAAGTTTTAAACAACAATTGTCTGTGAAACAATCGTTTGCAAGAGGGACCAAGTATGACAACCAGCATCCTGTTGCACAGCGGATCACTAAAACCATTATAGCTATGTTAGCAGTGAATGTGTGTCCAATTTTCACCATAAATGCATCAAGTTTTAGCAGATTAGTTGAGTTCATGTGTCATTGCTACCAAATGCCATCTCAATTCCATTTCTCCCGAACAGCAATTCCTCATTTGTTACAGAAACTTAAACACAAAAGTATTCAGTCCCTAGGAAATTACATTGCACCGACTATCCACTTAACTATGGATATGTGGTTAAGCAGTATTGGTAAAACAAAAGGCTATATGACTGTGACAGCTCACTGGGTGGGTATATCACCATCAGCATCAGCAGTGCCTAAAGCATCATCCTCCTGCTCCTCTCCTTTTAACATAGTGGTACTAGCACACAATGCCATGTCATTAACAGACAAGCTACTCTCTATCACAGGCTTAACTAAGTAACATACCGGTGCCAATCTGTTGGAAAATGCATGTCAAAGAAAAAATGGCTCAACCAGCGAATACTCTTCTCAGCATTTTTCATTGTCGAACATTGTGTGTGCATTGCGATTGGGTGAAATTCCACATATACCATGCTTTGCACACACAATAATCTTGGTGGTTTCGAAATTCTTAAAAAAAGAGAGGTCAGTGCAGCAAACACTCTCTGCTGTCCATACATTTTCTGGACATTTTCAGGATTTCAGGATTCAGGATGACAAAATGTATAACATTTCAGCACCGGCAAAATAAATATCATTTGCAATGTCAGTAACTGAAGCTGGAGATAGTAAGTAGGTTGAATTCCACACTTTATATGCTTCAGTCACTGATGCAACAGCAACTAGACATCAAGAACTACACATCCAGTCATAAAAAAGGAGAAATGTCATTGAAGAATCTTTTTTGTTTTATGACAGCTACTCAAACCATTTGAAAGTGTTATAAATTAAGTTCAGACACTGCCAGCCTGAGTCCAGTCATACCTCTAATCAAACTACTGGATAAGCAGCTAGAGAAGCTGAAGGAGGATTTGAAAGGAAGCAATTCTAAGTTGGCCTTTTAGATGACATTCTTTAATTACTTTGCAAGGACCCAAGGGTTTGCAGAATCTTTAAACTGAATCACTATGTTTTGGCAATCATGCTTGATGCTAGGTTTAAGTCAAATGTAATGTCTTTTTTTTCAACTAAAAATATCTTAAGATATGCAAACAACTCCATGTTTGCATGCTGTTGGCTCAAGACACACATGACACGTCCCCAACTTCAGCTTTGCCTAAAAATGCTACTGTCAGAAAAAAACCTTACCTTTAGTAAGTGTCAGACTGATAATGAGAAACAGAGTACACCCATGTGAAAGATTATTATGACATCTGGTCAGGCTTAAAATAAATGCTGAAATATATTGACACCTCTACCATGACTCAAACTGATTCACTTTGTATTAGTGGAATGGTGGGGAATATCTTTAATGATAATCTTTAATGAGAAAGTCCTTTTTGGGGAGGAAAAGAGGTATATTGGAGCACTTTGTACAAACTATAGTGTAAGCTGTCCACCTTCCAGTGTGACTCTGAACGTGTGTTTAGCCGTCAATTACAAACAGGATTTGTAATGATGTATTCCAATGGGGATGAACCAATATTGTGTGATAACAATAAGGATGATGACATTGTCAACATTGAGGAACATTACCACTGTTAGCCTAAAGCCCATAAGTAACTTGTCAAAATCACTATTCCACAGAAGAAGCAACAACCAAAATGTTTTCTTTTCTGACCAAACAAGTGGCATTCACTGTCACTGAAGTGCTTGGGTTGTTAAATTATTTCTGTCCTTTTTTAATATACAACATAAGGTTTGGTGGGTGGGCCCAAGGACAATTCCACAATGCAGTACAATACATTATTGGCTAAGTGTATCTTCTATTTTAAAATTACCTTTTCTTACTGCAGATGTTCTCCCTGTTTCCAATATGTCACACATGCTGTCTATTGCTTGAGAATAAGAAATACGTCCATTGTCTTTCTCCCACCATTTCACTTCTGGGTGAGGACTTTCTTGGTCTTTTCTAAAATGACTATAAATGCTTCTATTATCTGTCTAATGAGTTTTTATTACTGCTGCTCTCCCTCCCCAATGTGTCACACATACTGTCTAATGTTGAGAATGACAAATATGTACATTTTCTTTCTGAGGCCCAGTATCTTCTATTCTAAAATGACCTTTTGTGACTGCTGCTGCTATCCCTCTCCATGTCACACATGCTATACAATATTGAGAATAAAAGATATCTTCTTTCTAAAACAACCATCCTATCTGTCACCACTGTGCCTCTACGTTTTATTGGTATCGTATATATTTTTTAAAACTACCACATGTTTGTGTTGCTGCTCTGATAAAAAAAATGTTACCAGCTAGCTCGCTGTAGCCTTTGGACAATCTTGGAAAAACATTGACAGTTGTGAGGTGGTCATTAGAAGACAGACTGTAAAAGAATGTTAATTATATCAATAGTAATGTAGGAACAAAAACAGCTCAAAATTATATTATTTTGCATCTTTTGACCATTGTGAACATTGTTAGCGATATTCAGATAAAAAAACAAAAACCCAAACCAAAACACATGAGGAGTTTTTGACAAAACCAAAACCAATATATGGTGATGGTTGTAGAACCAAAACCAAAACAAAACATGGGGTTCTGTGAACATCTCTAATCTTGCTCAATTATTTTTTAAATATAGTTCTAAGGTTCTGTATCTTCCTCTTTGCCCTCTTTACAATTACTCAGGGGTTATGTGGATGACAAACATTCACAACATCTTCCAAAGTTGAACTCCTCTTCTGCCTACTTGATTATTCTTTGGATTTTGTTTTCCACAAGCAAGTATGGGATCTGTAGGCCTCAATGAAGTCCCTCATAAGCTCTACGTTTCTGCCAGATGCCATGGAAAGAAAAAACCACAGTATTTATTGTCAGATTTCCATACACACAAAAAATAACAAAAAGTATAAAAATCTAGTGCTAAAAAAAAAGAATAATAATAAACACACAGATATTAGCAAATTTACATACACACAACAAAAAAAACATACAAGCATTTCTCTACAAAACAACAACAAAAAAAATCTATTGTATTTTACATGCACACCCCTAAACTAAAACTACCAAAAATCTCATGCCATAAAGTAAGTACCTTGCTGTAATAGCGATAAAATCAGTTAAACCGTTCGTGGTATACGTTCGTATGCTACGGAAGGCTAAGGGCAAATTATTTATGGTACATCTGCAAACACAAGGTTATTATAAATGAATAAATGTTCACCTACAATGCTCCATTCTGTACCTGCCATGATTGGTTCATATAAACTGTGAATGCCCATGTCTGTGTCTATAAAATTATAGAGAAGCCAGTCTGAGAGAAGTTGGTGGATGAGCAACAGGTAAAAATTGACTGAAGTGATGGAGGAGTGGAGGAGGATGGAGATGGAGAACAAGGAATGCAATGGGTGGACATTAGAAGATGAAAGCCAATGATCCCAAGGGAAATGGAGATGATGGTGAGAGTACTGGACCAGCTTGACTATGATTGTCAAAAGAAAAAATACAGAAAAGTTAATAACTGAAAACAAGTAATTATGCAGAAATTCATAAATAAGATCAGAGATAATCTTGGGGAAAAAAAACAAAATTCCAAATCCAAAAACGGTGGTCCGATTTAAAAAATGAACAGCAAAGAAGGCTTATGAGAATCCGAAAGAACATTAAAAAAAATTGAGATTTAAAAGTGCTTATTAAAAATGTTTAAAACTTGTTAGTAAACAATGTTAGTAATTAATAACAATAATGATTAGTATGATTAGTAAAGGTTTGACATCTACTTACAGAATGCACGATGAACTGCTCTGCATACCTAGTGAAAAAGTTAAAATGGAAGCTGCTGTAGCGACTATAAAAGAAGAAAAGGTAGGAAATGGAGAAATAATAGACTCACCTAAAGGTGGTAATTAAAAACAAGTAAAAAATTGAAGTAAACATGAAGGACATCCTGTTCCATTATATAACAAAAAATGGCATCTATATTTCAGTTTGTATGGACCAACATGGCAGCATGCTGGCCAGACCCAAGAGGGACATCAACATAAAGTGATTTCAAGCAGTGTCCAAGGTGAGCAAATGGTAGTAGTCCCAATGGTAAAAACGATTTTGTGTTTCATTTCTTCATTAAGCATAATTAAAATACTTTTCCTTTTCTCATATAGATATCATCGTCACATCTGACCAAGTCTCAGAGAGAGAAAGATGCGACACGCAGTAATATTAATAGTACTTCTGGTGATGTAAAATATGGAAGGTGTGGTCGAGAAAATGGAACAGCTGAAATAATACTTTAAAAATTGAAAACAAGCATCAGTGATGCTAAGAAAAAGTTCCACAAAACTGGAGAAAAATTACCTTTAATTCTTTCAAATATATGAGAGAGTAATGTTAGAATACAATAGCCAGGTTAAACGTTAATTATGTTTGTGGATTATGAAGTTCTGCTAATTTTTTGGTTTACATCCATTTCAGTGGATATTATTTGAAAATGAAAATAAATGCTATTGATAACAACGTTGTTTTATTTGGTGCACTTGCAAGAAAGATAGAATTCAAATAGAGGAAAAACGAATTAACATGTTCAAAACAAATCTAGAGACATATGGAGACATATAGGGACTGTGCAGGTGAAAAATTATCCAAGGTGACATATGCAATACACAGCTCAGATCATTTGGTCCAGACAGGATGGACACCTGTATGTAATTATGCAAGGAGACATATGCAATACACATCTATATAAATTGCTAGCTACTCACCCATTACTGTAAGTTCTATACACATAGAGGTTTCACTGGTCATAATATGTACAATCAATATCATCATCAATTTACATAGTGCCACTAATTCTGCAGCACTGTACAAAGAACTCATTCACATCAGTCCCTGCCCCATTGGAGCTTACAGTCTAAATTCACTAACACACACAGACTTGGGTCAATTTCTTAGCAGTCAATTAACCTACCAGTATGTTTTTGGAGTGTGGGAGGAAACTGGAGCAACCGGAGGAGACCCACGCAAACACAGGGAGAACATGGAACAGGGAGAACATGGTTGGGAATTGAACTCATGACCCCAGTGCTGTGAGGCAGAAGTGCTAACCACCAAGCCACCGTGCTGCCCATACGATCTGTAATTTGGAACGACTGTCGTTCATCTTGCATACTAATTCAATATCTGCCCAAACGGTAGTTTATCGGGTATTTTGTCTGATAATCTGCTGAAAATTCTGTAGTGTGTACCCAGCATAACATGGTGGTGGTAAGTTTTATCTCTCAATGTGATTTCAAGGTTAGTCCTTTACTCATATTTA
This sequence comes from Mixophyes fleayi, assembly GCF_038048845.1. Taxonomy (NCBI): domain Eukaryota; kingdom Metazoa; phylum Chordata; class Amphibia; order Anura; family Limnodynastidae; genus Mixophyes; species Mixophyes fleayi. The sequence continues at coordinate 57,310,168 of NC_134410.1, read as the reverse complement.
AGAATATTCAGGTTGTCCCATCATGTACTGTGCATCTTTGGTAAACAAGAGTATAGTAGACTGTGATTTCCTGTCTATAAATAAGGAAATACTGTAAAAAAAAGAGATATCCCAGTGCTGAAAGCACTAGGGCTCTTCCTCCATCCCTGGGGTGGCGGGTGTAGTGTAATAAAATGTTTAAAAAAGTTTAAAACACCATTTAGGTTTGTGAAATTACAAGTCTCAACCAGCCCGGGCTGTTACTAACAGTCTTGGCATTGTATCTTTTATTAAACTGTCATGTATTTGTGCTTGGATCTGTCACTAATTTTAGTCAGCCAGCTGGGTGCAATCATTGGCCAAAATTGGTGAAAATTTGAACAGTTGTGATGAGATCATTAGAAAATAGACTGGAAATGACTGTGAATGAATGTCAATGCTATAAATAATAATGTAGGAGCAAAAGCAGCAAAAAAAACACCTGTTACCTGTTTTTCACAATTTTTAACTAAATCTAGATCCAAAACCAAAACCTTTGAGGAATTTTGGGCAAAACCAGAACCAAAACAGGAAAGATTTTAGAATAAATAAACCAACATGGAGGGGTCTGCACACATCTCTAATATATAATTCACCTAATATATTGCATGTATTGTGTGATAGATTTTATGGACTAACAAAACAAATTGTTCAAGCAACATCAAATAGAATCATATAAGCATTAAAATATATTGACTGGAGCCTCTCTTATACGTAACATCAACAATTTAACAGCATTGGTAATGTAATATAAGTATAAACAAGAACAAGAAATAAAAACAACAAAAAAAAATAGAACAGAGTTAAAGAGAGGGAGGGAAGGGTAGTGGAGATATTATGGGTGTAGAGGTATGACTCATTCTGTCTAACATAGTTAACTAGGGATCTAAAGCATCCATGGTGTCTAGTGTTGATGGTCATGCTTTTTCAAATTGAGACAACTCATTTAGTAGCTTGTACATTTGTTTTTAATGCAACAAATTATCCACACTTTATTAAAATGCATATGGCTAATGTCTCTCCCTTCACGCACCTTACTAATCTTCGTATGCTATAAGTGTAACCTTAATAAAACCAAATAAACACACGGACAGGTATTAACTTTTGGCAAAAGGTCGCCGTTTTATTAATAACAAATTAATTCAAAATTAAGAATGGTGGTGGCGAGAGCAAACGCAATCAGCTAACAACCAATCATTTAACCAAATAGGGCAATGCCAAGATGGCACCAAGGAATAATCCCCTATCATTGGCCGGTGCTAAATCAGCGTGACTGCTTCCTTCTGGACTCGACATTGACAGCAACGCAAAGCACGCCAAGGGCTCCTCCACGCAGAAGGATCAAGAGTGATCTTGATGGGCAGCACTGTGGCCTAGTGGTTAGCACTTCTGCCTCACAGTACTGGTGTCATGAGTTTAGTTCCCGACCATGGCCTTATCTGTGTGGAGTTTGTATGTTCTCCCTGTGTTTGAGTGGATTTCCTCCGGGTGCTCCGATTTCCTCCCACACTCCAAAAACATACTGGTAGGTTAATTGGCTGCTATCAAAATTGACCCTAGTCTCTCCCTGTCTGTCTGTCTCCCTCTCTCTCTCTCTGCATGAGTGTGTGTCTATATTAGGGAATTTAGACTGTAAGTTCCAATGGGGCAGGGACTGATGTGAATGAGTTCTCTGTACAGCGCTGCGGAATTAGTGGCGCTATATAAATAAATGTTGATGATGATTGATGATGATAATCTTACTTCGAAAGGGGCAGTAGCATGCGGCCAAATAGCGTAAGCACCATTTTGATTAGTCGCTGACTCTCCCACCCACTGCGCCTCCTCTGTAATAAAAGATTGTTAAACAAGAATAATACCACATCAAACTGGGTGGGAGGGAAGGCATCTGAAAAGTGCAGGAAGAAAAGACCCAGCAATCCATGGGAAGTATTATAAAGAGACTATGCCACTCCCCATGGATTCTATTGACTGGATATCAATAGCCTGAAATTCATAAACCAATGTTTTTAAGTGCTCTCAGCTTAATGGCTTCACTTAACATAATCATTGCCTGTTTTGAAGGAAATCAATGTTTTTTATGTAGAGACAAAGAAGCATTTCACTGCAACAAATATGACTTTGTAATTAAAACATTGGTTTACCAAATAAGGCCAAACAAGTTGACATCTGGACACTTGCGCAGACCATATCAGAATAAATAGCAAAACATGTTTTACAAGTTTGACAGATCATCAGGCAGGTACACCAGAAATTAAAGTAGTCAGTTAGGAAGGTGCAGCTTTCAAACAAAGATCTTTAGACAAATATGTGTGTTATTTTGCCATCTATAATAAATGTAATAAGACTTATTTTTGATGATTATATTTATAGAAGAGTTTTAATTGTCCACAAGATATAGGGCCTCTTCTAAAACCTTTATCAAATGTTTTAAAAATGATTTTCTATAAAAGCATTTTATCCTCTCATGTAAAAATGGTGATAATCACATTGTGTTAGGTTCCATTGTTCCTAGAATGTACTGTACCATACAGGTTTACAATCTGAAGTTTATCAAACTCTGCAGAACAGTACACCATAAAGTTCTACACTGCAAAGTAAACATCTTTGAGCATCTTAGCTGAAATGTGTTGAGCACACAATTCTCAGTTTGTCAGCTTCTGTCTCCTTGCAACATATTCACTCAAAGCAAATACTGCTTATCAAATTCTCCAGACTTCAAACCTTCTATTAACAGGAGCAATTCAATTGGAAAGAAGTAGATTGTGTACTCATTTTTTTTCAGTGGTAAACCATTTGAATTGAGTTTGATATAATAATCTAAGTATGGATTCAGTGCTCAGTAGAAAAATCAAGTATGGCAAAGAAGTCCAAAGTATTTGTTTGACATTATTGAATGCTAAATTATTTTCAAGATATAGTCATCAGAATGACATAGCAAAGTTGTTTCAATTAGGCTCTGGCATGGATACATGTCTGACTTATCAATGCTTTTACAATACAACATATACTTAATGTATTTAAAAAGAATATTTGATCCATATACATATAAACGGACATTCAAACATTGCTTATTTTAACATGAATAAAGTATGTTTCTAGTATTTTATTATACAGATTTGCAGGAATAGGTATCTCATTATTTAAGGGTGCTGTATAGAAATGAGCTGCTGATCCAGCTTTGAAGTCCACCTTGACTGAGCCACGTGATTTAGTCATTTCACCTTTGTGTAACCCATGCATCAAAATCTAAATTGGAAGCTTAGTTAGGTAGTGAGATAGTGTCAGACAAATTCTGTATAGAGCAATCCATAGAATACCTTACACTCTATAAAAATAACAATAATATCATGTCTATAGAAGTGAGTCAAACGTATTTAAACATTGCAATTTGTTGTATCATTTTGTAATTGAAAAATCTAAAAATTATTTAAAATATAATTTGAACAAGAATAAGACCTCACAAATAAAAGCAAATTAATTACATTTGCATTATGAATTACTTATAGCAGGTTTCAAGTTATTTGTACTTCTAACAAATGTGATTCAATTTGTTGAAAAAAAGTATTGGTGATGTATCAGGAAAATTGCTCATTTGTTGTTTTTTGTAATCAAGAAAGATTATATCATGTTAAAACATGTTAAATTATGTTATGTTACCAGTAAAACAAACAGGGCCAGAAATGGCAGGCATGCGAGTTTCAGTTTTCAATCACTGGTGGCAGTCCAACAAAATATATATTTTATTTTGAAACTAATACATTTTCTTTATGTGTAGCCCCCATGTAACTTCCAACATGAAACAACATCGCTACCACCACCAATGGATGTTTCAACTCATTCTGCTGCTCAAATCAGCCAACCACAAGTGCCTGGAATGAGCAAACACTTGTGATTTGTTGAGGGGCCAGTTGAGGTCAATGTTATTAGGTAAAAAGGCTGGTTAACAAGAACTTCATGATTAAATATGGTTTCTTTTAAATATTAGTTCCAATTTACTATGTTGTAGAGGAAGATTCTCATTGGACTACTTCAGGAAAAAAATGTTGCTGGCTAATAAAGTAAGAAAAAAGGAAATTTAGGGTGCCTTTATTAGCATAAAATATTTTTTAAACCTGGTGGTGTAAGGGACTTAAGGGTATATTTACTATGCAGAGGTTCCATAGAAACACCAATTCCCGGTGCTTGAAGTCATATTCTTCAAACAGCAATCATAATAAAGACAAATCCCAATGGGCTCTGCCTTTAATAAAAGTGTTATTTTAAAAAATACCGCCAGAGCACCGGGAGCAGGGGCGGGCTGGGCAGGGGGGCATGGGGGCATTGGTCCCCTGGGCCGCTCAGTCTGACCCCTGTTTGGGCCGGCCGCCGCCCCCCCCCCACTCTGGATGCAATTTCCTTAATATTACCGGCGGCCGCATCAGCGCACAGGCGGCCGCATCACATGACACGCGATGCGGCCACGTCATCAATGACGCGGCCTCATCGCGTGTTATGCGATGCGGCCGCCTATGCGCCCCCCCCCGGGTTGAGATTTGCCAGCCTGCGCCTGACCGGGAGTCAGCGGCTCTACGGATTTGCTGCATAGTAAATATACCTCTTAGAGTAGACATCATCTACATACAGATCACTCCTCTATGAATGCCTGTAGCAGCATAGTGGCTGTCCCTCAGTTCTTTAACATGAATGCTTCAATGCTTAACACATGCATAGATGTGTCCTCCTTTTAACTCTGGATTGGAGACACACATAAAAATGTTACACTGTCAGGAAAGCCATACTTTGACAATGTTTTAATTTATCCAGTACTCAGGTTTCCAGGGGGACCCAACATTGCAAGTGAGGAGGGAGTTTTCAGTCGAGAAATTAGGTAACAGAGGTGATAGCAGGGGGGTCAGCAGAAATAGAATATTATAGGCCCTGAAATTATGCCATCTCTAGGGCTCTGTTTCTTTTGTCTGGCTGTGTATTTAATGGAAATCAGCATCTGTAAAATATGTCTATAAAGTTTAACTATTAACAAAAACAAAATGTAACTAATTGTAAAGGTATAAAGGAATCCAGGCTTCATGTGATTCCTTTGCTAATCTCATCCAAACAAGGGACGGAGGGTTAGAGCTGTGCTTGTCTTTGCTGCCAAGCTGGTCCCTAGGAATACAGCGGAAGGTGCATCTGTGGTGTGTTGACCAATTATAGTGCCAACTATAGAAGGACAGTGGAAGGTGACACATCTAATTAGATGTAGTACACAAACATTCACATCACAAAGCTTTATAAAGTCACTTCTCTTTATAAAATCTTTACTAACAGTCTCACACCATAGGAATAATAACAGTGTATGTCAAAATATTACTATATCAGAATAATGATCTTTGCAACGCTTAGAATTTTTCCCAGCAATCATTTGCATTAATATGTAATTTTCGTATAAAACCCCAGGGACATTTTCTACTTGTAGCTGTCGATTAAATAAATCAAAAATTATTTTTTATCAGCAGGCTCCATATCATCACTAATAACTTTCCCTTCTTTCTTCTAACGATATGTGTCTGCTGGATTCCTTTGAAGTGAAGTTGTTTAAGAAAATCCTGTTGAGTTAAATAGTTTCAGGAGATTATTTCTGTTGTTACAGCAGGAAATCTCCTCTTGAAGAATACATTCACATGAATACTACAATCATTTGTTCCTTACAAGTGTCTCTATATAAAGTAGATTAGCAGAAAATCTCTGATCCTGTTTTTTTTTTTTCCTTAACATATTCTGTGACAATGACAATCGCACTCCAGCATGCAGCAAAAATAAAGACTAAAACAATAGATGGGTGAGTGTATATGAAAAATACTTATTGAAAGCATCTCACTAAATCATTTGTTAATGACCCTGGAGTGACAATTTCATAAGCTAAAAATGTTATGTCTGAATTTTTATATCCGGTTTCCAACTAATCTGTTCTTGTCCTATGAAATATGAAATGGTAATTTGCATGAAACAGGCGTATACAGAAAGTGTATTGCTAGAGGTTTGAAATCCTGCATCCTATGACATGATCATAAAACTCCATATATATGATCATTCTCCATATATGCGACTTATCTTGGCTGCAGGCAATGCCATCAAGCTGTGACAGATTTTTACATACCAGGTAAGTTTCTTCAGAACAATGTATTCATGGAATTCATTCATCTATTCAACATAACGTTTAACCAACAACTAACAATAGAAAAAACACCTGACCTCAAGGCAAAAAAAAAATATAAAGGACAGCTCAATGTATTACATTTGCTAAATTTGTAAAAGCCACCCTGTGTTTCTTTTTAAAATCAGAAGATTATTAATAGGAATTACATAATTTTGTTACACTAACCCTGTATATTAGTCCTCTTTATTGTAAGCAAAGCACAACATTTGATTCCTTGGGAAATGGGACATATTAAAATTCTATCCACGTTGTAATAGTATGTAATTAACATTAATATGTTCTTTGTCCCCAAGCATAAGAGAACTTTCCACTCTTGACAATTCAGGTGATCTGCACCAACCCCTTTACGATAAGGTTATCAGCTTCAATATGTTATTCTAGGATTAATCCATTTTTTTTTTTACTGCAAATCATACATAATAGCATCATTGTATGCCATTACATGTCATCTAATTAACAGATACTGATAGGATACTACACTTTTCATTTTCCTGGGTTTCTAGGATCTTCAGGTTATTTGACACACTGTTGGGTGCAATTGTTAATATTCAGTTTATATAGGGAATTATAAGAATTACTGTATGTTCTACAGTTCTTTACATAGGGAACCTACAGTATGCAAAAGCAAGATCAATCTCTTTGGGTGAAGGACAGGTATGACCTTGTCCCACATCCTTTCCCCCCAATTATAGGATAGTCCAATAAATATCAGGAAAGAGCTATACATTTTCTTCATGTTTATTGAACCATTATAACAGGAGACAAACTGGAGATGTTCTGCATATCTTTAGTTCTATTCTTCCTCTGCACGGATCTCTGCAGTAGTCATTAAAATTATACCAGCAGCCACATAACATGAGCATTGACACAATACATAAAAGGATTAAAAGCACAAGGACAAATGCAAGTTCTCAGAAAACATGCATCAAAGGATTTCAAATTGCTTTGTGACAATAAGACTCCACAAAATTCAGAATGACATTTGTATCAGTGTAGGGGGGCGGTGGATTAATAAAGTCCCTTCCCAGAGGCATGTTTGTGGTAGGCTACCCTCTAACCATGAGAGCTCAAACACCACTGTAATCTCATGCAGATACCCTTGAAAGAACTCCCAAAGAAGGATTACTTAGGAGCTTTGCTGCTCCTTATGAAGTCTTAACTTTGAAGCATGACACACATTTCTGCAGTTTGCAAGTAGAGAGAATTTTTATTTTACAGATTTCTGCCACTGTCAGACAATATAAACATGTCATCCTTTATTACTATTATGGCTATTATTTGTATTATTATTATTATTATTATTATTATTATAACCTTTTATTTTCTTATTAAAGATATTGAGAGAAATAAAAAATAAAAGCATTCCAATTGCTATAAATAATTTCCAGACACAATCTATTGCTGAATACCCAGGAAGTGGCATTTAAAATAAAAATGTGTGTTAATTACACTCATTTTTTTTCTGTTTTGCTCTTGCTAAATCTTGCTATGAATGTAACATTTTGCAGTTTGCATTTTGTAACAGTTGCAACTGTGGTTACATTTGGTTAATTTGATTGATATTTATTAGCATGACTGTGTTTTATTTATATAACTCCAAAACATTTTGTATCGTGTAAACCTAGGATCACAACATGCATACTAAAGAGTTCAGCCTTTAAAGGGCAAGTGCAGATTTGTTTTTAATTAATTAGATGTAATAGACCAATATCTGTCAAAACAAATCACTATCTACCATAACGGCATTGGAATATTCTGATATTGTAAAGCCTTCTCTCCTGAGCAGACACACGTCTGCCACCATTGCCTTGTCATCTGCCCAGCATCAGTGTTTTTGAAAACTTTTGACACTATTAGCATTTATCAAACTGAATCCGTCCTGTTTAAGTCAAAACTATCATTATTACTTAACCTTAGAAATATTTTAATACTGCATTTTGATCATTGTGTTGCAACCACAATTTAACACAAACAGAAGTGAGCCAGGGCACATCAAATTTCCAAAACTGCACTTAAAGAAACCAGTTCACATAAAAATGTTGTATGAAGGTGCTCATTAAAGCCCAAACAATAGAAATTATTGTATTCCAAACAAGTAAATATGACTTTAGAAAAATGTAACATCTACTAATAAAATGTGAAGTACAGGAAAATGTAGTGCATTGTGTAATATAAATAACCAGTAATAAAAAATGTATCTGTAAACACTAAAGACAATTGTGCAATGATACTTGGCTTACATAAACAGCAAAGTGAAATATCACAGACCATACTCAAATCACAAAGCATTATAATCACTAGGTCCTTTCATGGAACATGTTTATAATTCAGCACTGGCAGCTTATCGAGAATGCAGTGACAGCTCCAATACAGAGAATACCAAACAGCATATTATGTGCACAAGGCTAGCTAAGCACCAAGCAGATAGTGGCAGTTAGGTCATATAAAGTTATTGAAGTGACAGCTGTTTCACAGACAAGGTGCTTTTTCCCAGGCATGCTTGCATTTCTTCTATTATAAATATGTTGCATCTTCGATGCATCAGGTTTGCATAAGTTTACCAGTACGAGCACTGTCATAAGTGTCCTTTATTCAATTCGGTTTTAGAGAGATTAATCTTTAGATTATAGAATGCCATCAGAAATTAGGAGATAACATAGATTAGATAGCAAGGGGTCAGAGGAGGATATAATGGTTTGTGTGTGGACATGCTACATGTTAATACACCTACCTATCCATAGCAAAATTTGCCTGTACAAAGAAAAAACTTTTCTCTTACATATAGTTATACAAAAATAACCAAGCTAGTCCACCCATGACAAGGCAAGTCTGTATAGGAATAGACCTTTACTGTGTATACTGTGTTGGATACTATCCTTACATGAAACTGAACCTACCTCTATTTATTTGTGTCTTGCCCACTGCATCCTGTAAAGTATATGCATTTGAAGAATTGACTAGTTTGCTGTTTTGGGTTTGTTCTGGTGGGTTAATTAGGCTCTAAGTGCCATTCACTCATTGCCAGTTATAGCATTTGCTACCCTGGTGTTTGTGCTTTGTATTATTCTAGTCTTCTTGTGTTTTGACTTTGCTAACTTACTCTGTATTCCACCTGTATCAGTCTCTGCTTGTTTAATGTCTACTCTTGGATGCTACCTGCGCTGACCTTGGCTTGTTATAGGATATTTTGGTCTTCTGCCCACCCTGACTTCAATTTCGTTCTATTCCACTGCTCCATCACTCCTGCCTAATATCATTATGGAGACCCTGCGCATTGCGCAAAGTGACCTAGAGCCAACAGCAATACTGCCATTGACCAAATGGTTGGCTTTATTGCATTTTTGTGCCACTGTATCGTTGCAGGCGACAGAGGGAGTCGTGGCAGGGATGTCCCAAGCCACCTTCAGTCATGTACTGAAGGTTGTGCTGAGGGCATTCCTGTCACGGCTTAGCCAATTTTCCTGCTATTCGATGAGGAGTCCCTTGTGCCCATAAAAGCCGGCCCTCCGGACATCATACGGGCAGTAGATGGGACACATGTAGTCCTTGTCCTGTCAGATGGGAATGCTTCCATTTTTTTTAATCAGAAGCATTTCCACTCAATAAATTTCCAAGCTATGTGTGACTCAGATTCGGGACCTGGTAGCTGTATGGGGGGAGTACGCATGATTCCTTCGCCTTCAGACAATCAGAGACGTGGTGCAGATTACAACTGTGGCAAGGGGTGCAAGGCCACATACTGATGCGTGGCTGTTAGGTACTTTATTTTTATTTTTTCAATATGTATCATAAACCTTTTGTGGTCTTTCAGACCTTCCTAAACACTGTAGTCAGAAATGGTAGTTCGCACTCTGGTGCAAAATCTGAACACTCTGTAATATTGTGCATGTAGCAGTGCAAATGGAGGGTTGTTTTGTGGTTTTCTTTGAAAACGGCAGAAATTTGTCAGATTTTCATGGTGCACAACTAACAAATTTACACGATCTTGGACATAACCAAACCCAAATAGAAATATGTACAGTCAAAGTGCAAATGATACATTTTAGGATGCTTTGCTTGCCATCAATAATTAGGCACCTAGATGGAAATTTATGATTTTGGTCAATAACATTCCCACCATATCATAAATATATTTAGTATGTTTTGTAAGTCATGACTAATTTCTTTGGCTTTGGCTTTCTTGTCACCCTTCATAGGATATAACGCATACCCATTCCGCCCTTGGCTCCTATTTTGATCACACACACACTGAGCATGAAGTTGCATACAACTTGGTGCATATGGCCACCAGATCAGTTGTGAAGAGGGCATTAGTAAAGGCAAGGTTTAGATGGCTCAACCCCTCTGGTGGCACACTTATGTATGTGCCAAGGACAGTATGCAACATTATTGCTTTGTGTGTGTGGTGTACCATAGCATCGCCCTAAGGAGTGGGCTTCATGGGTGGAAGAGGCCGAGGTTGCTGGCAAAGAGGCAGTAGATGCTGACCCCAGCCCTCTTGAAATGGTGGAGGCAGCCCGCTACAAGCAGTATGTGTTATCCACCCACTTTTATTGTAAGTAATTACATTATAATCTGGTATAAATGTTACGTTTAAAGTCTATTTGATAAAAAACAGACTTAGTTTTGTGCATTGTCAAACAAGTGTATTAATCAAACAAATATCCAAATCCACACGTCATCCAAAAACAAAATAAAAAAATAAATGAGTTATTTTCAATGCAGCTTGGCCCTTTTTGGACCTGGCTTCTGGTTACCTGCATTGTGGAAGGCAACAGTGTAGAAGAAGCAGAGGTCATTGGGGCAGCAGAGAGTGATGGAGGCTATGTAGAGGTGGCTTGATGCTGGGCTGAAGTGGCTGGAGGGTTTGCTGAAGTGGCTGGAGGGTGGGCAGAAGGGGATTAGGGGAAAGATGTGGCTGGGGGGGAAGATATGGCTGGTGGGAGAAAGAGGGGTCTGGGGGGTAAGCAGAAGTTCCAGGGGTTAGGCAGAGTGGGCTGGGGGTAGCCACTCTGGGCTAGGGACTAGGCAAAGGGAGCTTTGGAGAAATTATTGCCTGGGGGGATGGTAGGCAGAGTTGGCAGGGGGGTGTGGCAAGACGGGGCTGGCGAGTGGGATGGGTTGGGGCCAAAATAATGCATTTGGGTTGGAGAGGGTAGTGGGGCAATCTTGAAAAGTGGGGAATATAACAAGGGGGAAATGGTGCTTGATGATGTTTCAGAGGGCCTGGTGTAAATTAGGACGATGGACAGAAGTTGTTTTTGGATTATTCTAAAGAGAAGAAAAAGACAGTCTTTAGTAACAATACTTCAATGCCCTTTAAGTGTCTGACATAGACCATTTTACTTACCAATGGTTTCCAAAATATTTATTCCCCAAAATGTTTGATCTTGCTGTGATGATCTCACAAATTGGCAGGGCTGAATGATTGTTTCACCAACTCTTATATAGGTCATGTAGGTGCATTCGTATGTGATTAATGCAGGTGCGTTCTCCTACGATTGCCTGTGTATGATTAGCCAGGGGATTGGCATGTCCCTGATTTCCAGGATAAGGTTTGATAACAGAATAATTGACAGGTGAGACAGACATCTTACATAAGGTATTTAAGGGATTCGTGAGTGATGTGCCTACGCCCATATGTGCACTGAGAACGAATCAGTGCGCTGCATTTTAAAAGATCTCATTCACTTGCAAACATGTGCACAGCAACCTTCGCCTGTGAAGAGCTAAGAGTACTTACAACCTGTATCGGCCACAGACCGGTACATATCAAATGAAGACAAGCTGCGGACATATAGGGTCGTCCAAAGGCACCTGTGGCTCCAATTGAACCACAGGCATACTGTTGTCCAGATACAGCAGCACTGGAGCAACCTCAGGAGGATGCAGCCATGGCTTCAAGAGGATTTAAGAACAGAGAATTTTAGACGTGAGTTCTCTATTAATCGCAATTGTTTTTATTTTAAAAAAAAATTAGCTAACTGTTAGATCTGGACCCATTGCAATGCAATATAACAGGTTATAGCCTTCATTTGCAAAGTGCAAGGCCTGCTATGTAATAGTGAAGTTTCAGATTGATATAAACTGCCAAGGTCAAGTCCATCTGTAAGTGGTGTAGAGGTCTGTTTTTTTAGCCACTCAATTGTCGATGTGTGGAATTCAATATTTCACAATGCAATCTAACATTATCTCTGTCTCTATGTAAATGTGAAACAGAGATAACCTTTAGAAATCAGCTGGTGTGTCATATTTTTTCCAATAGACCACTTAACCATGCTCCAACGAATGCTTCTCCAGCAGCAAAGAACTGGGGTGATGGTGGTGCCAAGGAGGCAGAGGAGGCCATTGATTTTGATGCGTGCCAAGAGGGCCAGTGTCACAGAATTGCAGAGATGGCCACTAACAGGTATTAGCGCAACTGAACAGGGAGGAGCGAAGTCTAACATACCCCCGGTATTCTCCAGGGAACCCCGGAAGGGAGTTTGGGCTTAGCCGCAGAGGGTACGCAGGTCGTAGTTCTACAAGACAGTCACCAGTGTAGTGACAGTAGTAGACAGGTGTAGTCAGACGTCCCAGTCAAAGCCAAATGAGCAGGGCCGTACACAGGGAGGAAACAGAGAGTAGTCAGGTCAAGCCAAATAATCAAAATAGCCGAGCAACAAGGTACCAATTCGTAATGCAGGAGAGTAGTAGGAAGCAAGCCAAGTCAGAACCGAAGAGCACTGGATCAGAAGAAACAGGAGACGCTGGAGTAGGAAGTGAACCAATATTCTGCACTCTAATGGTGCCAGGAGATGCTATATAATCTGTAAGGTGCATCCTGATTGGGTGAAGGAGATTTGACGGTCAGACACGCTGACCCCCGACAGGTGAGCGGCACGAGTCGCCTGGGAATGCACATGCTCAGCGTTCAAGAAAACTATGCAGCTGTCGGAGCGACGCAGGTGCCCGTCTCCTGAACCTAGTGTCAGAGTAGAGACTGCGCCTGACAACCAGGAGGAGGTTGTTGATGAATGTAAGTATCTTAATGCAATAATGTTGGATATTTTGTGGGGTTGGGGGGGTAGCAGCATTAAAGTGTATTCATCAGAAAGCCTTGATTTCATACATTTACCCACTTACCCTAGACCTAGGCAATGTCAGCCATTGCACAGGTGTTTGACATGATGGCCTAATAAGTGTTTGTTGTCAACCAACTCATCCGCCCCTCAGCAACTCCACAAATAAATATAAATATATATGTATATATATATATATATATATATATATATATATATATATATATATAGATATATATATAATATATATATATATATATATATATATATATATATTATATATATATATATATAATATATATATATAATATATATATATAATATATATATATATATATATATATATATATATATATATATATATATATATATATATATATATATATATATATATATATATATATATATATACACAGCAATATTGGCAGCCCCCTCACCCGGAGTCAAGCCCCCCCTGACCCGGAATCCAACCCGGTTGCCAATCACCCATCCCTACAATTTTGCATGAAAAAAAAGAACAAAAGTTAATTCAATCAAAAAATATTATTTCAATTGATTTCTTTTTACTTTATTTTGTTTGTTTAGTTACTAAAAAAAATGATTCCATACATTGGTGTGTATGTGTTTTTGTTTATTTAACATAAATGAAAATGTGTATTCCTTTAAATTTGTACCATAATGAATAGACATTTTGAACATAAACTAATAGCTAATATACATTTGTCCCTTTCTACTAGATTTATCACCTAGACATTTTTAGACATAAAGAAATTTGTGAGGAGGGTAGCAGGGCTAATAAAAATATGACATCATCCCCTATTACTGTAATGAACAAGGTAATTGTTTGCTTTTCACACACCTTTATGCCATTATCATCATATGGGAAACAGCCACAATATTTCCACAAATCAATACATTTTTACAGACAAAGTAAAAAGCTAAAAAAGAAAAAGAAAAAGGTGGGCCTGCATCATGGAGTCCCCCTGCACCAACCAGCACCAGAGTAGTCAGCACAGGGCTGCTTTTCATGGGGCAATGTGGCCCTCCACCCCACCCCCAGAGGTACTCTTTGCTGTGCTATAGCCCTTCCCACATATCTGGGTGGTGTGTGTGGTGTAATATTAATAGTATAATGCATCAAAGTCCCTGCTCTACTACAGGTCCCATTAAGTAGTACTAGTACTACAAGCTCAAACATACTCCATGGCTGAAAACCTATGCTGGGACCTTTAGTGTCCCTAAGAAACATGTAAGTAAAACACAAGTGTAAATGATTAATCATGTTTATTGTTCACTACAATTCGTTCATCTGTAATACATTGCCGGATTCAAATAAAACTATAAGCCCGGTAGATGAAAACATCAGCTCCTAAAAGTTCCCCTGCAAGGTGAACTCAAGCATTCTATTTATAACAAGAAGGCAATCCAAATGCCTAGCATACTCACACATACATGTGGCATGTAGTCGGTAGCATGACACTTCCGCAGTCAGACGCAGTGGTACGCTACGCCAACTTTTACATTACATAATTGCTTTGCTACAGAATTCATCTAGCAACATATCTTGAGATCCGTGCCTTGTTGAGTTCAGGAATATGGAAACCCTAGATACATAGAACAATAATACCAAATGAGGGTTGCGCTCAAAATGTGCCTTGATGAATCAGGCCCACTAAGTTCAGCTTGCTTTCAGAATTCTGTCACTTGCACTGACTTCAGAATATTACAGTTCTTCCTGTTTATTACTTACACTGACTTCTGTGTAGTTATAACTTGTTATTCTTGACATATATATTGCAGTTTTCTAACCACATCCTAACATATAGCCTTCTTACTCTAACCCAGAGTTACAATAGCACAAAATGTTTAAACAGCACATACTGTAGAACTCACATACACTACACACCTAATACAGATTTATACCTCCACATTACACACCATCCCCTCCTAACGGAGAACAAAACATTCTGAGCTATATACATTGTATCAGCCCACTCCGCTAAACAGCTGAGAGCTTAAAGCTATAAACAAAAAGCCTCAAAGAAATAGCAGTACTAATTGCGAGCTATAAACACTGAGCTATAAACAGAGCAGCCCTACCCTCTTGCCCGGCCCATTCCTAAGAGTTATTAACTCAAAGAACCACTACCACCAATACAGTATACACGGCACTTGAGCTATAGACAGAGCAAAAGAGCTATAGACCAAAACTGCAAAACAAGCTATAAGCATTTCCCACCTAGCAGTGCCACCAGATCGGCTGTTATTGTGTATACTGTCTCGTATCTCTCTCCCCCTACTCCCCACTCTATCTCCTTCACAGGTTGCTGTTTAGTATTATCAGGGCTTAGTCTTCTATATGTCCTTGTATGGACCAACCTATAGATATAAACCTATAATATTGCACAAGACCTCTGGACAACAGAGTACCAGTAAGAATATCTAGTTCTATGAGAAATTATAACTGAGGGATGAATTAAGCAGTGGGAAATTAAGAGCTGAGGTTAGTGTTCATAACTATTTTGTATCATTCTAAAGGTTTAGGAACAGGCAAGGGATGTGGGTACGCTGATTGGTATTGTCACTAGTAAAGAACTTATGGACAGGCTATAAGAGTATAGGTAAAACCTGCATCTTGGATCCAGTAAAAGTTGCGAGCATAAGTTGTGCCTCTTGTCTTACACCTGCCTTTGGTTTTGGTTTACTTTCCTGCAATTCTATTCTGACATATGCCCCCCCCATTTTTTTGTGTTTTCTCTTGTTGCTCTCTCACTCTGTCAGTCCCAGTGCCTATTAACTGTTACGCAAATTTCCCCTAATTGCCTTGGTTCATTTCCCCCATCCACCCCATTCACCTGCCCATTTTCTTGCCCCGTTGTTGCCAATGGCCCCCGTTTCTTTGTTCCAGCTCCCTGTTCCCTATCACCCTGGTTGATCCCATAGAGGAACCTAGCAGCGTTTCTAGGGACTGGGTCTCTATATTGGTATACCCCCATTCCACGCACTTAACTGCGCTGTCTACTCTCTTCCCGGCTGCTTCTCTGCTTACAAGAGAGCATGCGGTCACGTCTCCTGGCCAAAACCGGATGTCTGGCATGGATCATTTCCAGCACAGCCAGGCTGCGCGGATGTCCCGGCCTGTGCCGGGAGTTCGGTGCAGCAACCAGGCCCCATTCTGGCCTGCATTCATAGGCATCGCCTCACCCTCAGGAGGTATCCTGCAGTGAGGCCAGTGATTGGGGCCAGAGGGGTTAGTGCAGCTCCCCGCACCCCCAGTCCAATTTGTAAGGACAAAGGCAGCACCTGCTGGCATATGTGCATGGGTCAACCAAAATGAGTGTTTAAATTAATGAATGAAATCAGGGATGGAGGCATGGTGGTGCCCCCTGCTCCTCTAGCCCCAGCATTGTCAGGTGAATGTGCCTCCAGTGCGGCCAATAATGCGGACCATGATGGTGCTTCCCACAAGCTGCACAAGCTGCTTTGTCTCAGCATTATGATCCACCATGGGCTCTGTTCTTTGCCCATAGCAATGGTTGATTGGTGCCACCTCCGTACCTCGCACAATTCTACCAATCTATTTAATCCACAGCTAGTTATTCAAATTAAATGGTTTTTCATTCAATAAAGTCACAGCGCTCATTGAATAAAAGGGGCATAATGAATTGATAGAAATATTTATTACAAACAGATTTCTGTTCCATATATAAAAAATAAAAATAAAATACACAGTGGAGTTCGCACACTTGTATTCTTTTGCATAATGTGCTGTCTTATATTGTCTTAGCTGCTGTCTATCAAACATATTTATGGTTATTGGGTGTGGCTCACAAAGCCCTTGCTAGATGTATGCCCCTATACCTGGGAGGTACATCTGTTTTGAACTGCATTTTAATGGTGTTTGAAGCGTATCAGTAACAATTTAGTATCTACATACAATGAGGTACCCTGGGCGCTCATACCTCCTGTTTTCATTTTGCCAGATAAGCTATGCGATGTTCAGGATAAGTGCTGCAATCAACCGTCTTTTTCTTTTAGATGCATATACGGCATTTATATTGCCATACAGCGGATACCATATATAATAGGGGATTCACAGAGCACTGGCTTATTTCTTCTCTTATTTTGTTTCAAAATATACTTCCTAGAATTTACAATGGCTTCACTACTTTCAGTACTGTGCACACATTGTTTAGTCTTGCTTAGACTTCAACCCCTGTGACATCACAGCAAGAGGTATGGTAATGGCTTCTCCCCGGCTCACGATCTGGTGCTCTCTGTTCGAGCTCTGAAGATGGTTCTGTCCGGTTGGGTGAGATTAATGTGTTTTCTTTCCATGATGTTTTGCTTGCTTCTTTGCTTGGTTCTAGCAGGCCCCAGTTAGCTGGTCAAGAGTTAACACTAGCAGTTTGTCTCTACAGATGTCTCGGGTGTGAGATAGCGTGTTTTGGTTGGCCAAACAGGGTGACAGGGTGCATATGTCAGAGTGTGATTGGCTCTACAGTGATTAGCACGTGGGCTTGTTTACCTTTCCTGGGTGGGTTCGGTGCGCTGTGTCCAGATACAAGGCTGTTCATGACTGGTTGAGTGGCATATTCATTCTGCATTTATTATTTCGATACAGGGCCTCACAGGTATATGGCAATATGTACATATATACACATGATCCATGACATGTACATGTCATCCAGGCCTTGGATGTGGCTTTATTATGTAAATAATAAAATGTAAATAAGTATAACACATATTTTCATGTTATTGGCTTTGAGTCTCAGCGTACGTATGCATATAAGGGGTGTCTTTGACCACTTGTTACATTGGGGATTATTTCCCATAACCACATGCTGCTTTGTATTTAATACAGATGCTATCTGTCACTATTCACTATCTATCTTTAGTGGAATCCCAGTTTTAGGGTTTGATGGAATTGGATCTAGGAGATACAATGATTCAGGTGGATTGATCAAGTAATAATAATTCAATTTCTGGGCCAGGCTTATGTAATAACCCCCATAGAAAGTGGCTCAGACGGTTTAACTGATCTTTTTCAGTCACCTCTCTTTAGATCAGAAGGTATACGCAGGATTGCATGACTGAGGAGTTTTTTTTGCTAATAATCCCCTTATATAAGTATTGTGACATAGAAATAAATAAGAAATTAGTTGCATACTAATGACTAACACTAACAAAGGAGTGTCAAACCTTTACATAACAGGCATATGTATGTGTCAGAGTTTGCTTATGTCTTGATACATTCTACCCAGGTTGCTAATTTTTATTTTGCCCCATCTTTTTCTTTCTTCATTTTATTGGCTCATACTACGAGTTACAATTATGTTGCTTTAGTTTTGGGCTTCTAGTGCTTTCAAGAACAGACCACTGTTATAGGGTTCTAAAAATACTAAACCATGGTGTGGCACTTGTGGCAGTAGTACTTCTTCCTTATTAAGTTTTTCATGTCATACCCTTTAGAAGGCACCCAGATACCTAAACAATACATTTTGTTATTGACATGTTGATGAATCTACAGGTCAATATTTAAGATCTACACTCATCTGGTACTGTGGGTTTCTCCTTCAATTGCAATCTATTTTGGTAAAAGTCATGTTCAGTCCCTATTTTGCCAGTTCACCTGGGCCCGGCGGGATAGTTCCAGTTGGACTACTAATTTTGTCCTGCAGGACCTTTTTTGATATTAGTCATTAGAGTGCATTAGTAATGTATACATTCCTTTTGGCCTGACTTGGTCCTCTACTGGTTTGATGTAGTTACCTAGAAGATATGGTGGTTTTTCCTGTTAGGGGTGAATATAAAGGTGTCGTACAGTAGTTTCAGGTGGCCATGTTTGAGCACCCCCCTTTCAGTGGTTGACGGATTGATCATCTTTGACTTAACTCCCATTGCGCTCATCTATATGGGTCAGATGGGGTTCATTTGACAAATGAGGGTTTGGGTCTGTTGTTAGGCAGATTTCTGGGAGTTTGGCTACTGTAAGTTTAGGTATGGTGGTGGGCCTTGGTTCATAAGGAAACCAGTTGTGTCTGGAAACACTGTGCAGTCAGGGGGCTAATGTTGGTGGAGCATACATTATTTTTAATTAGGCATTCTGAACCCATTTTCCTTTGAAGATTGGGCTTAGGTTTCAGTTCACATATCGCCCTTGGTCAATGACTTGTTGATTGGGTCCGTCAGCCCAGAGAGGATACAGGTTGTGAAATGCCTGGGATGAGTTATCCCAATTTAAGGATAAGGATAAAGGAGCACCCAGGTAAAATTGTGGTCAGGTTTATTAATGTCAAGAGGATAAGTAACCCCCGATTGGACAATCTGTTTACAGTATTCTCCACCTACCATGCAGTGTGTTCTCAGTAAATAAACTCCTCTTTACTTGCCACAGTCATGTGTTGTGTCCATTACTTTTAGCAGTGTTCATTTAAGATGAGAGATGGGGCTAAAGGTTAGGATATCAACCATTAAGCTTTTTATAGGATGAAGACAAGAACTTCAGATATATAGGTTTATTTAAAAGTCGGCGCAATAAATTACACCTTCTACTTTTACATCCCTCTACAACAGCTGCTACAGTTAGGATATATTGTTAGCTGATGCTACCAATGACATGAACAAGGCTGCAGATAATATGGGACAGGGGACATATATGTCAAGTGGCTTTGTAGGTATTATTGCAAAATCTTATATTATGAAGAAACCTTTGATAAAGGGGACTACGTTCTATTAGTTATTTGTTCTACCATTCCCAAAACATAATATTTTTATTGGTCGAAATTACTTTTTTAAATAGAAGTTGAAATATAACAGTTTAAGAGAAGTGAGCCTGAGGTCAAAATTTGTCAGGGGCACATAATTCTTATGGGCAGCTCTAGCTGTGCTCATCGCTAAAATCTAACACCCATTCATCTGCATTCATCATACTGAGTCTCATGAGACATTCCCACTCTCCAGTTTGTCGACGTATGCTAAAGGAACTAATAAGGTCCCAGCTCATTTGCTGATGATGGAGGTCCCAGCGTCTAAGAGTAGCAGCTAGTAAATTAAATCACTGACTTAAAGTGTTATTAATCTTATTTTTTTAGGATACCAGAACACATAAATTATCTGTAGAACTAAAAAAAAATATGACAGACAAACAAAACACATTTTCTTTACATGGTTAAATGTTAAAAATAATTTACAAAAAGGATCATGGCCTACTATAATCGCTTTAATTGTGGCAATTTTTATGTAAGTCTGCAATAAATATTCCTACAGCTCTGTGAATTTAATTATTTGTTTCTACCAAACACATTTTAATTTGTTTTAATCCCCTCTGTATTAAAATGCTCATCTGTTTAGCAAATATTTATGAAACTTCAACCTCATTAGTCTAGTCCTAAAGTTGATATTTCAGTTTTATATTGGTAAAATAGGGTTAATTATAGAACTCTAAATTCAATACTACTCACTGATATGCAGAATAGGGTCTAGCTTAGAGCGGAAGAGGTGAATAGCCCTCCAAATATAGAGTAGGCAGAAATGGCTGACCTAAAGGGTGTTTTAAAGAGATAGACAGATAGGAAGATAAATACTTGAAAATTACAAAATGGAGGATTGAATGAAAAAAAAAATGTGAGAATACTGTTTATAAGAGCTTACGATCTAAATGAGATGTAGTGAAAGAAACAAAAGGCATACATGCTTGTTCATACAATGGACTAGCACAAATCTGTCCATAAAGACGTGTTTTCTCAAGTCATCATCATCTTCACTTATCTATAAGGCACCACAGATTTTGCAATACTGGACAATCAATACACATATGCCGAACATGAAAACAATAAATAATGAACAGAAACATGAAAACAGTTAAGTATAATCATATATGCATAAAAACTTATATGGATGATAGTAACATCATGTACAAATAGAAAGTAAGCGATGTACAAAAAAATCACAAATATTGGTATGAATTTCAAGGGTAAGTAAACAAACAGCATAGCACTCCAACACAATTCAGCAAAAGGCATGACAAAGCACATATGTGAGACATAAGGAAGAGAGGACCCCACCCATTATAGTTATCATAATAGGAGGAGGGGGAGAATAAAAACAGTTGGAGCAAATGGGGCACAAGTGAAATGTGATTGGAGATGAAAGTGGGAGGAGATAACGAGGGGGAAAGAGAGGCAAAGATAAGAGGTGGAGCAGTGTGGTTAGGTAGGAAGGTAACTAGTGACAGGAGAAAAATATGAGCGGGCCTTATTGAGGGCTTTGAAAGTGAGGATTTGCAGCTTTATCGGAATTACAAATGGAATAGCAAGCTAGTGAAGAAGTTTACAGAGGGGAGCAGAGGATGAAGTACATCGGAAGAAGATTAGTCTAGTTAAATACTTAATAAACCCATGGATTTTGGATGTATTGTAGAGAGGAAAGGGAGTTGAGGAGGAGTTTGCAACAGTCAGAGTAGCAAATGATGAGTGATTGTACCAGGGTTTTGGTTGAATCATGAGTGAAAAAGGTTTATATTTTGGTAATATTCCAAAGAAGGAGGGGACAGTACTGCTAGTGGGAGTGGATGTGAGGGGTGGAGTAAAGGATGACACAAAGATAGCAAGCATGGAGAGTGATGAGCATATGAAGGCTGGTGTAGAGATAGAAAAGTAGATGTCCAAGAACAGAGCCTTATCTTGAGGGACCTTATTAGCAAGTGGAAGCACAGAGGAGGAAGAGTTTGAAGGGCAGATGGCAGTGTCATGATAAACAAGGAACTTGTGAAAATTGTGAAAGGGAAAGGTGTGACTGACAATGTTTAAAGTGGTGGGGAAGTTAAAGAGCATGAGTATGGAGAAGTGGTCCTTGACTTAGCTAAGAGTAAATTATTGATCACATTGGCAACCTGTTCCCATATCCTCATGTTCTGTATTATAAGATCCTCGGAACTCAAGTTTAGGAAATACAACAGCTCTATATTTGTGGTCAAATAGTAGTGATATCAAAGGAAAAAAAATAACCATTTTTGATGGGGATTGTGTTAATTTCTTGGTAGTCAATGTAGATTCTGAGAGAGGGGTCAAGTCCTCGATAATCCTGTATTGCCTGGCCATGTATGACCTAATCTATTAATGCTACTATATTAGAGAAACAGTGATTCCTTTGACATATCAGGATCTTCCTTGCTTAAAGAAATGTAAAAAAATTAAATATAATGTAATTATAAGGTAAAATGTTGCTATGGCAATAAATCACTTAAATTATTGATAACGGCGCAAAAAATGAAAAAAATATTCTCCATGTTCTCCAGAAAAATGCGGACGGAGTAAACTTATTTACGAGGTGATGCTATAATTCGCATGACAATGTGCCATTTTATTGTTATTTTTATTATTACTATTACCCATATGTAGTCTCTGATCAAATTAAAAAAAATGTATCTTTTGTCTTTGTCGCATGCAAATATTGCAATATTAATGGTTTCATTAGTGAGGTGTAAAACACCATGTTCACTAAAGAGTTAATGTTTATATTCTCTGTTGCAGTGTGGTTAATAATGATTACATGAACAATAAAGCTAGAAAAGTTCCCCGTAGTAAAAATCCTATATTTTACAGCATTTACGCATCTGGGCAGGATCCCAATTTAGCTTTCAGTGGTTTTAAACAGAAGAGTTTGTAGTGTAGTCAGAATGGTAAATGTAATAGAGGAAATGCAATGCAAGCAATAATGTGCATTTTGAAGGTCAAAAACAAGATTTTAAATGAATTTTTGGACAATATGGGAATCTAGTGCAGGGATTCGCAAAGTGAAGCAGCAGATGAAGACTGATCATTCATCTAAATGAGGCTGGTAGTTTTAATGATGGTACAAAACACTGGGTATTATATAGGCAGATGAAAAGAAATAAACCAGAAATTGGCAAATACAATTTTATAGCATTAACACTAAATATTGCTCTGACATTATATGCTCGGAGTATCATAGAGACCAATATGTTAATGTTTTCTGATTTCACAGGTACTCATAATGATTCATTAAGGAAAGTTAAGCACAAAAATAAAGTAAGTTTTCTTACTCAAGTTTTCTGGACAAAACCATGTTCTAATGCAAGGGGTGTAAACTAGTTTGTTATTTTGCACATAATGAAAATACTGGCTGTTTTTTCATGTAGCACACAACTACTTGATTTGTACACTGAAATTTAAAGTTGATCTAGGACATGACATACCCCAAATATAAATCTGCCATCACATTTTAAATTTACCTCCCCTCCAATGCAACATGTTTTTTTGCCTTACTTACTTTTGCTTAACTTTCCTTAATGAATCAGGCCCAATCTTTCATACTACTATGGACAGGAGAACAGTATCATTCAAATTCTAACTATTATATAAACCTCTCCACAAGTCATCTAAAGATGAAAAAACATACAATACTAGCAATCAATATTTGGCTCTTACTAAATGTCATCACCTAATGAAATGATCATAGTTGTAAAACATTTGAAAACACCTCTTTTTAAAAAAAAAAAGAAAAGAAAAGCATTAACAGCTTCCAAAAGCAAAAAGAGCTACACAAAAGAATATTTTTAAACCAAACCAAAAATAAATTGCTAGCTCAGTCACAACAAGCAACAGATCATACTGATCACAGATCAACTTAAGGCACATTTTTTCAACAGCATGTTTTAAAATCATACTTGCCAACTCCCTGAAATAGGGGTGATCTCCCTCACTCCCTCAAGAGTCTAGCATTCTCCCTGATGCTGAGCCAGTACAAGGTGTGGTTGGCTTCACCATCTGTGGCATGATGACACAGTTCCGAAATTGTGTCCTATGTCCATTTATTGAAGCCTATGGAGGTGGCCATTGTCATGGAGACCAAGATTTAATCAAAGACTGACAGGTAAGACAACATGACCTCAGTAATGGAGACAGAAATGTAAAAGACACTTCAGTCTCTAGAGATTCAATAGCTGCTTTTCTTTAATGCATATTTTCCGACTCTCCCGGAATGTCTGGGAGTCTCCCGCATTTCTGGGAGACCTCCCGCGCTCCCGAGAGAGCAGGGCAAACTCCCGATTCTCGCCCCCGCAATAGAGAAGTGGCTTAATGATGCACATATTGCATCATCTTAGCCCCACAATCATTTAGGAGCGGGTCCAAAATGATGCAATTTGTCAAGCACCGCACACCCACCTCCCCCAGGATCTCCCTGAAGCCAACGAGGAGAAGTTGGCAAGTATGTTTAAAATAAAGTTTTCACTTTCCCTCCTAATACTGCTCGGTTTTAGCCTTATGTATTGTTTAAATAAAACATGAGTGCTTGTTTTTATTATGTGTATCACTTTTGTGCGCGTTAATCTTTTTTATTACAATGCTCACAGTGGGCCTTTCTTCAAGGAACGCAATGTTGATATCATAGGCTGTCGGAAGTGTCCTTTGCGTTTGAAGATGAATTGGATGCATTTGCATTCACTGGGCTATAGTCTGTTTTTAAGCTTGCGCAGAGCAATTTTCCGTAAAATACATCATGTATTTGCATTTACGTTCCTTATTGAATGAGACAAAGTGTGCCTATAAATGCACTTTCTAACCATAAGCTGGCAATGATTTGGTCTTGTCCCTGCTTGCTGACTTTTAATTATTCCCTTCTAGGAGACTGTGGGCAACAAGTGCACAGTACACTATATAAAATAAGTGGACAGAGTTCACCCTTCACCAAATCGTAGACAGCATTGGCTCCACTATTACAGGGAGAAAACAATTGTATGATCCCCTGCATCAGTGAATACCAGTCCCAGGATAGAGAGCACACAAAGTAACATATCCCCCTCCCAAAGGCTTCAAGCCATGCACTGAAAACTGCCTATTTTTGACCTCTGGCCTGAGGTTTGCTTTTATAACATTGGGAACCCTGGAGTGGCAATTTTGACACCACACTGATCACAGTATAAAGTATAGGGGTCCCTAAAGCTCCTGACCATTATACCAAATGAGTAAAAAAATTACACAATTTTAAAAAAAAAAATGTCATTGAATACAACTTCACAAAGCCCCCAGTCCCACTTTAATACATTAAAAAACACGTATGTTACTTATTTCTTGGTCAGTTGTAACCAAATGGAAAAAATTTAAAATCCACATAAAAAATGACCCAACACACACTTAGGGCTGACCAATGTCAAATGACTATAAACAGGAGTAACTAAGGCTCCCCTTTACCTGGCAGGCAGTACAAATGGCCAGTGTGGAAAAATGCTTGCATTTGGTTAGAGAATTGGTGTTCCAGGGACTCACAGTTACTAAGTGAACATGATGTGCCTACTTAGTACTTCACTAGAAACACCTTCATTTTGCACTCCTCCACTTTGCCTCTGCAAATTCTGCTCCTCTGTAAAAGCTTCCATCTCTCTCCCCAGACCTATGAGCCCAGACAGAAATTTAGGTGCCTTTGCATAGAAGATCTGAAGTTCTACATTTCATATATGGCGTCTACTATCTTCATGTTTTTCAAATTTGCCATTGACAAACTACACGAGATAACAAGAGAATGGGTCCTGGAGACTGTAGGTGCTATTTTATTTAAAATGGAAGGATTATGACTTACCAGACAGCTTCTCATTAGTCTTTACCGATCTCCTTTTGCCATACAGCATTTGAACAGTTTTCTTAATGAATAGATTTTTAAACTATAAACAAATTATATTAGGCGAGTCGCTGCAGTACTTCTTCACATTTTAATTAAAAAGGTACATTTTAAATAAAAGAATGGTTTAAATCTGTTCAATGTGTCATTCACAATAATCAGAGACAGATTTAGCATTAGGCACAGTAGACCTATAACTAGAGTTGGTTCTTTTCTGCACAGTGCCTATATTTTGCTCTAATAAAGTTCAAGCTTTATCTAGGTAAAATGCGTGGTTAGTGGCAACAGGATTTAGGTCACCAAGGCATGTCTGTCTTCAGGCTCTAATATTAAAAATCCAACTCCAACATAATTAATCCAAGATCTTCATAAACAGTGCTTAAAAACTGTAAATATTAATGATGAGCGGTTTGGATTACCTGAAATCCGACATTGGGGCTCCGAGTGAAACCGAGTCGGGACTTGGTTTCGCTTGCCAAACTCGGATGTCAAAACGAGGCAAAACGTAATTTCCGTGATTTATTTTTTGCAAAACTCTTGCGAGTTTTGGATCGGAATCTTTTGTATATATAGTCCACGCTCAATCTCTCAAGTGCCATTTTAGAACAGACAGCGTGTAAGGAGGAGGTTAGTTGCTGTGCTCTGCTCATAAGATAGTATACAGGGTGAACCATGGACATAGGAAAGCAATAGAATCATGTCATCATTGTAAAACAGTTCTGTAGAGAATAGTCAGCTACAATATTTTGCTGATCAATCGCTTTTAATTTCAGTCTTAATACACTTTACACAGACTAGATGCTACTGGTTGTTGCTAATGCATTGCATTTCATATATCTAATAGTAATAGACAGTATATACAGACTAAGTTAGATAGATATCATTCTGAACTAACTAGTATATTCTTTGAGACAAATAGTGTTTTTGTAGTCAGACTATTAGCAGCAGAACCCAAAAAGCAAACAGATTTCTTTCTTTTAAAATTGAATTTTAAATTTAAGTAATCTTATGCGAGCAGTGGCAACTTAAAAATCCCAAAAAAGCTATATGTTATTATATTCTAATCTTCTATATTTTTGAACACTTGTCTATGTTGGAAGGGTCATTCAGTGAAATCTATATTTTAAAAAGGCTGTTTGTGAGGGTCAGCACGTAGCTGGACCCCCCAAAAAATGCTATATATTCTAATCTATTCTATTTTTCAATATATGTCTATTTCGGAAGGGTCATTCAGTGAAATCTCTATATAAAAAAGGCTGTGAGTGTCAGCACGCAGCAACACACCCCAAGAAAATGCACTATATTCTTATCTTTTTTTATTTTTCAATACTTGTCATGATTGGAAGGGTCATTCAGTGAAATCTATTTATATATAGAGGCTGTTTGTGTGGGTCAGCATGCAGCAGCACACCCCAAAAAATCGTTACATAGTCTAATGTTTTCTATTCTTCAATACTTGTCTATTTTGGAAGGGTCATTCAGTGAAATCTCTATATAAAAAAGGCTGTGAGGGTGTTATGAGTCGCAGCAGAGCCTCAAGCTGCCGTGACTCACTGTCCCTGGCTGATGCGTCCCGGTCATCTCCATGACGACTGGAACGTCACCTCCGTTTCTCTGCCCGGCCGTTGCCAAGGCAATGGTCGGGATGCTTTTGTGTGAAGACACCACTTCCAGGCATCAGGGGCAGCCGGGCATGTGCGCAACTTGCTTAATTATCATTAACAGCCTTCTGGGCTGATGATTTTAACCTGATGTGCCTCTCACTTGTTATTAGTCTGTCTATGTTTATAAGGCAGGGCTTAGACTCCCTGCTGGTTAATTCCACCTAGGTCTCTCTGAGCAAATCAAAGATTCGCTATTGCAGTACTCTATACCAACTTCTCTGGAAAACCTGATGCAGTTTGTAATTAATATTGATATTAGAATCAAGGAGAAGGAAAGTGGATAGAGATATAATCATTTCTTCTAGCTCTCCGCCAACCTGTTACCCTGCACTTTTGGACATTTCGGGGCCCATGCAGTTAGGCGCCTACCATCTTTCCTCAGGAGAACGTTCCAGACGACGTTCCCTGGATCTTTGCACGTATTGTGGCAACAAGGGCCATCTACTTTGTGCTCGCCCTAACAAGCCGGGAAAAGACCAGGCCTAGGTGTTGAAGAGGTGCACTAGGCCTCAAATAATCTTTTCAGATAATTCCGTGTTGATTCCTGCTCACCTTGCCTAGGGTGCTCAGTCCACTGATGTTTCAGGTTCTCTCTATATTGGTGCAGACAGTAATTTCCTTGACCTCAAGTTGGCCCAGATTCTTGGTATTCCATGACTAAGTTGGACTCCGATATCACCGTCTATTTTTCAGTACTTGCAGTGCTGACCCTTTCCAATGTATTTGCTGCAGTGCTGACCCTCTCCAATATATTTGCTGCAGTACTGACCCTGCAAAACTGAATGAAAAAAAACAGACTTACCTTGAAGGCGACCTGAACTTTGTGCATGTCGTTTTTAACATATGGGTGGGTGGGTAGCCCCAAGGACAATGCCATCTTACACGATTTTGGCTCCTCCACTTCTTCCCAAGAATCTTCTATAGCTTTTGTTACATTTTTGCACCAAAATTGCCTTTTTTCGGGGGCGCCTTTGTTACATTTGTTTTACAATGTATTGCTGCTGACCCTCTTACTTGTGTGACAAGGCCAACTATTGCTCAATCTGAACGGTCTGGTTTACATATTACCTAGCCTAGCAGTTTCATACTTTTAAAGATATACAAATATCTAAAAATATTTTTATATACATTCCATATTGATATATATGACATATATTATACATGACATATTTATCTCCGATTGGATCAATATGATGACAGCAAGTGTTTCCGACTGAAGAAGTGTTTGGCAGTGCAGGCTGACGTCATTGCGACGTCTGTCACTAGAAATTTAAAGCGGCAATGTCGGGACCCCTAATGTTAAGTGTTTAAACACTTAACCTGGCATTGCCGATTTAAATTTCTAGTGACAGACGTCGCGATGACGTCAGCCTCCACTGCCAAAACACTTCTTCAAACAGAAACAATTGCTGTCATCATGCTGATCCAATCGGAGAGCTCCAGCGATTTTTTCATTCGGTTTTGCAGATTTTCGGGTTTTTTTTGTAGGGCTTACATCGTACCCAACCCCTTTAATGTATTGCTGCTGACCCTTTGTCGCACATACTGCCTAACGTGGGTACCTACTAGGTGTATCTTCTATATTCAAAGAAAATGTAATTGATGTAGGCATCTTCAATGAGGGTGATGATTGGTTATCACAGAGGAAGATTAACATTGTTATCCAAATGCTCAGGATTCATTTGTTAACATCCTTTTTAATATCCAGTTGAACAACCAACAACCAAAATGTTGGATTTTTGGGGGGGGGGCAAACAAATTAAGCACTTAAACCACAAAAGGGGCAGTGACTGTCGATAGAGTGCTTGGTTTGTTAAACTTTGTGCATGTCATTTTTAACATATGGGTGGCCCCAAGGACAATGCCATCTTACATGATTTTGGCTCCTCCACTTTTTTCCAAGAATCTTCTATAGCTTTTGTTACATTTTTGCACCAAAATTGCCTTTTTGGGGGTTTCTTGTAACTTATTGCAATGCCTAACTGTTTTCAGCATGTTACTAGTGCTGCCAGCTGACCTCTGGTTAGATAAACAATATGCCAAATTCTGTCTCAATTTCTCAGAATGTGGATTTACAAATTCCATTGCATTGTCTTGTCAAGACAGATATTTGGAAACCAAATCTGCATCAATGTGAATACATACTTACTTGTGTGAGAAGGCCAACTATTGTCCAATCTGAAAGGTCTGGTTTATATATTACCTAGCCTAGCAGTTTCATACTTTTAAAGATATATAAATATCTAAAAATATTTTTATATACATTCCATATTGATATACATGACATATATTATACATTACATATTTATATGCAAATATATATGAGTGGCAAGTCCTCTTGCTTGATTCACAAAGGCAGGGCAGCATTAGTCAAACCATAAATAGCAGTTATAGTAACACAAGGTGTCTGAAGGCTCGACTCTTGGTTCCCAGTGAATACTCTACCCAACGATAAATGTATAGTACATAAATAGATTAAGTATAGGCCACATTTGTCTATTTAGTTTTATCAATGTTTTATTAACATTGTATTAACACTGTCAATTCAATGAATGCTGCCTGTTTCTGTAGCATAAGTGTCTATGAGGGATGCTCTCTTACGTTCTTTCTTAATTATGAAGTAGATCAGTAATCCCATTTTAATGAAGGTACTTATGATCTCTAAAGTGCATTTTTGCAAGGCTGCCAGATCATCTATTGTGTCCCCTAGGGCTTGTATCTTTAATTAAACTGCCATATATTTGTGTGATATATTTGTGTCACAGCTCTGTCACTAATTTTAGCCAGTCAGATTGCTGCTGGTCAAAATTGGTGAAACTTGGGACTGTTGTGGAGGAATCATTAGAAAATAGATTGGAAATGACTGGAAATTTATGTTAATGCTATGAAAAGTAATATAGTAGCCAGACCCAAAACCAAAACAAAAACCTTTCGCATTTGTTTGACAAAACCGGTAACAAAGCCCAAACACGAAGTTAGGTTAGAATCGACACCTCTTGTGCGCTGACCCCGGTGTTTTGAAACCGAAACACGAGCGTCAGCACACATTTCTAGTAAATATGTTTGCCCAAAACTGGTTGTTCCCAGTGTTTCATTTAACAGTTAAACAAACATACAAGAAGACTAGTAGTTGATATACACAGACTTCATATCAGTATCATATGTTTAATTGCTGTCTTTACATTTTGTAGAAGTCTTTGGAAATAGTGTACAGCTTGTAGTAATGACAACAGGTTAATAAACAATAGACACCCCATCAGTTTGCTAATAATTTGAAGCCTGAAGAGCTGGAATTGGGACTGGGATTTCAACAAGCAAGCAATGCATTATCATTAGCTAGCGACATAAGCTGAAGATTTAAAATACATTTTTCATCACTACAGAATATTCCAATGAAATCAAATGTTTGCTATAAATTATTTGACAAGTATTACAATTAATCTCAGTTATTACAATAATTATCTTAGAAGTAATCAAAAACAACATTAGACTATTGCTAATGATGGATAAAAAAAAGAGCAGTTTAAGCCCTACTTTATATTTGTCTATGTTTATTTTATTCATATTTCATGAAGTATGTGTTTCTCATTTATTATATTACTCTTGCTTTGGTTTGATATTAACATTTAGTGGCTGATGCAGAGTGGGATGTCCGCCTCTTTACACAGTATAAAATATGCAAATCTGCCCCCAAAGAGAACACACGTATATGTGAGCATGCATATTTACTTGCATCTGACTCTGCTCCTTAAGCTTGGAGAGGTGGAATAGAGGAGTAAAGGGGAGTGTAACCTAGATCAAATACGATAAGGACATGTTCGCGTAATTGCGATTGAAGCAGACCAGCAGTCACACACATGTACATCTGTCAGTAGCCATATCTCTTTGCTGCTGCTGAAGGGCAGGTGCAAATACCCACTGATGATGATGATGATGATGACAACCAGCACTATTAGTCATTATTGATTGGATGATTGCAGATTTACCTCTCCAACAATTTCTTATTGCTATAACATAGAATTTAGCAGCTTATTGCTACTTGTCACACTAACACAGCACTGAGTTCTATAGAATTATGGCATTTTTTTTTTATTCCACTGAATAGCGAATGCATGTCAAGCTAGCAAAATGAATGTCAGCAAACGTTTCTGGTTAGAACATTTACATTACAATTATGTTTAGTTAAGCTTATGCGATTGTGTATGGCTAGTGAGCTGTGATTGACAATTTTACAATTAGTACTGTAAACACAGTGCTCTGTCTTGAATTGTTTTTAAAGTATATTTTTCCCCTAAGATATTTTGTGCTCTGGTAACACAACATGTCTGGATTACTACCAGTAATATTTTTCTTTTTTGGCTCCGATTATAATAACCATGCCCACCTATATAATTTATTTTGATTAAATCTATCATATGTTTTGTAATCACATAACTAGTTGTTTTTTTTTGTTTTTTGTTTTTTTACTTTTTATTAGAAACATCATTTTTTTTCAATAGAAAAGGCATTACAGAATCTCGAGAGGTTAATCAGTAATAGATAACACGTGTTTACATACAACAGGACACTTAAACACTCTCATGGTTCTCTCATACTCGGGAGATAATTATATATTTACCTAATACTGTAAAGATGTTGTTTTACCATTTCAAAACTAAAGGGTATAGAGGGGGGGATAATGAATGGAAGAGGGGGGAGTATGCAGGGACCAGAGGGAGGGATGGGGGGGGGGTTAATGATTCACGCATCAAGTAAAAAAAAAAATGAGCTTGCTTAGGAATATCTTTCCATGCTTAGATTACACTAGAACTGGAGTGGAGGTTGATTGTGATATAAGGCCCATGAGGACCAGACTTTGTAGAAGGAGACAGAGGAGCCCCTCAGCACACTGGTAATGTGTTCCATCTGGTAAGTATGCCAGATCCGACTGCAGACCACCTGAAGTGTTGGTGGTGTGGAGCTTTTCCAAGAGGCCACTATTTGACATGTGGCAGCACTGATGATGTGCCTAAAGAGTTTGTGCGCAGATTTGGTGAGATCTGGGAGGGGTAGTGGTAGTAGAATGTGCTTAGGGTCAGGTGGTATGTGAGCATTTAGGATTGCTGAGCTAATGCAAGAACTGCTGCCCAGAATGGACGGATCCCAGGACAGTCCCACCATATATGCATGAATGTTCCCGTCTGACCATAGTTTCTCCAGCAGTCAGCACTGGTCTGTGGATATATTTTTTGTAATCTCGAGGGGACATAATACCATTTATGTAACAGTTTGTTAGCATTTTCTTTAATGCGGACATTTATAGAACAGTGAGCCGTACAATCAAATACATCCGACCATTCTTCCTGGTCTAGTATGGTCTAGACCAGATCCTTAACAGGCGGAGTAGCAGGAAGTAAGGTATTATAAAGAATAGAAATGAGACCTTTGGAGGTTGGGCCCGAAAGACACAGGTTCTCAAATGTAGTGGGTGGTCTGGAGGAGAGTTGAGCTTTGACTGTTTGGTGGTAGTGCCTAGTCTGAACATACTGATGGAACAAAGCCACACTGTACCTCTAAATCCGAGAATTGTGGAAATATTGCTGTCCTCTAGTTTTTGTTTTTAATGTTTTATCCAACTTTAAGCATCAGCCTTGCTTATTAGTAATGTTTTGATTAGGTTTTTGTTCTCCTTTATCTGACATATAGCACATTGATTCTCAATTGGCATTTCAATATCGCCCACAGTCAGAGCTGTACCTAGAAATTTTAGTGCCCTGAGCGAGAAAGAGCAATGGTGGCCCCCCTCCCCCCAACCCTTATCTTGGGCGGTGTAGGTGCTCTTTCCCAGCCGTGACGAAAGCTCGGCATTGTGCCCTGGGAGGTCACACTGCCCTAGTTACAGCCCAATGTCTATAATAAATAAAAACAAAACAAGAAAAAAAGTTTCAAAGTTTCTAACAACAAATAATGATAGCTATCACAAAGCAAGCCTGCACAACCAGCGGCTCATCTCTGTGATGACAGTTCTACAAGTGTATTATGTGGCTTGTTGCAAACACTGTAACCTATGGCTCTCCAGCTTTTTTCGAACGACAAGCTCCAGCTTGGCCTCTGGTAGGGCATTGCTATGTAGATCCACAACACTGTAGAGCCAGAGGCACTGATAAGTCATTGACTGAAGACTCACTTACCTTGCAGCTGGTATTCTGGCCTGTCTGCTTCTCCTTTGTAGCTTCTCTGGAGCAGAGGAGGGGGGTGTAGTCCATTTATGTGAGAAGCCTGTATTGCTATACAAAGTAAATATGCTATGTAATCACAAGTCTGATATTTTAAGGTCTCCCACTCTATTAAAAAAGACCCCTGTCACAAGAACAACATTTTAAAAAATGTTTATTGATAATTTCTGTTTTTATTGCAACATAATATTGATAAAGCAAGTCTAAACTAACAATATCAAATGGCCAGGGAGCTTGAATTTTATTTCCGTTAAAATTGATAGCGATCCAATTCAAAGATATAGGGACCCATTTATCATGAACATTCCCTTCAGGGCGATATGTAAAAAATTTTCAATATCACATATTAATGAAAAAAAAAAAAAAGCACTAAATGTATCTATATAGCAACTAATCTGCTGCCACAGCAATACTGGCTGAGAGTGGTAAGGCTCAGCCAGTTCTATTTTTAAAAATGTTTTAAATTTAAATTCCAAATCTGGAAGCTAAATCAGCTTTTTAAAAATAGTTAAAATTTATTTTAAAAAAATATGTAAAAAGCTGGCGCTGTTCTTTCCTCCACCTGTACAGCGGCAGCTTCTTCATTCCACTCCCTTTCTGTGGTTCAGACCTTGTGTTACATACTGAGGCAGTCTAGAGGGCCGCGACCTGCGGACTCCCGGCAGTGAAAACCATCCCGCCTTGTGGCGGTTCTTGGTGAACACCAGGGAGCCCATTAGACTCTGCGCCTCTGGTCTGTCAGTGCTAATCGGGATTGATACAGGTAATTGAAGTTGTAAAAGGAGAAGAACAGACAGGGGGTGACAGAGAGAGAGACAGGCAGACATACGCACGCACGGTGAGTGAGTGAGGTGGGAGGGTTGGAAGTCTGACTCTGCAGACAGCAGAAAAGCAGGGGAATGAGCGGTGCTTCATTAGGATGAGCAGCTGAGAGGTCAGGGGGCGTGCCTGTGCAGTGTGCAAATGAAAGAGACACACCCCCCGTGTGATGAAAGTGTGTCTGCATGCTGCCTCTATACAGATAAAGGCAGCATGTGTCCCCGGCAAACTTGCTAGCTGGCCATATTTTTTATAGCATAATAGTGTCAATTGCAGGCGGCCATGGTACCCCCTTGGCTTTGCACCCTAGTTACGGCCCTGCCCACAGGCGATGACATTGTTGCCTCCACTGCCAGCAGTAGCAACAATATAGGCACAAAGAGCGTGTCTACAGGTCACATGTACATTCACATGACACATTCTTTGGGATGCGGGAAACAGGGGTGTCTGTATCATCATAGAGACTCCACAGGTTGTGCAGACTGACCTATTATTATTATTATTATTATTATTATTATTATTATGTTATAAAATGCCACAAAAGGTACGCAATGTTGAACATGTCATATGCAGAGATCAAGGATCCATATCACATTACATAATACATGAAAAACAATACAAAGACCAGACATACTGAGTAAACAAAAATTGCACAGATAACATGGTAATACAGATCAAATGTATTTTAATCTCATTTTCACAATGCAACTAACCTTTTTCTAATCATGTTCTTTTTAAAATATATAGTATATTAGTTTTTCTTCTTCTAAAACTACACATTTCTAAGACTTCAAAGTGTCTGAGCCACACATATAGTATTTTTTTGTTCTAAAGAGTGTTTATTCTACTTTTAGGAAACAAGCCCTAACATTTTCTGACCTTGGCTCCGGCCAACACCTAACAAGACACAGACAAATCCGCGCATTCCTCCACCTGGTAAGTCAGTGAAAGAACATTTTGGCTTCTCAAAGCACATTTGTGTTGCCTTGACCAGTCTGGAGGAGCCTTCATGTATGCACTGGATTTTGTGTGTAACATTATGGTTTGGATCAAGGAATATAATGATTAACCATCATTAAATTAGTTTAAAAATAGTATAATACACTTCTTTTGTAGCAAATCATGTATTTATAAGGACCAAAAACACATTTCCTATAAAACATTGTTTGCATATGGGCGTAAATTTGCTATTTTTAAGTCTGTCGTTTTAAACGTAAATTTTTAAGCATATGCATCTAGCACAACATTAAGATTTTAAAATGTAATTAGACAATGTCAAAGACCATGCAATACAATCTTCTCAGATGGTGAAAATCTAATGCTTATGGAGAAGGTTGTTGGGGTACCTAGGGTTGGTGCCCTTCTGATAATCCTCTGATAACCTGATTTCCCAATAACAGCAATTCTTTCAGTCTACCAGAGAGTAGAAAAATTAAACTCAGATACATGGTTGAGTTTCAGCTCTAGCTGCTTTACAGCCCTGCTCGTTTATATATACACAGAATTAGGCTGTTGTCCAAAAAATGTAAATGCTAAAGTCCATATAAGATAATAAAGGGGAGTTTTCCTTAACTAGCATAGCAGATGACTGATCTAGGCATTGTCTCCTTGCAGTCTTCAGATTGTATGGTAATGAAGGTGGGTTTCCTTATCATGCTTAGCAGAGGACTGATCTAGGCATTGGCAATCACAAATATATCTGGTCTTTATTATTTAAAGTTATAACAACATTTTATAATTCACTTATCAATAAAGAAAATATATTTTTCACCCTCACAAGGTGGTTCCACAGGTTCACATGCTCTTTGTGAATATGCCTGCAAAATCTAAATATTGGCAAAAACAAAATATTGGCTGGGTGGTTAATTCCTTCGGCAAAATTGAGATCAGCCTCTCACTGTAATAAATGTTTCTAAGTGTCTTATCTCCTAGAGCACAAACTGACACCTCTAAGTACCTCCTTCAAGCAATTGAAGTAGCTCACCATGTTCAGCCTCTGCAATAGTGACTTTTTCCACCACCGCCTACATCTGCTAACTGTTACTAAACTTGCAGACTGTCGTACATTTCAACAACCACATTCTTTTCCGCCACTATCACTAGTAGCAGTAAATATCAGGTAAATATCTGGGCCTTAACAGCATTAAGACAGTGGATGGCAATGACAAGTAATGACATCTGTCCAACCCGGAGTTTACAGACCCATCACTGAAGAAGGGCTGGTAAGTTCAATGATGAAAATTGCAATGAACCAGACATTTTAGTGCTCTGGGCGAGAAACAACACTGCCCCTCCCTTGCACACACACACAATTTTGGTAGGGGCAATACTAGGCACCTGTGGCCATGACACGTCACAATGCCATAGTTATGACTCTGCTGGTAAATCAGCTGTCTAAGGAATCAGGGGTAAGTATTATTGTCTGTACTACTCTACCTCACTCACCCACTCACCCCTCTTACCACTTATCAAATACACCACCCACCAGATAAAATAAATCACCAACTACTACACTATCCCTCACTCACTAAAAAAAAAAGTCCTTGTTCACCACCACTCCCTGTCACCACAACTTACCCACTAATATGCTCCCAACCACTCCTTGGCACCATACCTCACCCACTAAAATACTCCTCACTCACCACCACTTCTTAGCACCATACCTCACCCACTACCACTCCTTGACACCATATATCACCCACTGAAATACCCTCTCCATAATGTGACAAATAAAGAAAACACCAAAATAAAGGTTTATAACATTTTTATGTATTAAGTAAATGAAATAGTCCTCTCAATAGCATTCTCTGCTATTCATTACTCTTGAGGTTTTTTTGCGATCGCTGCCTTGTTAGGTGGAAATGGTCATAACAATATTCATTGGGTAAAACGTAACTAAATTTTTTACTATATGCAGCTGTGCGACAGTGCAAGTGAGGGCGGAGAGCGCACTGCAGACAAACCACCAGCTGTATCAGACACCATCACACCAGTGCAATAGGGTGGCTGGTCCGGACTAGACCAGCATCAATAAATCTCCAAAGCAAGTGCTGGCCTCTATTAACCAGAACCAGCGTCTTTCAAAGAAAATGAATCCCGCACTGGAGTTGGCATGCTACCCAAACCTTGCACCCTGGACAGTGGCACATATCACATTGCCAGGGTGCAAGGTCAAACATATATATATATATATATATATATATATATATATATATATATATATATATATATATATATATATATATATATATATATATATGACCCTTAATCAGGCCCTGCATACAGAGCAGCAATGGACAGAATTTGACCCAACTTTACCACAAATCTAGATGACGAGACAGAGCCCATAACTCTAGACTGTTCTGCCTAATTCGGGATTAATGGGAGGTATGATTACATGATGTGTCACCAACTCTATACTTTACTATACTCCCACACAAACACAATACAGACACTCACAATATAATCCTAAATACACTAAATTCCAAACAATACTTCCACACTATGGGCCTGATTTTGTGTTAGGAGCAAAGCAAAGAAAAGTAGCAAATTTGTACCTTGGCAAAACCATGTTGCATTAGAGGGGGAGATACATTTAAAATGTAGGGACAGATTTATAGTTGGGATACAGCATGTCATAGATCAACTTTAATTAGAGTGTAAAAATAAAGCTATCAAGTATTTGTGTTCTACATGAAAAAACAGCAAGTATTTCCCTGGTATGCAAAAAAATAAGTCAATTTGAACCTCTTGCATTGTAACATGGTTTGTCCAGGTGCAAAGTTGCTCCTTTTATTTGCTTTGCTCCTAACTCAAAATCAGACCCTATATTACTGTAGCTCAGTCTAGAGAGGTCCCTCATTGTGGGTCAGTCTCTATTTTTATTATTATTTAAATTATTATTATTATTTATGTATTTATAAAGCATCACAAGGGTTCTGCAGCTCTGTACATAGGAGGTTAGAATATAAAACAAAATGACATAAGTATGTAAAGATGTATGCATGCACATGCATGTGCTCTGTGAAGGAAACAAAAAATAGATATATCTATCCATCTAAGGAAAGAATCATAGGATTATGTGTCCACTATATTTACTGTTGATCTGCATAACAACATATTTGAAAACCCTGCTTCTAAGAGAAAACAGAAGATGGAAACATGGAAACATGGAAAAAGGGAAACAAATTATTCTAATAATGAGGTGGATATCCAGCTAGTGCTAGCAACATCATTGTCCAGTTAGGTCTCTTTGGGGCATATTCAATTAGCTTTCCGGTCCGTGGGATCGCGCCGGAACGGGCCGCATAGTCAATACACGGTACCGCAATAACGTGGATTTTCGTTCGCAGCCCATAGGGTTGCGAACGAAAATCCGCGTTAATGCGGTACCGTATTAACGGCAATACTGCGCAGGATTCGCGGTAACGCGCGTTACCACGAACCGGAAAGCTAATTGAATATGCCCCTTTAAGTGTTACTGTACAAACAGAATATCTTTCCAGTCTTGGCACTGCCCTTGTTCACAATAATATCCGCAGTGTAATAGGCTTTTTTTTACTTCCAAATTTGTTTACAAATTATTTGAAAAAAAAACAATTCTGGCAAACTGTTTTTCCTACTGTCACCGAAAAAGAATTTTGAAATTTCTCAAATTTAATTTCTCTTAATATCAACAATTACATTTAATAGAATCCCTTTACAAATATTTGAAAAATGTAGACTCCCTGAAGGCAAACCATGTTGTTTTAATCCTGTAATCTGTATATTTTGCATTTAGAAAATATTATTGCATGTGTAATTTATTATCATTCTACTTTTTCTAATCAGATGTGTAGAAAAGCACTTGTAGCATTTATTTTGAATTGTTTTGCTAATGCATATATGGAAATGAAGAGGTTAATGTAAGAATGTGTGTGAAAAACATCTTTCTTTTGTAAGTCTTGACTACCTACAACACAAACATGTTGTGACTCATCTGTAAGGTTTTGAGGCAATTCAGTGGTATATGATTTACACCCACAGAATGCTATTATAATTTCCATAGTGAGAACATATTTGTTCAAACACAAATTGCACACACTCTATTATGCCAAGCTAAATTATATGCTTTTCAAATTGTCATAGAAACGTAATTATATAAATAAAGAATATATCAAATAAATTATCATTAATGTGTATCAGGTACAGAAATATTTTCACTATTACTTAATTAAATCATTATTTTAAAGTGCATTGTCTTACTGCACCTGGATATTCAAGAAAACTAGTACATAAAATATTAAGTAAAAAATATAAAATTTGAAAATGAAAAATGTACTTTAACCCATAATATGATTCTGTTATTATTTTTCTACTGCCATTGAAGCAATGAAAGCAAACATCCAGGTGGCTGCTATAGGTTTATACATTTTTTTAATGTGTTCCTGTCTTCATAAATGTCATTGATTGTCTATCTATTTAACATCACTGAGATCTTTAGAATAAATATTCAATACAGCAGGAGAAGTTTGTGATTCCATCAACCGTATTGGCATTAACTGTGAGCATCTCTTGCTAAAAATTAATGCAAAAGTACATCACCGTTTGGATTCCCTAAAACATCCAATCGAAATATTGGCTCCAGATTCTGTGGCAAACTAAAATCAGATCTAGGAGCAGTATGACAGATTAGGCAGTTGGATCTGATGCAAGAAAATTTGGGGCTATAAATTTAGTATAGAACACAATCAGGGACCTATTTATAAAAGGGAGAAAAGACCTTTCTTCTGTGAAAATGGGTATCATTGCCAGAAATAGGACTCCTCCTTATCTTTCAAAGCCTCCCGTCCTGTAATAGCTATTGCCAGGTATCTCTCTCTGGAAATGCCTTCCCTATGCAAAGTATGAGGTAGCCTATTTAACAAGGATGGCTGTGGCACCAGTAAGTGCTCCTAGCACTATCACCATATCAGGATATTTTTCTATGTTTGCTTATTAACAATGCACGCTGATGAAGGACCTTTTTCGCTGATTTAGTGTATTAAGTATATTTCACTTTAAATTGAGAACACCATTATTGCTCTGTTACAATATACATTAAAATACCACATATAATTGATAACACATGCTTCTGAGCAGGTTAAGAATAGTTGACATATGAAAAAGATCAGGCCACAGTTCTGTCTTTATATATTACTCAAAAAAATGAGAAATATTTTTTAGCTGTTTTATAAATCGCTAAACTGCTTTTAAACACTTCACTTTAAACCCCTTTTAACATTCCCCGTCAAAAAGCTAATTTTCCCTTCTTACACATTCAACACATCATTATTGCTGTTGCTAGGATGCAACCGTAAGAAGCAGGGGGAGTTGATCCCTCCATGATTTGAAAGGCCCAGGTTCCAGAGAAAAGACTGAAGAAACAGAAAATCAACTAGTTATTGTGCAAGGTATTTAATTGGCATATGAAGACTGTCATGTTGTTAAAATATTGCAGTCATTAGTTTAGTTAGGTGTCATGTAATCCCATGCTGATATGAAAAAGCTACAGCAGTACTATACGTTGTGGAAAACCTAAAAATTAGATTGACCTACTGTAGTTACATGGTTGTTGTCCAGAATTGTCATTGCATGTTTTAAAAGTGATCTCGATAATGTTTATTTTTTGTCTTTTTTGGGAATAAACTGCCCTCACCTGACTAGTAGAAATAAAAAAAATCGTTTTCTTTTAATTTAATTTCCACAAAGGACTCTATGGCAGCCCCAATTAATTTGTTCAGCTGGGCAGAGACAGGAAAAGAAAACATCTCTTAGCCTATATAATATAATGTAGCCCCTTCTCTTCCTCAAAGTTTCTTCTGAAAGATATAATAAACAAGGGTGGGAATATCGGTGCTGCCATGGAGTTCATTGAGTAAACAAAAATTGCTGGTATTGTAATCTTTTGATTGATGCAAAAGACTGTCACTACTTTAAGTAGGAAAGTTGACAAGTTTTAATGGCTCTTTGCACCACACTGCCCTCATCTCTCATATCATCTCACATCTCCTCCTGGATGTCCTCTAGATTTCTTAAGCTCAATCTTGCTAAAACTGAACTCATTGTCTTTCCTCCCTCTCGTACCTCCTTCCCCTCTGACCTCTCTATCACTGTTGACAACTCCTCTATCTCCCCTGTTCCCCAACTCCGCTGCCTAGGTGTCATCCTCGACTCCTCTCTCTCCTTTGCCCCTCACATTCCCTCTCTCGCCAAATCCTGCCGTTTCCAGCTTCGCAACATTGCCCGCATTCGGCCCTTCCTCTCCCAGGATGCCACCAAATCTCTCGTCCACTCTCTGATTATCTCCCGCCTGGACTACTGCAACCTTCTCCTTATCGGCCTCCCCCTCTCTCATCTCGCTCCTCTTAGATCTGTACTTAACGCCGCTGCTAGGCTTATTTTCCTCTTTCGCCGTTCCACCTCTGTCTCCCCACTCTACCAAGCCCTTCACTGGCTCCCCTTCCCCTACAGAATCCTTTTCAAGCTCCTCACTTTCACTTACAAGGCCCTCGCCAACTCCACTGCTCCCTACATCTCTATTCACAATCCCTCCAGCCCTCTGTGATCGTCCAACGATCGTCGCCTCTCTTCCCCCCTGATTACCTCCTCTCACGCACGTATTCAAGACTTCTCCCGCGCCGCTCCCCTCCATTGGAACAAGCTCCCCCGCTCCATCAGAACTTCCCCTAATCTGTTCTCTTTCAAACGAACATTAAAAACCCACCTTTTCCTAAAAGCCTTCCAGTCTCATGCCTAAACTTCCACTGGTCGGCTTCCTCTCTTTCTCATCCCTTCTTCCCTTCTCCCCCTTCCTCGACTCCGTCTCCGTCTCTCCCGTCTCATCCATGTGCCTGTCTGTCTTCCCCTCCCTTTAGATTGTACGCTCCTTTGAGCAGGGCTCTCCTACCTCCTGTTTCCATCACTTTTAACTGCGCTCTCCAGCTACTCAGTTCACCTCCTCTCCAACCCTCTGCCCTCTGTCTCCTCTCACTTTTCTCCGCTCCCCTCAGTGACTCTTTATCTGTCATCCGTGCCCACCCTCTTGGGCCATAGTTA
This sequence comes from Mixophyes fleayi, assembly GCF_038048845.1. Taxonomy (NCBI): domain Eukaryota; kingdom Metazoa; phylum Chordata; class Amphibia; order Anura; family Limnodynastidae; genus Mixophyes; species Mixophyes fleayi. The sequence goes on along the minus strand of NC_134410.1, from coordinate 57,267,477 downwards.
CCTGCCTGTACTCACTTTTCCCCTCCCTCTCTTTCTTGCTGTGACTGAGCCCCCAGAGTTATAGTGCTTACTGTTACTTGTACTGTGCTGTTTCACCTTGTACTGTGCCATTGTTTGTCCTTGTACGGCGCTAAGGATACTTTGTGGCGCCCTATAAATAAAAATTAATAATAATAATATCCTTCTGGCTGAGGTAACTGACACCAAGAAAAATCCCTGAGTGTTAGCCATTTAAGTGGAATGTCCTGCAAAGGCTCAAAAGGTTTGACACTAATGACACTAGCATGACATTAAGATCTCAAGGTCTAATGTGAGACCAAATCCTTTTTACTTCTTGAAAGAAGTGTGCTATTAAACTATCTAATGCCAGTTTTGTGTCCAAAAGGATACTCAGTGCTGATACTTGTGCTTTTAGAGTTTTGAGAGCAAAACCTTTGTTTAATTCTTCCTGCATGAAATACAGTACTTGTGATGTGTTTGTTGTTGTTGGTTTAATTCAGTTCTTTTTGCACCAGAAGATAATTTTTTTCCAAATTCTGCAATAATTTACTGATGAATTCTGTTTTCTGGCTTGTAACAGTATCTCAGTTGTTTGGCTGTAAACTAATCTTGTCTTGAGCGAAGCCCGCTCAATTTCTACCCCATTAAGGAGAGTGTACTTGGGTTCGGTTGCAGAGCTGGTTGCTGACACAAGAGATTGCGTGGTAGAGGCCACGTTTGCACAAGAAGCATTTTCAGGCTATGGTAAAAGGCTTTCAAGACCCAAATGGCTTAACTAGACAGTGGTAGCATTGCCATCCTGATCTTCCTCAAGGTTTGGGAAATGAGAGGTAATGGAGGGAATAGTAATGGAAGTCCCAAGAGCTTATCAAGGCATCTATCCCTTACACTATGAGATCTTATAGCTGTTCTTCTATAGGATCTCTTGCCATGACAGACAAAAATTGATATATCTTGGTATTTGACCCATTCCTATTAAATCTATTTAAGGGGAGTCACAGTTCTCTATCATTCTCTATTTGCCTGGGTGATTATGAGGCTGAGATAATCTGCCACTATATTGCCTTTCCCAGCTACATGCAGTTTTGAAAGAGACATGATTTTCTACTCTGCACTAAGCATAATTGGTGCTAGATCCATCTTCATGACTGTGCTTTTGGTACCACCCTGTTTGTTTATAAATGCTGTTTAAAAATACTTTGAGATGCATTTGATGCAGGAGAAATTGAAATGCATTTGCTCTCTGAACCACTCTCATTTCTAAAACATTTCTATGCAGTTTTCTTTTGTTTTGACTCCAGGTACTCTGTATCACCGGTGAGTTCAAATGTGCACTCTAGCCTTTGGTACTGCAATCTGTCATTCATACCACTCTGGGTCTGAGAGGATAATTCCCTGGTTTCTGACAGCACTAGTTTGTTTGATGCCCTGATTCAGCAACTCTTGCCTGTAGTCTAGTACCTGACTAATTCTAAGTGCAGTCTCCTCTTATGCCATCTTGCCCTGTTGTTGAAGTGAACATTCCTGGAAGACTGAGAAGATTTCTTGTTGAATGATATTGACGTTATAGAATGTGACATATCAACTGTATTATTTTGTCCAATACCTTGATGAATGTTCTCGGCGATGTTGAAAAGACATATGTAGGCATGTAAACTGAAAGTGGTAGTAGTGAAAACAAAACAGAAGAAAATTATGATGTTGCGTTGCTACTGGGATATGTAGATAGTCATCCTGTAAGTCTATTGGCTTCAGGAAACCCTCTACTTCAATTGCTTTGATAATGCAAGTCACTCTTCCTGTAGAAAAATATTTTGTTTGTACAAACTGAATTAGTCTTCGTAAACTCAGGACTATTTGGAGTAACAGAAAAAGCCTGAAGTAAAATCTTGACCCTCTTTAACATGCTAGAACTGCTGAAATCATCTGTTTTTCCATGCCTGCAAACTGCTGCCCTACATGTTGGGGATACTGGAGTTCTTGATTCTATGCTAACATTGTTCTTATTATGTCTCTGAATTAAATGGGTTTTTCCTTTATTTCACCCTCTTCACTATATGAGGACTCTTTCTGCTCTTCAAATGATTTCCATGATTCATACATAGAGGGCCCTGGTATATCCTCCATCTCTAACCCCATCTGTATTCTTGTTTTGTAAGTACCTTGGATTGTGTATGAATCTTCCATAATTGCAAAATATTTTTTAAAAATCAGCTGGCAGTTCTCTATCACATGCTCCACAGACCCCATCATGGCTTTCTTTTTCGCACAAGCTATACAAGGGTACTAATAGAATGAAATGCAAACTATTTATGTGCACAAAATAAATAAGGGCTTATCTTGGTTCTATAATCTTCAGATGTTTTGTGACAGGGACGCTATCTCCGCTCACCTGTTGGCAGTCAGCATGTCTGATCGCCAAAATCTCCCTAACCCAATCATGATGCACCTTATGGTATATAAAGCACCATCTGACACATGTCTAGTGTCAGAGTATTAGTTCACTCCTGCTCCAGCGCTTCCTGAACTTCTGATCCAGTGTTCTTCGGTTCTGCTTCAGCTTCCTGTTACTATTCTCCTGTGTTTCATTTTGGTACCTCACTGCCCAACTGGTTTGACTATTTGACTTGACCTGACTCCTCTCTGGACCCTCCCTGTGTACTGCCCTGCTCGGTTGGCTCTGACCTGGATTGCCTGACTACGCCTGTCTATTACTGTTGCTACACCGGTGACTGTCTTGGAGAACCGTGACCTGAGTACCCTCTGCAGCTAAGCCCAAACTCCATTGCGGGGGTCACTGGTGAATATTGGAGGTACGTTAGACTCCGCGCCTCCCTGTTCAGTTGCACCAATACCGGTTAGTGGCCATCTCTGCAATTCCGTGACAGTGTGTGTATGGTAGGGGATTTAGATTGTAAGCTCCAATGGGGCAGGGGACTGATGTGAATGAGTTCTCTGTACAGCGCTGCGGAATTAGTTGCACTATATAAATAAATAGATGATGAGATGATGAAGGTATGTGTGTAACGGACCTAGTTCTTCCTTTTGACTCTATGGTCAGGTCCTTGTACATTGTGTACAGTATCATGTCTGTACCTGTAGTTTAGCTCCATTGTGGTCATAATGGAGATCCCAGAGAGTCACCCCCTGCCTTGGTTGGCATACCGCATGCAGCCTATAGATTCAGATCTGGAAATTAAGATAATCCCCACCATACAAAAAATAAAATCCAACACTCTAACCTGCTTATTCAGCTGGAAAGAGAGAGTATAACAAACAACTAAGAAGAGGAGAAACTACATTGTATACACTCAGGGTGATTTATTTTCCTGTCTCTGCGCAGCTGAATAGACATTTGTTTAGGCTGTTAGAGAGTCTGAAGAGGAAATTTAGGGTATTTAGTACAGGAACCCACACTGGTTCCTACAGTCCCAAGATATGACAAACTCACAGCCTGAAGTTTGATGGAGATTGATGATGTGGCTTGTCAATTCATCTGTTTAATTTCAGCCTTCTGGCTGTGAACCTTGGATAATCACAGGACTGGATTGCAACATATGGTTGAGTTTCCCCTGAATAGCAATCCAGTCCACAGGGCCCCTACAGATATGCCATTGGGAGGCTAATTTATACATTCAATAAGCAATTTGTGTGGTCACAATGTATAAAAAGGTTGGCAAATGTGCTTTTATTTTCGGTGATAACAACAAGATATGTTCAATTATAAGCAAGCAGAAATAAACCCAGCACTGTGAGACACCAATATTAAGAAATTTCAGAATGCATTTACCATTTGGTGAACATAATATCATATACTAAGCAAAAAGTAAGAAAAGCACTATCATGGAAATTTTCTGAATTTAGTCCTGTTTACAAGAGTAGTTCTTTGGTCCCTCCTCATATGTGATAAATTATCTCCCCCTCATATGTGTGGAAATAAGTGTGATAAGGGTGCGTGAGGAGGGTATATTTCACTTGTCACATATGATCACCCACCATTCTCCCCTTGTCAGTTGTGCTCTATGCCCCATCTCCCCACAGGTACCTACCAGCAGCAGTGTCCAGGGGAGAAGGGCACTGGTCCTCTCAGCAACTCCCGCTTCTTCTGCTCTATGTGGGAAGGAACTCTATATAGAGTTTCGGCATCTCCCACTGATAATGTCACTGATACTCTCCAGAAACCACCCTCCCTGGCGCCTCATCCTTCAGTCTCAGTGGCAGGATAGAGCTACTGGCAGGGGCCAATTGAGAATTTTTTTTTAAGTGGGACATAATTCCCAACTGTCCCTACAGTCATAACAAATTCCTGACTGTGCAGGAAAGTTCCTCAACACTGTGACTATTGTGTCCACATCAGGACAATTGGAAGACTGCCCACTACTCCTCCTGTCTTAAGGTCTGTTGCTGCATGGCTGGATCCTGGAATGTTTGGGATCTGCTTTGAAAAGAGAAATGTACTATTTACCTAATGGAAAGGCGAGCAGGGAGTGAACACTTTAGGGGGTAAATTTATCAAGCTGCGAGTTTGAAAGTGGAGATGTTGCCTATAGCAACCAATCAGATTCTAACTTTCATTTTGTAGAATGCATTAAATAAATCATCAGTATCAGCTATTTATATAGCACCACTAATTCCACAGCGCTGTACAGAGAACTCACTCACATCACTGCCCCATTGGAGCTTACAGTCTAAATTCCCTAACATACACAGACAGACAGAGAATCTTAGGGTCAATTTGATAGCAGCCAATTAACTTTCCAGTATGTTTTTGGAGTGTGGGAAACAACTGGAGCACCCGGAGGAAACCCACGCAAACATGGGGAGAACATACAAAATCCACACAAATAAGAACTCATGACCCCAGTGCTGTGAGGCAGAAGTGCTAACCACTAATACACCGTGCTGCTTAGTGGTGATAACTAGAATGATTACTAACAAATTATTATTACGAATGATAACTAGAATCTGATTGGTTGTTATAGGCAAAATCTCCACTTTTTCAGACAGCCAGCTTAGCAAATTTAGTAAATATATCCCTAGACCTCCTTCCCTCCAACCAACCCTGACATTAAATCAATACCACAAACATTTAATAAATAGGCCTACTTCCCAGTGACTAACATCATAATTAATTATTAATTATTAGAAACCCAACATTGCATTAATAATCCAAAAATTAAATAAATAACCCTATCAACACTGCATTACAAAAGAGACACACACATGCTGCAACATTGCAAGAATTGTCATCAGATTGCATTAATAGCTCCCACCAGTAACTACATGACATTAATACTCCTATATTACAATAATAGCCCTGACCACTTAACAAATGACATTATAAGCCTCACATAACATTATTAGCCCCTTCAATACATTGTCCCACTTTATAACCATTATCACTCATTTCCAACATTATATCAATACCCCATTATCACACTTATCTGCTAGGCTGAGTGCAGATGATTGCTGTGGTAAGCAAACGCCTCTGTCTGCCTCTAGTTCAGTTTATGCATATATGGTGATCCGGTACCTGAATCCTCACCTAGGCTGACTGACAGGAACAGTGCCGTAACTAGACATTTTAGTGCCCTGGGCGAGACAGGGCACCGGCGCCCCCCATCTAAGTGGGAGTGGCATTTGACAAGTGGGTGTGGCCAACCTAATGTGTGGGTGTGGCTAGCACTTTACTGAAAGAATATATAATAATATATATATATATATATATATACACACACACACCCACACACACTGGTCGGATTCCATTAAGCTAGCTTTTTTTTTATATAGAAAGGAGAAGCCCTATGACATACATTGCTATTTTAATATAATACACTAAAAAGAGGCAAGATGGGAATATTAGGTCAAGTAACAAAACAGATCTTATAGGTCAGAGGGTAGTAAAGAAAATAAATGTTCACCAGTGTGCCTCCTTTAGCACTCACAAGCGCCCACAAACAAAAAGGATATTTAATTTTGCAGAACACAAATTTTTTTTTTTTTTTTTATATTTTACTTTTTTTTCTAAAATACAATTGACCTACTAACTTGCTGGATAAGTTAATAAATAAGCACTTTGGGTACATTCCAGATCGCTTATAGATCAATTGTTTAGTAAAACAGTTACTGGATTGTTGTAAAAGGCATTTTGCAAAAAAATGCTGGCTTTTGAATATTGAGTGACCTCCTAAGCTGAGTAAAAATACATAGCTTGCCCTCACACACATAATATAAATACAATTTTACTTACCCGTCCTGTGTCCTGTGCTTTTACGCTGCCTCTGCCCCAGCAGTGCTCCTCGCTGAATACAACGTCACATTCAGTGGGAGCGAGGAGACTGGCGGGAGCCGCCAGGAGATCAGGTGACTTTCTTTTTTTTTTTTTCTCCTTTTTTATTAACTTTATTGACACGGCTGCAATTTTCTTTTTTTTTTTTTAATATGCCGGCAGGTAGGGGGATATGCAGAGCCGCACCACCCTAGTTACGGCTCTGCATCTGCCACTTAGAATTCCTTTTGCATGAAAAGGTGTGATGGGGAGGGAAGGCGTGTTCTAACATGGGCATTGGACAGTAACGTGGTCGAGCAATTGTGTGCAGATTCGGACTGGGATGTAGTCCTAAATACAGTTGAAAAAACAGTTTTGTGGGTAGATGGTAGTTTTTCTTTGTGCTGATTAAACATTGCTTTTCTAAAATTCCTAGTTTTTGCAGTTCCCTTAAAAAATGTTTTTATCAATCTATATGCAAATGTGATCATATTGTGATCATTATTCCCTAAAGTCTCCCTCATCGGTATGTTAGATATAATATTTGTTCTATTAGATTAGTATCAAGTATTGCAGCACTCTCCTAGTTTTTTTCTTCTCTCACTGTAGTTGTAGACACACATTGGCTTCCTTAGTCACTAGTTTCATTGTCCTGATTTATATAAAGATAATTAATGTCACCTAAAGAGGACCGCATTTTTCTTTGCTACTCTTTCTATTTGTGATAATTCAATCATTTCTAGCAATCCAAATCTGTACTTCTCTTATGATGGTTTTCATGTACATCTACCTATAAAGGACTCATTCATTGACATTTTCATGGCTAGCACCCCGCTAGCATGGCTAGCACTTTCAACAAACTTGGTGAAAAGATAAAAGCTGAAGCACGCATATGGGGAAGCGTGTCAAATAAAGTGGATCCACTACTGCACATAACGGATGGAAGTTTCGATAAAGACCTACAGTATTTCGATAGTTATGTAAGGATTTCAGATGTGTGATACCTCAGGATTAACAGTGCCTCAGTAGTACATTAATGGCACATCAAGATGACATGTATATAAACTCAGGCATAAAACAGAACAAAGTATGGAGCGTTAACAGTATATTTTAAAACTGTATTATTCTTCAAGAAACTGATTCAAACACAATAAAAGATTGCAAAAACAGCTGTAGGGTAATAATGAAGTTAATACACTAGCCTAGAGCCAGACATATAACTATTGACTGCCACTAGTTCACAATTGCTTTGAATGATTGGGAGACAGGAAGAATAACACATCTTGAGCAGTAGAGGTTGAGAACCAAATAACAGCACTCGAGTTCCTACATGTCTCTTCATCAGGGGGATGTGCTGAAATCCATTTTTTGTCTTTGACAAAATATACTGTACATTCAGTGGGAGCGAGGAGACTGCCGAGAGCCGCCGGGAGATCAGGTGACTTTTTTTTTTTTTTTTTTTTTTTTTGTCCTTTTGTATTAACTTTATTGACACGGCTGCAATTTTTTTTTTTTTTTTTTTTTAATATGCCGGTGGGTAGGGGAAGGTAGCGGGCGGCTGCTGCGCCCTCTTGGGCTTGCGCCCGGGGCGATGGCACCGCCCGCACCACCCTAGTTACGGCTCTGGACAGGAAGTTAAGCCAGTCAGAACTCGCGGTTGATCCACGCTGTTTGCAGTGTGATATTTAATATCATGCCTGACCCCCGGGGAGAGGACAACAACCAGGAAAGACACCAATAACAGAGCAGTCCCTTATAGGAGAGTGAGTCCAAACCAGGGCTTCTGATCAGTAGTGGTGTGGTGGTCCATTATTCTGTGTAGAGGCGACAGAGGCGGCGTGTGTTCCACAACATGGAATGCAAAGTGGGTGTTCCGGTTTGTTGTGTCTGCCGTGCCAGATAGGACAGACTCTCATTTAGGACAACTTTACTATACGTACTTGGGTAGCTACCCAATATTGGAAATTTTGCTTACTGTTTAGTTGAATTACTGTCTATGATTTTAGATTCATTTTTATCTTCTTTGTACCAATAAATAGTGTTGAATATAGACACAATTCGATTAATTTACCATTAAATTTTAGCATTTAGCTACATATATGATTAATAGGAACTGTTAAGTTCTAATTCATTACAATATAAATTGTTAATACTGATATTCTACACTTACCACCATTATTTATTAAGGTCACTTGACAGCCAGAACTTACATCTGGGCTGACAACTTATACCTTAATTATTTTTTGACATTTAGTACTAGCCCGTAGTTTACATGTGGATAATCCATAGATGAAAATGAGCGTTGAATGTATATGCATTGCTATATTATTGTTTAAATTGGTTTATATTTATTATTAAATATGTATTGTTTGATCAATTACTTTTACTTTAATTTCTTAAATATCAATTGGTATTTAATAATGGATATATATACATAGTCGCTACTTTTGGAAATGTAAACCTTTTTAATGTTTTATCATGTGTGGTTTCGTGCCTTGGTGTTTTTGTGGATACCAGGTTTATCTGGCCCAATTATACCTAATTCCCATTGGCTGGCCACAAGGGGTACCTTACTATGACAGGGAACCTACACAGTACCCTGTAGGGTTCTTATAGTCACTCAGGCAAATGCAGTTAGAACGGTACAACAATGTATTCATTGTAATAAAAACAATCACTAGAATATTATATACAAACAGTAAATAAATATCAGGCAGGTTTACCACATTATCTGTCCCAAACCACACTAGCTTAAGGAGTTACAGGACTAGCTGTCCTGACTTGCAGAATCCAAGACCCATGGATTTTTCTCAGCTGCAGATGTAGTCCACTGATAGAGAATGGCAACTCAACACCGGCCACCATGCACCTTCTAAACTGCTTTTTCTTATACCCACAGGATAGCCTAAGGCTGTAGGGCTGTGTTTGATACATTTCCTAATTAAGATGATTAAATCAGGCACAGAGAGCCACCCTGTCTGACTTGTGAATATACTTGTAAAACTTATCTAGTTTGCCTACAGATGTAGCTAAACGCACAATCTTTCACTTTCTCACTGTTAGCTTGTAGCGTGTGGTTAAATAGAAATGTAAATAGCAGGGCAGAATATTTGCAATCTACATAAATGGTTACAGCAAACTGTAATGTTGCCTATTCACTCCATTGTGCTTTAAACATAACACTTGCCTGGCAAGATGTGGAACAGAGGGAGAGGGGCACTACCCCTAGTAGTCATAATGTGTGCTAGGCAGACACTCTGGGGGGGACATGAGTATAAAACGTAGATATGCAATGGTGTCGTCACAGTGTTTTTAACTAATAAATGTATATTTCTAACAAAATATAAATATTAACTTTGACTCTGAAGTATAGCTATTGCTGTGTTTTAGTTTTCGTATATATATTTATTATCACTGTTATCAGCACCCACATCTAGATTTTGAGATATTTCTAGAGTTTTTAAGGTACAGCATTAAACTCGAATTCAAATTCAGTGGCACCATTGTGGCACAGTGGTTACATTGTTGAATCATGGTGTTTGGGCCTTGGGTTCTTTTCTGGCCAGGGCATTATCCATCTGGAGTTTATATGTTCTCTCTTTGTTTGTGTGGGTTTCCTCTGACAGTTCAAAAACATACTGCTATAGTCCCACCATATTAGAGCGTGTTCCTTTCTCCTTTAATAAGTTAGAGAGCAGCTTGCCTGAATTATTACCATGCTCATAGAATAGGTAATTAAAAATGGTTTTGCATTCATTTTTGAAAGGTGTCTGCTAATTATTTTTGTGCCATCTTGTAGGCCTCATTAAGATTTTTATTTTGTGCTTACTAAATGCCTCCACCGCATGTCAGAAAAGCATAGAGATGGCTTTGATTATGAAACAAATAATTCTGGGAAGAAATTTCTAATATCTATTTGAAAAAATGCAATTTGCCAAAATAAATCTCCATCCCCATTGACTTCATCCATAGAGACAGAAATTTCAAACGAGGTAAAGCAGGATCAGAAATGAGTATTGGTTCTATATTTTAGTCTTATTAACTTTAGCTGTCAGAACTGAAGATAGAAGACGGTAATCTACTCTGAGTATTTCTTTATAAGCCTAAAATATAATGGTATATTCCATTTCAACAACATGTCTCCAGATATCTATAAGGTGGAGCTCTTTAGAATGGTATGCCACCTCTGCTACATTACCACATTATCAGCAACAGTTGATTTTCTGTCATGAACTGACAGAAAAATCGTATTGAAATCACCATCCACAATTAAATTATGCTCAGAAAGTCGGCATAGCTTGGCTAAGATTGTAAACCAGAAATCCTTGCCATAAAAATTTGGAGCATATAGATTTATATGACAAAGGAATATAGCAAAGAATATAGGATGTTTCCATAACTGTTACATCAACTGGTATATATATACACCTACCAGCTCTATCCACAATTTATTTACTCAATATATATATATATATATATATATATAAAAATATAAAACACATAACAGGAAAGGCACTCACGTTTGTAGATATTTCTCCAGCCTGGGTGCAAGAATGTAAAAAATAATTTAGGAAAAGTCCTGTGAGTGCCTCCTAATTATTCTATTATTTATATATATATATATATATATATATATATATATATATATATATATATATATATATATATATATACACACAGAGTGTTTTTCTTGATTATAATAGCAATGCCTCTATTTAGAGTTGCAAGAAGCATAATCCACAATCACTTGCTTTGTTGATTTATCGTTTTGTGCTCTTTGGGTTCTGGTAAAAAAAAATACATCTAAATATTGCTTATAAACATAGGATTTTTGGCAGGGGAGTTAATGCTCCCCATTTTCCATTTTGAAAATTTCAAAGTAGTCATAAATCAACTTGGGTAGATTTATCAAGAATATAACCCTCATAATTAATCAGCCATAGAGATCATTCTGTAACTAAAGCCTGAATTAGGAAAGGTAAGTGCCAACAACTCCCTCTTAAATAATGGACCCAAAATATCAAGTTGCCAAATTTGAATATATAGGGACTGATTTAGAGTTGGATATAATTGTAATTGTGAGCTGCAAACATCTACTGATGATGATTAGTGGAGAATGATTGAAGGGATCAGTATGTGAACAGCCAATAAGAGTGGCTTGCAAGTGACTGGCTTGAGCATGGGAAAGAATCTCTAATTGGCTGGAGCAGATAACCCCTCAAGGTCAATAAAATTAATTAACTTGCATCCAGGCTTTCTTAGAAGCAAGTCCTCATAGTTCTCTCATGATATTTATTTTTTATCAAAACTGGACTACTTCAGGACTGAAGAGAGAAAATTTCCTACAGATTGAGACAAACAATAAAAAGTTAAAGAAGGGATTTTGGGCAGTATTTATTTTAATTAGAATACTATAACAGATGGTGTTTGTGTTGACTTTTTTTCTAATATTGGGTGGAACTACATGTTCCAGGGACCATAGCTGCTGTGGCATGTGGGTGCTTATACTTATACAAGCCCCAGCATGCTCTGGCAGCAATTGGTCAATGTAGGAGCCAGAATGTCCAAACAATCAATTGCTGTCTGGACTTTATGGAAATTTTAATTCCACAACAGTGCTTAGGAGTTTTATGACTTCCCACTATTACCTTGGCACACACTACACAATGGGTGCCCAGAAGAGCACCAGTGCTATTCATCAGGATTCTAAATAGCCCTGGGCGCTGACATATTTTTCTTGGGTGCATTTTGTCTAAGGAATGTCACCTCATGCTAACCGGGCTGGGGATGGCTCTGATTTCCAATTATGACAATTGTATCCCACACTGTGCGTCTCCCTGTTATAGTATAACAGCCCATCTTGATGTTTTGGGGTTCCCATGCTCATTGTTACCCTGCTTTAGCAGTAACCAGTTGAGTATACAACACTAGTGCTTGTTACTTATTTTAAGGGGGCACACGAGTTATATTTATTGATTTAATTATTATATTTTTAATACTGCAGTAATCATCATCAAGTTGATAACAACTGCCATATCTTTACTCTGGTTGCATCAAGATATGCTGAGTGTGGATAAAGCCACAATTTTGCGGCAGTAATTTTACACTTACATTTGGGTCGCAAAATTGCAGCCTACTCTAAATCAATTCCATAATGTGCAATTGTACATGAAAAACAAAAACAAATAAAAGATAAACCCAAAAGAAAAACAGCAATATAATATGGTAGAGAATCATCTGGATAGCAGTCGAGCAGCTAAGCAATTTCTATATAGTGATTGTCGGAGTTTCAAAATGAAACATCAGGAGAGCTGATTTGAGTAAATCCTTGCAGCCACTGGGGTATAGTGAACAGAATTTAATTATCAAATATATATATAAAAATATATAGGCCAGTGGGTAGTTAACTTTTAAATGGTATAACATCCATCAATATGAAGTGCAAAGATAGTAACAAACCTTATTAAACAAAAAAAATTGTATAGTCCAATAAATCACAGTGAAACTTCTGCTGCTAAATTCTCAGTGATGTACTAAAAAGATTCCAAAGCATATATGTCTTCAATGAGGATATTCCCAGAGTATTCTTAAATTCTAGACTCTGTGCTCACAAAGGAGGACACTGAGTGGTCTAAATTAAGGAAGATTTAAGCATTTCCAGCTATGTACAAATCCTCATATCCATATATAGTGAAAATACTCAACCTCTAAGGACACATAAGGGAGAACTTGTGACAATTACTTCGAGTAAAAATTCCCGTTATAAAGAACAATGTATATGTCAACAACAAAGCCATTTATGTGAATAAATTAAACATCTAAATACAATGATCTACAGCTGTTATTATTAGTGTACCTTGCAGATTCCAACTTGTAGGCAAGCACCACAACAGGCCTTCTAAAATAAGTTTTGGTAACTCCAGAACAATAAAGTTCAGAGGACCTTTGTACTTCACAGGGAAAGCCAAAAAGCTTGCGTTATTAAACTGGGTTTTGTTTTGTTTTTATTTAGTCTCTATGCTGTTACTGACTTTTTTGCAGCAAAGAGAGAAGCAATATCTGTAATGCTTTCTCCAGTTCTGTAGTCATTTTCCACCTCTTTTTGGAGGATTGTGCTAGCTGCTTCTATGACTCATTATTATTATCATTATTATTATCATTTATTTGTTAGACGCCACAAGGTATCCACAGCGCCGCACACAGTACTAACAGTAGACTATACAGGGTTAAACCATACAGAACAATGAACAAAAAGTACCAATACTTCAGAAACTCCGGCTAGTCATATGCAGTAAAAACGGAGCGGAAGAACAGGTATGAAGACAGGAGGGGAGGGGGCCCTGCTCACATGAGCTTACATCCCAAGGGAGGGTAAACAGACCAGGCACAAGAGGAGCCAGTTGAAGCAAGAGGAGAAAAGGGAGGACGAGCAAAGTAATGAGATGGGGGTTAAGTAGATGGTTGGTAGGCTTTGAGGAAGAGGTGAGTTTTGAGTGCACGTTTGAAGGAGCACAGAGTAGGAGAGAGACGGATGGAACGAGGGAGGTCGTTCCAGAGAAGGGTGGCATGCACAGTTGCTGTAAATGGGGCTGCTTGTGTTGCTTTGATTGGCTTTATAATTTCTTTTATTGTTCTTACCATGTCTGTATAAGACAATGAAGGTGATGATGTAGGCACCTGTAGAGGATCACATGTGTTTTCTTTCTCACCATTGAAGACTCACAAGGTCTCTTATCACTCCTGTTGTGCTTCATCTTCCCTGAAGCAGAAATGTTCATAAATTTACTCATGCGGCTGTCAGATATTGATAAGTGTTATCTGCTTATAAAATGTAATTTTCCCTGTACTCTCAGCAGACATTTACTGCTGTGTGTCCTCTCCCCAACATGCCAAGTTCAGTATATAACTTTCTAATACATATTGGAATAATTAGCTAGTAAGTTGATAATATAAAATAGGTTTTAAAAAGGAACAGTGAAAAGGCGATACCTCATCCAGCACCCAAAGTAATGCTGCTCTATAATGCCAAGGAAAATACCACTACACTTTAAATCTGAACTGATAAGTCAAACATGAATAAATCAAAAGCACTTTCTCCATACAAACATAGAACGAATGTGATATATAAAAAATAAAATGACAGTGAAAAAAGAAAGATCCAATGTGTAAACCACAACCAAGTCCCAATATTTTTCTCAAAAGTTTTAAATATTGTTGAAATTCTCCTTACCTTATATGAAAAAATCCTTCTTTAGCATGTACTCAACTTTAACTCCAATTGGATTATGCAAAAACGAGGAAACATATATAGTGCAAAAAAATACGAAAAAAATCAAATGGTAACAAATAGGTGAAACCAAGTGCTGTATGTGTACCACAACAGCATAACACTGAGTTGATAATATACAATAGGTTTACCAAAAAGGTTTAAAAAAATCATGCCTAGGAGACGGTGCCTGTAACACTAAATAATTATGCGCTATTATGCGCGTTTTACATAATAAGAATTATGCGAAATGCGCGTCGGCATTTCTCTGTTCGTCTGCACTGATCACTCTTCATGCTGTAGGAAATAAATATCGGACTGAGACTCTATCTAAAATATGGACCCGGCACCATCAGCCGCGTCCTTAGTGTAGGTAGAGTACCTTCTCAACATATCATTATCTATAATAGAGAGCCCAATATTACCCTATTCAGGTTTAATCACCAACATATGGGTCTCTCTAACTACAAGATAGATAGCACACGATAATTGGTACAATAATACCATCTTATTAGCAATGCTTTGAAAGACAAACCACAGTCAATTTCATAATATAAACCCTAAAAATCTGACAGGTTGTTGGGATGATAGGTTCACTATGGGGATTGGGATTTATTAGAAATTGACCTCCATGAGAAACATTTGTGATATCTAACAACTACCAATAGAAGTCACTGATTGACTCCTTGATACCTTATAGTGATCACAATTCACTAATGGTGTTGAAATGTCACACCACCAAAGGAGAATTTAAGATATATCCACATAATAATTATTTTCAATGGTGATTATATCTTATTAATGTTGCTAAATAGTTTATAAAGTAAGGAGAAATAAAGATATACCCCTACAGCAACCATTTAATTACAATGTGATATGAAATATTTTTGAGATAATGAATCAGTGGATAAAAATTATTTTGACACAAAATAAAGAGTGAAATACACATTTATTGATTGTCATAAGTGACAGCAGAGATATTGTAGTTGATCTGCATTTTATATCACATTCTTTCACCTTTTGTTTTTAGATATTTCGCTGAGTTTTTCATTGAAAAGGACAATAAATGTTTTAACTTCATTAATAAAGATTATATTTTAAACAATTGTAATAATGCATCCCATAGTGCCCCAATATACATTATCTTTTTTCTTAGTTTTCTGGATTCTGAATTACATAGATGTTAGGGGAGAACCTCTCAGTCTTGATGATGCACTTTGAATTTATCAGAATTTCATGAAGCAATTCCATTGGGGTGGCTGCTTTATTTCTACCTGGTGTGGTTGCTACACAATTTTTTTAAATAAAATATGTCAGAAAGAATGCTTGAAAACAGGTGTGTCTGAAATTCAATCCCATCAGGAAAATTTGGAAAACCTGCATGGGAGTTTGCCAACTGCAGATGAAAATCTCTGGTTCTGTGTACAATCCTGGTGTTTTCACCTGGGGAAAATGATGTGGGCAGGGCAGAAAACTTTTAGAGAAGAAAAGTCCTGGTTTGAAAGAGAGTTGTTGAGCTCAAATCAACAGTTTTTATGAGCTAAAAAAAATTATATGAAGAAAGATAAAAACCAGTAGAAGCTCCTAAAGAAACTGCAAAGAGTTTGCAGCAGAGGGAGCAAGAAAATGTGGTCTATGAATCCCTGAGAGAGGAGTTGAAAGAGTTCCAGAAAATGTATGAGGAAAGAGAAAAAGCAGTGGGAGCTCTTAAAGAGATAGATTCAGTGAAAGACCAAGAAATTGTTGTTTTAAATCAAAAGCTGGTCATGGTTTAACAAGAGGTGCACACCTTAAGAGAATCGGTAAAAAAAACATGTGGAAATCCCTCCCCCTTAGAAACCTTCTGTAAATACAAAACGTATTTTAAAGGTTTAATATCCACTTTCTATTCTCTACTAATGAGTTACAATTTGCCTGACAAGGAGGCTCATGAGCTCCGCTGGGAGGAGGAGATGGCTGAATCTTTGGATCCTGAGGAATGGATGGAGATTTGCGAGGCAGTCGCTAAATCCTCTATCTATACACAGATAAGAGAAAACTCCTATAAACTCTTATTACGTTGGTATTTAGTCCCATCCAGACTGAAAACAATCTATCCGGCAACCTCTGACCTCTGCTGGCGCAACTGTGGCCAGTGCGGCTCACTGTCCCACATCTGGTGGAGCTGCCCAAAATTCATTCCCTTCTGGAAGGAGGTAGCTGACCTTATTTATAAAGTAACTAATCTAAGATCTCCATTCCATCTATCTTACTTTCTCCTCCCTCGGCTACCTCCTGACACCCACAAAATAATGTGGGTACTCCCGGGCCATATCCTGACCACAGCCAGATGCTTAATAGCCAAGAAATGGAAACAATCAGAGAGCCCTTCTGTTACGTAACTAATTCAAAGTGTTGGGCATATACATAACCTAGAGCACATGACTAGTGTAGTTAATGATCACCCTTACAAATTTCTCTCCACATGGCATAGGTGGCAATATTACTTCACTGCTACACATTCCTCTTCTTAAAAAATGAAAATAACAATACTTCAGTAATTGTTTGAGCTGAGTCTCGCTAGGTCCTGTTTCCCCTTCCTTCTTCTTTGTTCTTTCCCCTATTAACACACCCTTCTCCCCCCCTCCCTACAAACCGCCTCCTCTCTGTTTTCCACTTCTCTTATTTCCTCTTCCTCTCTCCCCCTCCATTTCCCTTCATGTTACTCCGGATATCTCATAACCATAATTCTTTGGATTCTTGTTTACCCGTATGTTACTAATCTTGAGGACCACTCCGTCTGTGGTGGTTCTGAGCTCTTTTCCTCACATGAATTACAAACTCTCGATGTTAATTCTGTTATGAGTTGTATGATCATAACATATGTTGTTCCGTTTATTTTTGACATAAATCTGAATAAAAATATATTTAAAAGCAAAACAAAAAACATGTGGAGTGTAAGTTAGAGAGGCTTCATGTCACGGGCATTAGGAGTTCTACCCAGGATTCACCAGATGATAATGCTTACCAGAGGGGCGGGGTTTCCACAGCGATCCTCTGGGCAGTAGGGTGAATAGTAGGAACGTTATACAACAGCAGGTGGAGAGAGAATGTCAATGGAGTAGATAGGAGTCAGCGACTCGCAGCTATAATGGTAGGAAAGTCAGCGACTTGCAACTATAGTGCAGAGGCAGGTATCAACCAAGAAGAGCAGAGCGGACGTGAATAGGTGAAGGAAGGTAACGGGAGAGTCAGTGGTCTGCGTATAGCAAGTTGTACCATTGCTGTGATGCGAAGACTTGTCCAGGTGCAGGTAGGTAGCGGGAGAGTCAGTGGTCTGCGGATAGCAAGTTGTACCACTGCTGTGATGGGAAGACTTGTCCAGGTGCAGGTAGGTAGCGGAGGAGTCAGTGGTCTGCGGATAGCAAGTTGTACCACTGCTGTGATGGGAAGACTTGTCCAGGTGCAGGTAGGTAGCGGGGAAGTCAGTGGTCTGCGGATAGCAAGTTGTACCACTGCGAGGAGGTTAGGACTTGTCCAGGTGCGGATACGTAGAGTAATAGTAATAGTCTATGGCTGTATGTATACAGCTGGAGAGCAGAGAAGCTTGTCCAAAGCAGATATGCAGGATAACAGCTTATAGTCAACAACAAGTATGCATACCGCCGCTGAGTAGAGAGGCTTGTCCCGGTGCAGACACAGCAGGAGAGCTGGGAGTCTGTAGCGGGTATGGGAACCGCCGGTGAGCAGAGCAGGTAATCCAGCAGGAAACTGAAGAAACGAGCAGGACACAAAAAAAACCTTCAGAGACTCACAGGGAGTGAGAATCAAGATCAGGCAACGATACAAAGGCCACAGGTGCCTTAAATAGGGAGAGGTGATTGATCCACCAATTAAGTTAAAAGCAAGGTCATAAAAGTTCAGGGATCCTGCACATGCGCAGTCCTATCAAGATGGCGGACGGCCGAGGCTCAGGACAGGCGCCGGCAGGAAGGAGAGAGAACCACGCACAAGAGCAGAGGCACTCACGGTCCGATGAGTGACAGTACCCCCCCTTTTAAAGGTGGGCACAGAACACTTGGAACCGGGTTTGCCCGGAAATTTGGAGTAAAATCTCTTTAGAAGAGCTGGAGCATTGAGATCATCTGCACGGATCCAAGAACACTCCTCTGGACCAAAGCCCTTCCAATGCACTAGGAAGCGAAGAACTCCTCGTGAAATTTTGGCATCCAGAATATGGGTAATTTTGAACTCCTCCTCCTGATGAACTTGTACTGGCCGAGGTGCTGAAGGAGGAACAGAGAAACGGTTGATGATAAGAGGCTTGAGTAATGACACATGGAAGGCGTTGGAGATACGAAGGTTCTTAGGTAATAGTAATTTGAAGCACACCGGATTTATCACCAGAGTGATTTTATATGGGCCAATGAAACGGGGAGCGAACTTCATGGACGGAACCTTCAGGCAAATATTTTGGGTAGAAAGCCATACGCGGTCTCCAATTTTAAGTGGTGGAATAGCTCGCCTCTTTTTATCAGCAAAACAGTTGTATCTGGCAGTTGTCTTCTTCAGGGAGGATTTAACCTGAGACCAGATAGTTTTGAAACTCTGACATAAATTCTCTACCGCAGGAACTTGGGTGGAAGGGAGGGCTGGAAATTCTGGGAGAGACGGATGGTGACCGTATACCACAAATAATGGAGTTTTTGAAGATGACTCGTGATACATATTGTTGTGGGCGAATTCAGCCCATGGAAGTAAATCTACCCAATTGTCTTGGTTGGCTGAGGAGAACATTCTTATGAAAGTCTCAAGATTTTGGTTGACTCTCTCGGTCTGTCCATTTGATTGAGGATAGTAGGAGGATGATAGTGACAATCGGATACCCAAGGTCTTGCAAAGGGCTCGGCCAGAATCTGGAGACGAACTGCACTCCTCTATCTGAAACAATCTCAGATGGACAGCCATGAATCCAAAAGATCTCCTTGATAAAATGGTCAGCCAAAGTAGATGAGGAAGATAATCTAGTCAAAGGAACAAAATTAGCCATCTTAGAAAATCTATCCACCACTACCCAGATGGTATTGCATCTTTTGCTAGGAGGAAGATCGGTGACAAAGTCCATACTAATATGGGTCCATGGTTTGGAGGGAATGGGTAGTGGTTGAAGTAGTCCCGCCGGTGTTCTGCGGAGGGTTTTGAATTGAGAGCAAACCTCACAAGCGGCCACAAATTCATTGACATCTCTCCTAATAGAGGGCCACCAGTAGCTCCGAGAAAGGATTTCTAATGTCTTTCGTTCTCCCGAATGTCCAGAAAAACGGGAAGAATGATACCACGCTAATATTTTTTTACGTAGAGGTGGTGGCAAAAGGGTTTTCCAAAATGGTAGCACCTTGGTGGAAGAAGTGGCCAGAAACACACATTTGGGATCCAATATGGGATGATCAGAACAATCCTCAGTGTCAGAGGAAGCCACAAACGCCCGAGATAAGGCGTCTGCTTTTCTATTCTTTGAAGCTGGTTTGAAGGTTATGATAAGCTCAAAGCGGGAAAAGTGACCATCTTGCTTGACGAGGATTCAAGCATTGAGCTGACTGCAGGTGTAGAAGGTTTTTGTGATCAGTAAAAATAGTTACAGGGTGACGAGCCCCTTCCAGCAGATATCTCCATTCATCTAACGCTGCTTTTATGGCTAACAACTCCTTATCCCCGATGGTATAGTTTTTTTCTGCAGGTAGAAGACCTCGAGAGTAGAAGGCACAAGGATGGAATTTCTGTTGCTCCGATCTTTGGGATAGAATGGCCACTAGACCAACATTAGAGGCATCTACTTCCAGGAAGAAAGGAAGGGTCACGTCAGGCTGTCGAAGAACAGGAGCGGTAGAGAACGCCTTTTTGAGACAGTGAAAGGTTTGAAGGGCCTCGGACGACCATTGCCTAGTATTAGCGCCCTTACGGGTCAGAGCCACTATTGGAGAAGCAATGGAGGAAAAACCTTGAATGAAGCGTCTGTAGTAGTTTGCAAATCCTAGGAAGCATTGAATTGCTCTGAGGGTAGTTGGCTGGGGCCAACGTAGCACAGCATTCACTTTCTCAGGATCCATCTCTAGACCTACTCCGGACACAATATATCCCAAGAATGGAATCTGGGATAACTCAAAGGAACATTTTCCTAACTTTCAAAATAGTAAGTTTCTCCGGAGTCTAGAAAGGACCTCTGCCACATGTTGATGATGAGAGGGCAGATCCTGAGAGAAAATTAATATATCGTCCAGGTAGACGACGACACAAACGTTGTCACGGGCACTAGGAGTCTTTACCCAGGGATCACCAGGTGATGGACTTACCAGAGCAATATAGGTGGTAATATGGTACTCTGGTAGCGGGGTGATCACGGAACAGGAGACAGCAGATGGTAGAGAATGCTCGTGGAAAGTCTATGACTAGCAGCACTGGTAATATATAGGTAATAGTACACGAGGAACTGAATGGACAAAGGAAACGTGAGGGTAGTCAGTGGTCTGCGGATAGCAAGTTGTACCACTGCTATAGTGAGGAGGAATGTCCAGAAATAATGAGGAGGTGATGAGAGTCAGCGGTCTGCGTTTAGCAAGTTGTACCGCTGTCTATGTGAAGGAATGGAATCCAGGTGAAGGTATCCGGAGAGTCAGTGGTCTGCGTTAGCAAGTTGTACCACTGTTATGTGGAAGGATACTGGAAACAGGTGATACAGGGAACAGGAATCAGTGGTCTGCTTCTAGCAAGTTGTACCACTGAAATATATATGTGAGGAGAAGCACGGGGAGATAAATGTTATTCAGAGTATACACGGGCACACTGAACTTGATCCCACGATGATATGCACAAGGTATTAATAACTGAGCAGCACTGCACAAATATACAAAGTCACGGGAACTATCCAGACTACAAGGTAACACAGTCAAATGATGGCAATAGTCTCAGTGGATAGGCAACTCCAGAGAAGAATAACTCAGTCCAGCAAGGTATGCAATACACGAGCACAGTCAATGATAAGTAGGCATACCGTGGTTCAGAAGAGCAGGCTGTCAGAAAGGAGTGCAGGGATACCTGAGCGGCAGGAGGCCGGCAGGATGCGAAGTCCCAGGGAAATGGAAGCGGAATCCAAGTAGGTGCAGCGCACAGGTAGGTAGACCAGCAACGATGGAAACAATACTCAGGAAGCAGTAGTATATAGGACTGGTCGCCTGGAGATCACTGAAGAGTAGAAGTGGTAAGGCAGAGAAGACAGCAGCGGAGCGTTGATCCAATGCAGACAGGCGAGTTGACACAGGCAGGAACACTGTAGAAGCACGGAGAGTGGATCAGCTGGCTGCAGACACGAGGAGTACTGGAGAGTAGCGATAAGCAGGACACTGCAGATACACGGAGGTAGCGGATAGGAATCAGCAGGTGCAGTCACGATGAAACACGAGAGAGTTGAGGTAAGCTGTAACTGTTGAACACGGAGACAGCGGATAGGAATCAGCTGGTGCAGTTTCGATGAAACACGAGAGAGTTAAGGTAAGCTGGTAACTGTAATGCACGGAGGCAGCGGATAGGAATCAGCTAGAGCAGTCACGATGAAACACGGGAGAGTTGAAGTGAGCTGATAACTGTAGTGCACGGAGGCAGTGGATAGGAATCAGCTGGTGCAGTCTCGATGAAACACAGGAGAGTTGAAGTGAGCTGATAACTGTAGTGCACGGAGGCAGCGGATAGGAATCAGCTGGAGTAGTCACGATGAAACACAGGAGAGTTGAAGTGGTCTGGAAACCACAGGAGAGTTGAAGTGGTCTGGAAACCACAAGGGAGTTGAAGTGGTCTGGAAACCACAGGAATCAGCTGGGCTGAATACACGAGGAAACACAGGAACACCTTCAGAGGCTCATGGGGAATGAGACTCCAAGATCAGGCAACGAGGTATAGACAGCAGGTGCTTTAAATAGGGAGTGTTGCCTGATCAGCCAATTAACTAAAAGGAACAGATACTGAAGGTTTGAAAGGGCTGCACATGCGCAGACCCTCAGGATGGTGGACGGCCATGGTTCCTAAACATACGGGAAGAAGCACTCACAGTCTGGTGAGTGACAAACGTACAACAAGTCCCGGAAGATCTCATTCACGAATCCCTGTAAGACAGCTGGGGCGTTACACAACCCAAAGGGCATAACTAGATATTCATAGTGTCCATCCCTGGTGTTAAAAGCTGTCTTCCATTCGTCTCCGGACTTGATCCGGATTAAGTTATAAGCACCATGGGGATCAAGTTTGGTGAATATCCGGGCTCCCTTAATGCGGTCAAAGAGCTCGGTAATTAGCGGTATAGGGTACCGATTTTTAATGGTTATGGCATTAAGCCCACGATAGTCTATACAGGGTCGTAATGACCCATCTTTCTTCTTAACAAAAAAGAACCCCACTCCAGCGGGAGAGGTGGAGGGTCGGATAAATCCACGATGGAGATTCTCCTTGATATAATCAGACGTTGCCTGAGTCTCTGGTAGCGAGAGAGGGTACACACGACCCCTAGGAGGGTTCTTGCCAGGTTGTAAGTCTATCGGACAATCCCACGCCCGATGGGGCGGAAGGCGTTCAGACTGAGTTTTATCGAACACATCCGCAAAGGAAGCATACTGTGGAGGAAGACCCAGCGGACAGGGTGTTTTAGAAGATTGATTTACTTTGAGTGGAACAACTTGAGTCAGACCTCTATGACGAAAATCCGGACCCAAGGAAGTGACTTGAGGAGTGTTCCAGTCAATCTGTGGAGAATGAAGTTGAAGCCATGGAAGGCCAAGTACAATGGGGCTGGTGGTAACAGGAAGGACCAGCAAGGAAATTTTCTCCTGGTGTAAGGCTCCGATTTGAAGGGACAACGGAGTCGTACATTGAGTGATAAGTCCATTAATTATGCGTGAACCATCGATAGCGGTGACAGCGATAGCTGCTTTTAAAGGAATCACTGGTAGGGACCATTGATTCACTAGAGAACTAGAAATAAAGTTTCCAGCAGCTCCAGAGTCTAGAAGCGCTTGAGACATAAACTACTTGGTAGCCATGGAAACGGTAACATCAAAAGCAGAAACTTTAGAATCCATAGAACATGGAGAGGATTCCAGAGACCCTAACCTTACCTCTCCAGAACTGGCTAGGGCCTGGCATTTCCCGACCTTCTGGGACATGAGTTCAGCATGTGAGTAGAGTCAGCGCAATAGATGCAGAGTCTATTCTTCACTCGTCGCTCCCTCTCCTCAGATGTTAGTTTAGAACGTCCTACCTCCATGGGTTCTACTGGAGGTGGGAGATGACGAACTTGAGATGCTGGGCGAACAGGCCCTTTGGAAGAATTTACTCTTTCGGAATCTCTCTCACGAAATCTCATGTCTACTCTGTGGCATAGAGAAATCAAGTCGTCCAAGGAGGAGGGTAACTCTTGTGAGGTCAGTGCGTCTTTGATCTTGTCAGCAAGACCCTGCCAGAAGGCAGCTATCAGCGCCTCAGTGTTCCATTGGAGGTCGGAGGCAAGTATCCGAAACTGGATGACGTACTGGGCCACTGACCGGGATCCTTGGCGTAGTCGGAGAATACTGGAAGCCGCAGAGATAACACGACCAGGTTCGTCAAAAATTCTTCGAAACGTAGAAATAAACATGGCACTATCTTCCAATAAGGGGTCATTTCTTTCCCACAGAGGGGAGGCCCATGCGAGAGCCTGTCCGGAAAACAAAGAGATGAGATAGGCCACTTTAGAACGATGAGTAGAAAAGTTGTGAGGTTGGAGTTTAAAATGAATGGAGCATTGGTTAAGAAAGCCCCTACAGGTTTTCGGGTCTCCATCATACTTAGAGGGAGTAGGCAGGTGTAGCGTAGAAACGGTAGACACCTGGGATGGCACTGGGGAAGAAGAAGATACTGGAGGATCAACAGGAGCTGATACATTTTGCACAGGGTCTCCTCGGGAGGCTAAAGCCTGAAAACATTGGAACAACTGTTGCTGCCGAACATCTTGTTGTTCAATCCGAGTAACCAGGTGCTGCAGCATCTCCCTAGCTGTTGGTTCCGATCCTGGGTCTGTCATGGCCTGATCTTACTGTCACGGGCACTAGGAGTTCTACCCAGGATTCACCAGATGATAATGCTTACCAGAGGGGCGGGGTTTACACAGCGATCCTCTGGGCAGTAGGGTAAATAGTAGGAACGTTATACAACAGCAGGTGGAGAGAGAATGTCAATGGAGTAGATAGGAGTCAGCGACTCGCAGCTATAATGGTAGGAAAGTCAGCGACTTGCAACTATAGTGCAGAGGCAGGTATCAACCAAGAAGAGCAGAGCGGACGTGAATAGGTGAAGGAAGGTAACGGGAGAGTCAGTGGTCTGCGGATAGCAAGTTGTACCACTGCTGTGATGAGAAGACTTGTCCAGGTGCAGGTAGGTAGCGGAGGAGTCAGTGGTCTGCAGATAGCAAGTTGTACCACTGCTGTGATGGGAAGACTTGTCCAGGTGCAGGTAGGTAGCGGAAGAGTCAGTGGTCTGCGGATAACAAGTTGTACCACTGCTGTGATGGGAAGACTTGTCCAGGTGCAGGTAGGTAGCGGGGAAGTCAGTGGTCTGCGGATAGCAAGTTGTTCCCCTGCGAGGAGGTGAGGACTTGTCCAGGTGCGGATAAGTAGAGTAATAGTAATAGTCTATGGCTGTATGTATACAGCTGGAGAGCAGAGAAGCTTGTCCAAACAGATATGCAGGGTAACAGCTAATAGTCTATAGCGGGTATGTATACCACTGCTGAGTAGAGAGGCTTGTCCAAAGCAGATATGCAGGATAACAGCTATTAGTCTATGGCGGGTATGTATACCACTGCTGAGTAGAGAGGCTTGTCCAAAGCAGATATGCAGGATAACAGCTAATAGTCAATAACAAGTATGCATACCGCCGCTGAGTAGAGAGGCTTTAGCGGGTATGGGAACCGCTGGTGAGTAGAGCAGGTAATCCAGCAGGAAACTGAAGACACGAGCAGGACACAGGAAACACCTTCAGAGACTCACAGGGAGTGAGAATCAAGATCAGGCAACGATACAAAGGCCACAGGTGCCTTAAATAGGGAGAGGTGATTGATCCACCAATTAAGTTAAAAGCAAGGTCATAAGAGTTCAGGGATCCTGCACATGCGCAGTCCTATCAAGATGGCGGACGGCCGCGGCTCAGGACAGGCGCCGGCAGGAAGGAGAGAGAACCACGCACAAGAGCAGAGGCACTTACGGTCCGGTGAGTGACACTTCATCTGGCTGAAAAGCTAGAATGATTGCTCCATAAAGAAAATATTTTTACTCTTAAGTATACCAAGAAAAATGACCAAGCTGTGGCCTTTGCATCCTCTCTGAGGGGCCTAGTAAACACTAAAGATGAGAGTTCAAGTCCCCATTGAGGTGTCTCCCAGCACTGTTCAGCCCAAGTTGTCTCCCAGATCTGTTCAGTCCGAGGTCCCTCATAGAGCTGCTCGGTCATAGATCTTTTCCAGTACTACTACTAGTCGAGGTCCAGCTGTAAGGGTATCTGACAAAAGTACGGAGAGCTTGGACACAATAAAGCCAAGTGCACTAGACCCCAAACACTCAAGGATGGTTCACTTGCCCAATGTTTGCCAGTGTTTATAAATTGCTGTTCCAAGTGTTTTGCAAACCAGAGGACCCGCTTTAACTAAATAGACTGTGTTAGTGAACAACAAGGTTGCCCAGGCAGTCATGGACTCAGAAAGTAAACTTACACTGTTCTCCAGATCTATCCTGGCTAAAAATGTCAAGGTCTTGCGGTTGCCCAGAGTTAAAGTGCACTGCACACATGGGGTAACCAAGATGTTAAAAAAGGACTCTTTTGGCCATTAGATACAAAGGCCAAACCATGCAGGTAATGGCTGCCATAGCACGTATGCTGCTGTATCTACAGATTTTAGGAGGAAATTTAACACTGTGTAAAGAGGTCCTCTGTGAGCAAATCCGGCTGGGTATGTCGGCAACTGAATCAACAGTCGGAAGCCTAGTCTTAAAGGATCTGCTAAAGAAGTCACAGTTTGTGGATCTCGATTGTGGGGAATTGTCACCCCGTATTCTATCCTGGGGTCACGGCAAGACTTCAACGAAGGTCTCATAATTCAGGCAAGCCTCGACAGACAAAAACAAAGTTGACTGGTGACGTCACGGATGAGCCATGCCCAACAGTATAGACTAGTCTCATTATCTTGCACATAACCAAAGACATAATGTGTCACGCTTCTGGTATCACAAACGAACCCAATAGCCAGGTATTTCTGAATTCAAAAGGATTTATTTTGGTATACAAATAAATCTCCAGTGTCCAACAAATAAAGTCCAAAGTAACAAGAGGTTAAAGGTCTGGTGGAAGTATCAAGTACTTGTAGTCCAAATCACAAGGAGGCAAGGTTCTGTGGAAGCATCTGGTTCAGAGACAAACACAATACTCGTGCAAAGGCTTCATAACAGGAAGTGCCTTTTCTAGGCCCAAACAGGAAATGGGATCCAAGATGGAATCTTCATGAGACAGTCCCGGCCATCTTGGATAAGGGCTATTGTAAGGGCAAGTTCATAACAGAGATCCAAGATGGAAACTTCATGATGCAATCACGGCCATCTTGAATGAGGGCAAAACTAAGGGCAAGTACATAACAGGATGCCCCCTTCTCAACGACGTCCTCTGGACGACTTAGGACCAGGTTTCCCAGGATGCTGTCTATGAAATGCTTTTACCAAAAGTGGGGCATGAACATCCTTTGCAGATTGCCAAGAGTCATCTTCTGGCCCATAACCCTGCCAACGTAGCAGATACTGTAATTGGTTTCGAAACATACGAGAGTCCAGGATCTTTTCGACAATAAATTCCTCATGCTCATCAACTTGAATTGGCTCAGGAGGAGGCAAAGAGCGACCAGGAAATGGATTCTTAACTGAAGGTTTTAGTAATGATACATGAAAAACAGGATGTACCTTCATGGAATCAGGAAGATCCAATCTAAAAGCCACTGAACTAATCTGTGCAATGATCTTATATGGACCAATAAACTTACTTCCCAACTTAGCAGATGATACCTTCATTCTTAAATGTCTAGTTGACAACCATACTTCATCACCAATACTAAAAGTTGGAGCAGCCCTTCGTGATCTGTCAGCATCACGTTTATATCTTTCTTGAGCAGTTTTCAAAGTCTCTTTTAATAATTCAAGATTATTTTGCATAATAATCAGTCTATCTTCCACAGCAGGAATTGGAGAGTCACAAGGTAGATTGGGACAAATATTTGGATGATATCCTAGATTAGCATAGAAAGGGCTAAATCTTGTAGATGAATGTTGAGAATTATTGTATGCAAACTCGGCCATGGGGAGGATATCAACCCAATCATCCTGTAGGTGACAAATATAACATCTGAGATATTGCTCAAGTGTTTGGTTTGTTCGCTCCGTTTGTCCATTTGACTGTGGATGAAATGCAGTGGACAAGTTCACCACAATGCCAAGGGATTTGCAAAACTGTTTCCAAAATCGTGATGTGAATTGAACGCCTCGGTCTGACACCACATCATTAGGAACGCCATGCAAACGAAAAACTTCTTTTATAAGTAAGTCGGCTGTTTCTTTTGCTGTAGGAGTACCCTGGCAGGGTATAAAGTGAGCCATCTTTGTCAGTCTGTCAATTACCACAAAGATAGTGGTCATATTCTTAGATCTCGGAAGTTCTACAATAAAATCCATGGAAATGGAATCCCATGGACGTGTAGGTATTGGCAAAGGTTGTAGTAGTCCAAAAGGAGAAGCACGAGGAGTCTTAAATCTGGCACACGTTGTACAAGAGGATACATATTTTGCTATATCTTCCTTATAGTTGGGCCACCAGAATGAACGGCTTAACAGTTCTTGAGTTTTCTGAAGTCCTTTATGGCCTGCTAATTTAGAGTCATGGAATAGTTGCATGACCTTTAACCGTGCTTTTTCTGGAACGTATAGTTGATGTGCCATATGCCAGACTCTGTTGTCATAAGATAATTTAACATTTTTTGGAGGATTCATGAGGGTAGAATCCATCTCATATCCATTCTTGATCTCTGTTAATAACTCTGTTGTACAAATAACCCCCAAAAAATTTGAATCAGGAATTATTGTTTGAACAGGCTTTACCTGTTGAGGATTCTCCGCATAAGCTCTTGAGAGGGCATCGGCTTTTCCATTCTTCGATCCAGGTCTATAGGAAATTAGGTAATCAAAACGGCTTAAAAAGAGAGCCCATCGAGCTTGTCGGGGAGATAATCTTTTTACTGATTTAAGGAATTCCAAATTCCGGTGATCGGTGAGGACTATCACTTGATGCTTTGCACCTTCTAAAAGATGTCTCCATTCTGAAAAAGCAGCTATAATGGCAAGAAGTTCTTTATTTCCCACATCATAGTTTCTTTCAGGAGCAGTCATTTGCCTTGAATAAAAAGCACAGGGGTGAAGTAACATTTTTTCTCCTACTCTTTGTGAAATTACTGCTCCTATAGCTGAATCTGATGCATCAGTTTCCAAAACAAATGGGAGTGTAGGATCAGGATGAATTAATATAGGAGCTGACGTGAACTTAGTTTTCAAAATGGAAAAAGCTTTATCAGCTGCTGGTGACCACTGAAAGGAGGAAACCTTTTTTGTGAGCTGAGTAATGGGGGCAGCAATTCCAGAAAAGTCCTTTATAAAACGTCGATAGAAATTAGCAAAGCCCATAAATCGTTGCACATCTTTGATGTTTTTAGGTATGGGCCAATCTACCACAGCATGCACTTTACAGGGATCCATACACAGTCCTTGAGGGGATATAATGTAACCCAAAAATTTTATTTGAGTACGATGGAATTCGCATTTCTCCAACTTGATGTATAATTGGTTTATACGTAGCCGTTGTAAAATAATTCGAACATGTTCTTGATGTTCTGGTAAAGAATTAGAAAAGATAAGGATATCATCAAGATATACAATAATGAACAGATCAAGCAAATCTCGAAAGACATCATTTATAAAATGTTGGAAAGTAGCAGGGGCATTACATAACCCGAACGGCATCACGAGGTACTCATAATGTCCATACTTTGTTCGAAAAGCCGTTTTCCATTCATCACCTGGTCGAATGCGTATTAAGTTGTACTCTCCTCTTAAATCAAGCTTTGTGAAAATACTTGCTGTCTGCAGTCTTTCCAATAATTCTGGGATGAGAGGAAGTGGATGTCTGTTCTTTATAGTAACTTTATTTAATTCTCTATAATCAATGCATGGCCGCAAAGATCCATCTTTATTTTTTACAAAAAAAATAGGAGCCCCTGCTGGAGATTTTGAAGGACGTATAAAACCTTTAGTTTCATTTTCCTCCAGGTAAGTCTTTAGTGTCTTTAATTCAGGATCAGCTAATGAATAAATCCGACCAAAAGGAATAGCAGCCCCAGGTAATAGATCAATGGGACAATCATATGGTCGATGGGGTGGTAATTTGTCAGCATTTTGTTTGTTACAGATATCTGCAAAATCCTGATATTGAACAGGCAATTGTTCCTCCACAGAAGAGGGGGACACTGAGATCTGACTCTCCTCCTGTGCAAGCAGGACCATACCGATAGGATCTTCAAACGTTAGGGTTTGAGACTCCCAGTTAATGGCTGGGTTATTGTTAGTGAACCAAGGGAGACCCAAAATTATGGGAAAATTTGGAGAAGAGATGAGAAAAAAAGTGAGTTCCTCCTTATGATTGGGTTCTATCATCAAGGACATAAGTTCTGTCTCATGTGTGATGGGACCAGAATTCAGAGGGGACCCATCAACTGTCTCCATCAATACAGGGGTCTTTCTTTCTTGAAATACTATATGGTTTTGTTTAGCAAAATCTATATCCATGAAATTACCATTGGCTCCTGAATCCAGCATTGCCATGGTTGAAATAAGTTGAGAGTTTATCTTAAGTTGTATTGGTATTGAAAAATGATTCTTTATTCTTCTGTTCTCTCTCTCCAATGTAGACAGTGAAGAGATTTGAGGAATAATAGCATTCAGTTGATGTGAGCAGCATGAAATAATAGATTCCTGGTCAGAGTCTTTGGGTTCCATTAATGTAGCAACTGTCTTGCGAGGTCGTTGAGAACAATTAGAAACATAATGTCCAGATTTACCACAATACAAGCAGAGATTTTCTTGTCGTCGTTGATCTCTTCTTTCAATAGAAATCTGTTTGCGAATGGTATCTATTTGCATTGGCTCAGACTCCTCAATTTGTTGTGTTGCAGGAGTTCCAGAGTAATTTGATATTGCTGGTTCTGGATAATTAGGACGAGTCCACATGGAACCCCATCTATCTTGTTTCCTCTCCATTTGACGAGCATCAATACGAATACAATGTTTAACAAAGGCTTCAAATTCAGTGGGTGCATCAGCTCTAGATAATTCATCTTTAATGAACTCAGATAACCCCTTTCGATAAACAGACAGCTTAGCTGCCGAATTCCAATCAGTGTCCAAAATCCATCTTCGGAAATCAGAGGTGTATTCAGCCACTGAACGTCTTCCCTGACGCATTTTTAATAAAACTGACTCAGCAGTAGCACTTCGATTTGGATCATCAAATATCTGGTTCATTGCATCCATAAAATTAGAAAGATTTTGTAATATGGGACTTTTTGCTTCTATCAAAGGAGAAGCCCATGCCAAGGCATCATCTTTCAACAATAAAAGAATACAACGTACTTTCTGTACCTCAGTCAAAAAATAAGTAGGATGTAAATCAAAATGCATATTACATTGATTAATAAAACCTCTGTATTTTTTACGATCACCTGAGAATCGGGCTGGAGGTAGTGGGAGTGTGGGCTGATGTACTGCAGCTGAAGGTGCTACAGCATTAACTTCTTGAAGCCGCACCTGTAGTTCTGTAATAACTCCATTTTGTAGCGCTATTTGATCTTTGAGTTCATGAACATTTATTTGCAACTCCGTTACGTGTTGATTTTGCTGTTGAAAATTATTTGTACACTGGGTCTCCAGTTCTTGAAATTTTGCATGAAATTCCTGTAGCTGTCTTGAAGCAGAATGCATGTGGAAACTCAGATCCGCAAGTCGCTGTAAAGCAGATGGTTCTGACCCGGCGGGCTCCGTCATTTTGGGCACGAGTATCCTGTCACGCTTCTGGTATCACAAACGAACCCAATAGCCAGGTATTTCTGAATTCAAAAGGATTTATTTTGGTATACAAATAAATCTCCAGTGTCCAACAAATAAAGTCCAAAGTAACAAGAGGTTAAAGGTCTGGTGGAAGTATCAAGTACTTGTAGTCCAAATCACAAGGAGGCAAGGTTCTGTGGAAGCATCTGGTTCAGAGACAAACACAATACTCGTGCAAAGGCTTCATAACAGGAAGTGCCTTTTCTAGGCCCAAACAGGAAATGGGATCCAAGATGGAATCTTCATGAGACAGTCCCGGCCATCTTGGATAAGGGCTATTGTAAGGGCAAGTTCATAACAGAGATCCAAGATGGAAACTTCATGATGCAATCACGGCCATCTTGAATGAGGGCAAAACTAAGGGCAAGTACATAACATAATGAGACTTTACATCATGGGTTTAAATTGGCTAATATTGTTGTTATTACTGATCCTGTCAACCTGGCATGCCGTGTGCCATCATATGTTGTCAAAGATAATGTGCTGTTTTGCATTGCTGCTGTGAAGGGAGGAAGATAGAACAATTGGTTGTTCCAAAGGTTCATGTACTCTTAGTGTTCGGAGTGGCACACACTCAGGTTGGGGGCAGACACTTAAGGGAAGGGAGAACTAGGGAACATGTTCTACATAGATTTTGCTGGCCCAGAGTCTACTTAGTCATATAAAGGTTCTGTAGGGCTTATGCGGGTTGTCGGAAATTCCATCCCATTGTCACAGGTCAGTCGTTTAAAAAACATAACTGGAAAGAGAGTACAGGCGGTAAAAGGAACAGTGTTCTCAATTTGGAAGAGGAAAAGAGCCCCGTACATGTGCTGATAGGCGTGGTTGAGAGGACGCTTGAAATGGTAAAGGAGGCTCTCTTTTACAGAAATGCAGTGTCTCCGTCACCAGGGTTGGCGACAATAAGTGGAGGAGTAGTTGTCAAAGAGGCCTATTTTCTACATCTCTCTTACATAGGGACAGGTGAGGTCGTCGGAAGACTGCAGGTACAGAATGCAAAAAGGTATCAGTTCTTACAGACCAAGAACCCTAGGTTTAATATACACATGTGGAGAATAGGGTTTACTGGGGTAATTAGACCAAAGGTAGGAGCTTTGTGTATTTAATCCTGTGTTTTCAGTTGTAAGGTGTGACTGATGCTGAACAAGTCGGCCAGTGATTAGAGAGCCGCACTGTGTAAGTTAGCAATTGCGTCACAAGGAGGAGTAGGCAACCAGTTGTCATTTACCGGTGTCATCCTAATGTAAGTTTGCCGTTTATTGTGATGTGAACAATAAAGCACTGTTGATTTCAAGCAAGAAGCTGTCTGTAATTAATGTCTGTGGGATGTCAGTGTCACAAAGGATGTCAGAAGTCCTATATATATATTTATATATATATATATATATATATATATATTTATATATATATATATATATATATATATATATATATATAGACATACAAACATATACATATATATACAAACTGTGTGTAGTGTTTTTATAGCAACATACAACATGTTACAATGAAGAGAACAAACCTAAGAGTTATGTGTTTCCCTGTTATGTACTAGTTTGTGGGTTTGATAAAGTGTTTACAAGTAAATTTTAAATCCAGTAAACTGAAAAGTGGTTCTAGTCAAGCTCCCCCTGAATACCTAAATTTCCTATTTCTCTTTCCGTCAACTTGATAATTAAAAGATGAAGGTTGTAAAGAAAAATAATAAGAGCCACAGAAGTTTTAGGATGTTTCAAAGCTGACATCCTTTTTTCTTATCCGGAAAATTCAGCCATTGAGTTCATTTATTTTGAAATGCAAATATATTACTAAATTACTTAGCACTACTAGATAATTTATTAATTTAGTTATTTCATAAAGCATTCAGGAAAATTGAAATGTAAATTATTTCATTTTCTTGATAAAGGCAATGTCTGTTGTAACAAGACAGTGATCCTAAACAGAATGAAATACAAGATAAGTATATAGTCATACCAAGACAATATTATGTTTCAGCTTATAAACTTGTTTTGCAATGAATGCTGTATTCTAATGAGAACAGAAGTATCTACTTAAAGTTGGATAAATAAGCATCCCCTGTAGCACTTTTTTAAGTTTGTCTAATCCATTCCATGTTTGGGTAATTCACATAACTTCTAAGTAGAATTTATTTTAGACCATTTAACAATGAGTAATTTCTGGATAAATTAATTCCAACCAGGGCCAATTCTAGGTGTCTGTCATCGGTCTCAAAAAGTGAATAGGTAAAATAGGTGATAGAGTTACTAAGTTGTGATAGTATAACACAGCAAAACCAAAATGCCCCTCTTACTAACTGTGACGTCAGTGTGATAAGCGCTGGCTTTACTTCTCTGTGTTTGCCCAACATTTCTATATTTCCCATTAACATAGATGTGGTGTTGTGGTACCCAATGCATTTTGATTGGTAAAGGACATATGCAAGGATTGTAGAGCAGTTTTACTTTTGTTTGAATGGACACATAGTTGTGTAAAGAAAGATATCTCTACACATGGCTATGAATTAAGGTATTTTTAAGCATTTGAGCATGTTAAACATCAGGTTTTAGTTTATTTGAAATGTCATTTTCCCCACTAATATCAGACAAATTAGGAAATTACTTAACTACATGAAGACATATATGAAAAACAACAACAAAAAATATAAAATAAGGCAACATATTTGAAAACAAATTCAAAGCAGGTATTGTAAATCCACATGTTATCCACATAGATCTGGTACTTAAAAGCATTTTTAAAGTTGCAAACCCAAACAAAAATGTCACTTGGTATAAAAAAAAATGATAAAACATAGCCTGGGAAATTAGAATTTCTAATGAGGGGGATGGGACTGTTTTCATTTGCACAATGTGGCAATATATAGTTGAATTTCAGACAACTGCAACCGAATATCTGGCTCTGCATTGAGGCGGAATCTCTATTTTGCTTTAGCAGTCAGATAGGCAGAGAATTCTGATTCACATAAGTATGTTGTTACAAAATGAAGAAGGGTGATTTCCGCTTTATCTGACAAAATTTTAAATTCAACTATTAGCTGAAACCAAAATTCTGATAGTGACTTGTTAGTTGCAAAAATCTATTTTATCGCAGAATCTGATGTCATATCAATCAAGCACTCACATTGCTGCTATGTCAGACAGGCTGGTTTTTCCAACACAGCAGACTATTGGTTTAACTTTTTCCTGAAGATATTCTAGAGCAGTGTTTCTCAACTACAGTCCTCAGGACCGCCTAGCAGTACATGTTTTCCATATCTCCTTGCTGGAGCACAGGTGTATTCGTTACTGACTGACACAGTGTAGCAGGTGGTATAATTATTTCACTGGCATTCCTGACACCTGGCAATCCTGCACTGTTAGTGGGTCCTGAGGACTGGAGTTGAGAAACACTGTTCTAGAGAATAACAGTTGAAACTATTAGGCAAACTTAGCAGGTAAACGTGAAACTCATTTAAGATATCTCCAGGTATGTCTGAATCCAGTTCTTCTCTAAATTCTCTAGATTCGAAATAACTTCTCCAACGCAGTGGAGAATACTTTCCATGTTGTACAAGGTGCTGAAACCACTCAAAATAGTCACTTGTGAAGAGAGTGAAAAACTGTTAGCTTGAGTCAAATGATTCCCCTAATTAGACTTTTTGAAAAAGCAGCTAAAGAAATTGAAGGAGGAAACGAAACAAAGCAATCCCGCTAACTACGTTGGACTTGTTGAGCAGAGAAGCAAAGCTGGAAGCTGCTAAAAGGTAAGTGTGGGCCCAGTAGCGGGGGAGACCTGTTGGAAATGTGTGTGAGCAGCTGGTGTGTGTGGGGGGGCTGTTGGCTGTGGGTGAGCAGCGGTGGGGGGCTATTAATTGAATGTGAGGTGAGTTTGGAAAGAATGAGTTCTATTTATTAAATGTGAATATGAGGTGATGGTTACGGGAAATAGGTATATTTATTAAACATAAATGCTAATTATTGCTGGGGTGGTGGGCATTCTCTACTTTAATTTGGGTGGCAGGCAGGCTTTTAATTAAATGGTGGAATGTGGGTTGGTTCTAATTATTTAATGGTGGGTGCTAGTAATTTACTTGTGGGGTTATGGTGGTGCTATTTAATTTAATAGTGGGGTCTATAAATTTAGGGTGAGGTGATGGGACCTGTAATGGTGGGGTAGTTTGGAAGCTATTAATTGAAAGTGGGGCAGAGTTTGGGAAAGAGGGCTATTTATTAAATGTGAATATGAATTATTTAATGCTGGCATGGTCGTGGGATATGGCTATTTTTATTAAATGTAAATGCTATTAACTTATTGCTGGGGCTGTTTGGAGGGAGGGATATAGGTTTATTTATTAAATATGAATACTAGTATTTTAATGTTGGTGCTGGAGGGAAGCCTATTCATTATTTGTGGGTGCTATTGATTTAACACCGGAGCACGTTGGGAGTTTTCTAAATTTCATGTACTCATTTTTTTAACAAATAGGTTTCCCAGCATTCAAGGATCCAGACAAAGCAACAGGAACAGGTAAGATAGAGCAGGACAACTGTATTTTTCTATATTTGCGGTTCCTCTGCACCATGTTATTAAATAAACACGAATATATATATTGTGATGACATTTTCTGTTACTAGATTGCTACTGCTAAATTTAGTTGCTTATTTTGTCCTATTTTCTATGCATTAATGTACCCATCACTCGTACACAAAGGAGGCAGCCATTATGTGGGTGAACCAATAATCATACCTCCCAACTGTCCCAATTTCAGCGGAACAGTCCTGATTTAGAGCTCTGACCCATGAGTGGGAATGTTGGGGGTATGTAATGGGCTTTCTAGCACTTTACAGCACTCTGGTGGCATATTCAACTTTGTACTAATCCCACCTCCTTTTCTGTTTGTCCTTCCTACAGTTGATTTGGTCCCGCCCACAAGAGGCCATTTCCAGAATTTTTTACAGGGCCACTTTATGTTCCCAATCTGCCCCTGGTACAGGAGCTATGTAGATGTGGCTGATTCAAGTTGTGGGTTTCTCGTAGGCTTGGTTTTAGGCATATCATTTGAACCAGCAACAGGGCAGGTATATGAACTGACTGATAGTGATGACTTCCAAGGCATAATATTTGCATTTAAAAGTCCATGTATGCATTCCACTAGATAGGACAGAGCATGTGTATGCAGGTAAGATAGACTATAAAAATGCATTGTATGTACAGTACACATTAAGTACATCTTGATTTATGTATTCAAAATATAAAAATAATTATATATTTTTTTTAACTAACCATATTTGTATTAATTCTACTGTTTAGAGTTGTTAATGTGTTTTATAATAGAATTTGTTTTGTTGGCAATCTGATGAGACCTTATATTGCACATATGCATGTGGGTATATTGCACTCTGTGCTTTCTGTCTACATTAGTCAAATACCGTTTAGGCAGACTGTACTTATACCCAGATTCAAATCAAAAAACATCTGACAATCCGCTTGAATTTAAATATGATTGGAAATATACAAAACAAAAAGAAATTTGTCAGCGCTTATCCTTTAAACTGCATATCTGTGTGTGTCTAGCAAAATGAAAACATGAGGTATTAGTTCATATTTTGATCAAAAGACTTAAGCCTGCATCCCAGCGTCAAGGGTACCTCATTATATGCAGGTCCTACACAGACCTATATGCTTTAAACACTATTAAAATGCAGTTAAAATCAGATGCACTCACCTCCCAGGTATAGGGGTTTACATCTAGCAAAGGCTGGCTTGTGAGCCACACCCAAATGTGCCTTAAATAGGCTTGATGGACAGGTGCTATGACAAAAAGGTAATATTTTGAAACAAATCCAGAGAAAAATAAGCCCGCGCTCGGTATATCCCACATTATATATGGTACCAGCTGCTTGGCAATAAGCCCGTGCTCGGTATATCCCATATTGTATGTGGTACCAGCTGCATGGCAATATAAATGCCCACATATCTATACAAAACAAAAATAAATTTGTCAACGCTTATCCTTTAAACTGCATATCTGTGTGTGTCTAGCAAAATGAAAACATGAGGTATTATTTCATATTTTGATCAAAAGACTCAAGCCTGCATCCCAATGTCAAGGGTACCTCATTATATGCAGGTCCTACACTGACCTATATGCTTTAAACACTATTAAAATGCAGTTAAAATTAGATGCACTCACCTCCCAGGAATAGGGGTTTACATCTAGCAAAGGCTGGCTTGTGAGCCACACCCAAATGTGCCTTAAATAGGCGTGATGGACAGCTGCTATGACAAAAAGGCAATATTTTGAAACAAAACCAGAGAAAAATAAGCCTGCGCTCGGTATATCCCACATGATATATGGTACCAGCTGCTTGGCAATAAGCCCGCGCTCGGTATATCTTGGTTTTAGGCATATCATTTGAACCAGCAACAGGGCAGGTGTATGAACCGACTGATAGTGATGACTTCC
This sequence comes from Mixophyes fleayi, assembly GCF_038048845.1. Lineage (NCBI taxonomy): Eukaryota > Metazoa > Chordata > Amphibia > Anura > Limnodynastidae > Mixophyes > Mixophyes fleayi. Next base: position 57,229,240 of record NC_134410.1, on the reverse strand, counting down.
AAGGCATAATATTTGCATTTAAAAGTCCATGTATGCATTCCACTAGATAGGACAGAGCATGTGTATGCAGGTAAGATAGACTATAAAAATGCATTGTATGTACAGTACACATTAAGTACATCTTCATTTATGTATTCAAAATATAAAAATAATTATATATTTTTTTAACTAACCATATTTGTATTAATTCTACTGTTTAGAGTTGTTAATGTGTTTTATAATAGAATTTGTTTTGTTGGCAATCTGATGAGACCTTACATTGCACATATGCATGTGGGTATATTGCACTCTGTGCTTTCTGTCTACATTAGTCAAATACCGTTTAGGCAGAGTGTACTTATACCCAGATACAAATCAAAAAACATCTGGCAATCCGCTTGAATTTAAATATGATTGGAAATATGCTCATGTTTCGTGCACTTTTTTAGACTACAACTTGCGTGCAAATTGTGTTCTGATTTGAATAAGGCTCATAATGTTTTTCTCCCAAAAGAAAACAAAGGTTGACCTCTAAAGACATAAACATATGACCTGATGCCAAGGTGGCCATAATTGAACCCCAACTTGTAGCTGCAAATTGCATTCACTGGAAAATCTGCAATTGTGTACATATGCAAAGCTGCAAGATACATGCAGGTCTGCACCAGTAGCATATTGCCCGATTTATACTAGGCATACGTCACACTTACACCCATGTTTATAACCATTTGCTTTGTTTTAAAACTACATATTAGATAAAAGGCATCAATAAAACTTCACAAACCTCTCTAATACAGGAGAAACCCATCTTAAGAAATGTGAAAAAAATTGCATAAACACTCACACAAATGCATGTGCAGCAAAACAAACACCTGCCAGTGTCAGTGGAGCATTATGAAACAGCCAATCACAAGCGGTTCACTATTGCAGATGCCCATCATCATCCGCTGTTTGCACCTGTCTTTGACAACCCATAAACAACACGGCATGGCCAGGCATACATGCATCTATGTCCCAGTCTGAATCTGTTCACAATTGCACGAACACTCTACTGTACTTGGCCTATGTTAGAACCCCCTCTTTAGCCTATCCTGCCTCACCAGGTGCAAGTGTGTGTAAGTGCTAAGATCACGGAAATCTGTATAGTAACACATTCTTGTGGGCACTTTTCTGGGCATGTGCAGATTGATTTCATGCAACATAAGTTACACAAATTAGTGTAGTACTCACTCTGCATCAGGTCCATTATTTTTTTCTATTCTGAAAACAATGAGGTCTTTTGCTTAGAGAATGTAAAATAACAGGTTTTTTTCAGACCATGAGGCACATATACAAACAAAAAGGCTTCTGCATCAGCCCCAGTTTGGGTAAAAAGCATGTATCTGCACCTGGGTTTCACAATTTTGGATCTTCTGGAGGCAGGTGCTTGGTGCATTGCTGTGTTCCTAGCTAAATGTGGGCTACATTCACTTATGATTGAATTGCGTCCACATGCAAAAACAAGTTTTAGTTTTGCGACATGAGATAATGAAATTGGATTGAAATTAAATTTAACCGGGAATTTATTGGGCAGATTTCTGGTTAGCTGGGACTTTCTTTTCCTCCTGGAAAAAAAGACAGAATTCTTATGAGCTGAGGGACTGGTAATCAGGAAGCATCCTATATTTTCAATGAGATTACTATCATTTACGTGGTAAGTGGGTAAGCACAAAATACTCACATAATGAAATTATTTAAACATACAAAAGTAATAAAGGCAGTCCTGATATCTCGCAATTCTCATGATTAGTTTAGGACATAAATTAGGTTAGGACAAAGAGTACATTATTGAAGGGAATAGTCCTAAAGTAGTAGTAGTAGTAGTAGCAGCAAGGTTTTTGAAGTTACTTTTTTATTCTTTGTACCATGATCTTATGGGCACTTATATCTTAATCAGGGCTTATAACCACTGGAGTTCATTAAATGCATTTTACTAGAATTTTTAATACTAACACTAGAAACCATTGTTTATAATGTCACCATAGCCACAGGCATTTTTATTAGCATTTTTATACATATAATGTTACTGTCAAATACATTTTTATACATTTTTTTAAACTATATTACATTTTTTGTATATTTGAATTTTTTCCTTGAAAATGTGTTGATTCGGAAAAATGTAGAAACAAGACTTCATGCATACTGTGCAATCAAAGCATCCATAATGGAGCATCATACAATGTTATACAAGCAAAGCAATGGTCGCTCACACTGTGAAGAGGTTATTGATTTGATCAATATGTGCTGGTTTTAGCCAGTCTTCATTACTCCACAGTCTGGCTGTTGGCTTACATAACTATCCTTTGAAAGCAGAAACAGTAGCACAGAAAGCAGAAACAGTAGCACAGCAGCATGCGACAGTGAATGAATTGTGTCTGACCTTAGCTAGATTGCACATGGCTTTGTAACATCAACAGAAACAGCAGTATTTGGAAACACATCAGAAAGCGTCACAATAAACAGAAACATTAACATAACTTGTATTTTTTCTTTTTTTACTTAACATCTAAAGTATAATACCTATTAAAACTTTCAAAATACAATGCTGTTTTAAAACCTTTTGACATATGAAAATAATGGCTGATCCCATTTTGATCCATCATGTGATAGATTAAGCCAAAATATATCACCCACTAAGTCTAGATATCATGTCTAGATTCAATACATGAAGCACTGTTCAGTCTGATAACACATGTTGAACAAATTATAATAAGCAATATTGTAGAGTATCATTTTGGGTAGGCATCTTTGTCACTTTGTCATTATCACCTTTCTTGCAGCTGGCAGGGTGATAATGCCTCTGCATGCATACATAAAATACCCTTTTATAGGTTCATTTTATATTACAATTGCACACTTGCACCAACTTGTGACACTTGAGGTAATGGTAAGTAGATGTCACCTTATAGCCATGGGTTGTTGTTGTTGTTTTTTTACTGAAAAAGATGTTTATTGTGTTTTGTAAAATATTTGCTCGGGGTACAGAAAAATAAAAAAAAGAGGGGGGTGAGGGAGACATCGTACAGGGAGGAGGGGATACAAAGTGGGTATGGAACAGAACAATATATCATAAAACACAGGTAGAATATTTAATCACTTCTCTGAAATAATCTGTTACAGGTATAGCTAGTTGGCTATTGAAATGTAAATGCAAAAACAAGAACATAAGTTACGTCAGCATTTACAGTACAATACCCAGAACATTGCGACCTTGGTCTTAAACACTGTGGTCCTCTTAAATGAAAACCGCTTAAGGGAAGGAGGGGTCAGCCATGTCTATCTGGTGAGGGGACTGTGACGGGGCTCCCTCTCCCTCAGTAACATTAATATGCCACTTGCGCCATTTCAGTAGTGGAATTGTGGCAGCAGTGGAGTACGAAACTCCTAGGGTCTCCATTTCGAAGCTAAGGTTCACTTTTGCTATAACTTAGGCAATGTCAACGGTATAAGTTGCATTAATACCTATGCTATGGCAGCTCTAGTTGCACCAAAAACTTGACCCATCACGTATCTGTCCCATGAAGGAATTGAGGTTGGATAGTGGTGTAGTAAGGAAAGCTCCAGGGAGGGCTGTACTGGGTGTCGAAGGACAGTTTCCTTTAAATGAAAAACCTCCAACCACAGGGGTTGTAGGACTGGACATAATAAAAAAATATGGAATATGTGTCTTCTCTCTGAGCAGTTACGTCAGCATGTGGGGGGTACTGAAGGCAATCAGTCGTGGGTTTTTTTAAGACATCAGAGATCCTGCAAAAAACAGTATTTAGGAGGAAATTGGGCAAAACAAATTAATTAAGGAAGTGGTCAAAATTTCATATTAGGCAGACTATTGTATTTTTGCTGATAAGCATACTTCTGTAATGGGTCACAAAATATCAGGCAAAGCATCTGCTGAAATGATCAGAAAACAGACGATTTATGTGTTTTGCAAATAGGCTCAACATACTAGACCTTTACATTAATCGAATCTGTAATTTACCCTCTACATCAGGGGTGGGCAAACCTGTCCTCAAGGGCCATATCCAGTTCATGTTTTTAGGATTTCTGTCTGTAGAAACAGGTGGGATAATTACTGACCCAGCCAAATAGATTAACTCAGCTGTACATTATTAAAGAAATACTAAAAACATGAACTGGATATGGCCCTTGAGGACAGGTTTGCCCACCCCTGCTCTACATGGTTAAATATGCGTCAAGTCCAATGCAATTTAACAAATACAAAATAAATCAACTGCCAGTAAATCAGTCTGTGCTGGTTCTTAATAAAGTTTATAATTCTCTAAATAACTAAATAAAATAAGTATACTGGCGTAACAGGCGCAATCAGCGGCAAAAGGGCAGTATAGTCAGGAGACTGAACACAAGCCAAGCTGTAGACAGGAAAAACCTGCCAGACAGTGCTTACTATATGTAGCAACCAAGCTACCACAACCAGAAATTTTAGCTACTACATATCATCATATGCTTGTAATTATTAGAGATCTTCACTGACCACCGTGTTTTGGTTTTGGATCTGGATTAACTTCGTGTTTTGGCTTTGGCAAAACCGCCCGCGCGTGTTTTGATTTTGGATCCCGATTTTTTTTCTAAAGTCTCTATTTTTTTTGTTTTTAGAAAAATCACATAATTTGGCTTTTTTTCTCCCTACATTATTATTAATCTCAATAACATTAATTTCCAATAATTTCCAGTCAATTTTTGTCAAGTGACAAGAACACTGCTACCCCTCCTGTTTCTGTATAAGCAATGGCACTAGAGACTGGAGAGTGACAAGAACACTGCTAACCCTGGTTCTGTGTGAGAAATGGCACTGAGCAATGTCACTGGAGACTGGAGAGCGACAAGAACACTGCTACCCCTATTTCTGTGTGAGCAATGGCGCTGGATCTCCTGGGGAAGGAGGTACTTATGGAATTCAAAACGTGCGAGATCCGACAATGCAACAATGATGTTTTGCCTCAATTCAGTTCCGAGGACGCGCAAAAGTAACGAGTCGGCTCGTGAGCCTACTCGGATTCCTTCAGTTCGGGTGGGCTGAGCATCTCTAGTAATTATGACAAATATTCTACAGGGCAGCTTGTACTCTCTGAAGTCAGGAGGCATTCAATACATTTTACAAAGATATTGTACGCTGATAATACAAATACAAGTGTAGAGTACTGTAAGCACATATTTATGTAATTTTTACTGATTTACACCAGTATGCAAATACATATAGGCTTGCCAGGAGATGTGCATATGTTGCGGGTGCAGGAGGACTGGTGCAAGAAGACGCCTTGATAATGATGAGCAGCAACACTCACTAGTTGCTTCTGATTGGATGTTTACAAATTCGCCTCACCAGCTACTAGTACTTTATTCATTAGTGTGGCTGCTATATTATATGAAGTCTCAACCAACTATTTGCTTTCCTTAATTGATATTTTAATTGGGACTCCATCACGTATGGATTGTTAATAGAAAAATAGTAGATATTTGTATTTAACTTAGCTTCAATTAATTGCATTCAATTCATATTTGAAACTGCATTTGTGTTTGTATTTAATTATATTTTACATGGCAAATAAAACGTTCACATTTATTAATAACGCTGTCCATACACCATTCTATGTTGTGTATATGACACATTATTACATTACTATATTGTGTAGAAATAGGGTAATGCAGCTTGTACATTTACTACTAACACTTTGGAACTACTTCACTTTATCTTTTAGCTCAAGATGTAAACCTGGCATGTACAATGATAAGCCACAACATTAAAATCACAGGCCTAATATTGTGTAGGTCCCCCTTGTCCCACCAAGACAGTTCTTACATGTTGAGGCATGGACTCCACAAGACATCTGAAGGTGTCCTGTGGTATCTGGAACCAAGATGTTAACAGCAGATCCTTAAAGCCCTGTAAGTTGCGAAGAGGGGCATCCATGGCTCGGACTTGTGTGTCCAGCACATCACATAGATGCTCAATCGGATTGAGATCTGGTGAATTTGGAAGCCAAGTCAACACCTTAAACACTTTGTCATGTTTCTCAAACAATTTCTAAACAATTTTTGTAGTGTGGCAGGGCAAATTATCCTGCTGAAAGAGGCCACTGTCATCAGGGAATACCAATGCCATGAAGGGGTGTACTTGACCTGCAACAATGTCTAGGTAGGTGTTATGTGTCAAAGTAACATACTATAAATGCCAGAACCTAAGGTTTTCCAGCAGAACATTGCACAGAGCATCACACTGCCTCCGCCGGCCTCTTCCCATAGTGCATTCTGGTACCATCTCTTACCCAGGTAAGCATTGCAGACGCACCTGGGCGCCTACATGATGTAAAAGAACATATGTTTCATCAAACCAGGCCACCTTCTTCCATTACTCGATGGTCCAGTTCTTTTGCTCATGTGCCCATTGGAGGCACCTTTGGCGGTGGACAGGGTTCAGCATCAACAATCTGACCAGTCTGTGGCTATGCAGCCACATACGTAGCAAGCTGCAATGCACTGTGTGTTCTAACACATCTCTTTCATAGCAAGAATTAACGTTTAATTTCCATTTCTTCTTTAAATTCCAAAATCTCAATGTTGCTCTGTTTACTGACGTCAAAGTTAAGTGCAGCCTCTCAGTATGTTCACAATTTATACTAGTCTGAATTCCAGTCTGTTCAGAAATTTCCTCTGTCTATGTTAATGTAAGTCTGCTTTTGAACAATGTCTATGTCATTGTAATCGGAATTGTTTTGTCTCTATCCTCGTCAGTCTTAAAAGTTTTGAAATAGGGAGTACCTCTGCTGGTCAATTATGGCTACACCCAAAAGATACAGTAGCTAGGGCAGAGCAATAGGGCTAGGGCTCAAACAATGAGGTATATTACCTACCCATGCACCACACAACCACACGCGCACATTGACAGGGGGTTACAAAGAGATGGATAGCTTGTAAGAAACAATAATATCCACAGGTTTTAGAAGCCATAAAAATGTAGTTTGCCATTAAAAAGCAAATGGTAAAAAAGAAATAAGACGTTAGGAGAATGATTTTGTGTTATTTACTAGATGCATTTTATGTGGAGGCGACTTGAACGTTGAGAGGCTGGTGTACTTTATGGTGACTGTAGTTCAGTTCTCAGGATTTCAGAAAACCAAGAAGTGCTAGAAAACCATTTTACTATTTAATGTAAACCTTTATTTTCCCTAAGGGAAGAGTTGAAACATATTTCAAGAGAATAATTTTTGCATATATTACTACATTTTTCTCTTTTTACCTCTTTGTTATGGCAATAAAACTACCTACTGTACACCTGGATTAATAATAATAAATATGGTAATCTAATATTTTAAATATTTAATTATAATATAGAACATGAAATTATATAGCTGACCTGCTTAAAAAAAATCCTTAGATTTTGTTTAAACTTACTTTGTTCGTAAGGTATTTTAAGAATTTGTCTCAACCTAAGATTAAGGATTTAAAGTCTTATTTTTCTCAGTGAAATTACATCAACATGTAAGAAGCAAATTTCCTTTGGATGGGATTTCTCATTTAGGTAGTCTGTGCTTTGCAGATCTTAGATAAGATATTATTTAAAATATGACATGTAAGGAAATGTTTTTTCTCAGTATATTTATGCAGTTTTTTAGCCAAATATTTGTCTTAGATGACTTCACATTTCTAAAGAACAAAAATAATTCAAATTGTAATATCTGACACCTTGACATTTTTATTTTATTTCTACCATTTTTCAACAGACACACAGACATGCTTCAATGAGCTTGTTTTCGATAATTATATTTATTCCTCTCTTGCAATGCAGACAATGCTTAATGCAGATATTGAAGGTAAATTTCAAACCAGAAGTAATGCACAGCACATACAAAGACTAAAGATATATGAAATCCTACAAATCTGGATAGAAGATTCATGAATTGCGCTGTATTTTGTGAATCATGTTTCTAACAGCTATTTACTCTAAATTGCTGGTGTAAATCATAGAATTCTAACTTGTCTTGACCAGTGTTCAAAATGAAAGAGTTTTTAAGGAGTGGGAATTGGCTGTGCACCCTTACATGGAATAAGGACCACCACTAAAATGTACATTACACAGTCTTCATTTTATCATTTTAATAGTCTCTCTCTTCAAAATTACTATCACCGATTTTCAGAACTTGGTGCACCTATTAGTCTAGTTCAAACTTAGCAAAGATTGTCCTAATCTGTCCATCTACTCCCATCAGCCAAGCAAATTCCACTATGTTGCCTTGCAATGCCATAATTTTTGGCAGGAAAGTAGGAGCACCAGCAAAAATTGAAGAGCAGCATGCTACCAAAGAGAATTTTGTGATGTACATCAAAAGTTTTGCAACTGTGATCTGTATAACATCTCAAGAGAGTTCTGATGAAGAATTTAGATAGCGGAGTTTTTAGTTACATTGGTTTACAGTATTTGCTCCTAATAATGCATGTCTCAAAAGAAAAAGTCTACCTAGAGTAAAATGTCTAAAGTGACAATGTTAAATATAATGAATTGCATTTCACAATGTCCATTTAAATCAGCGGTTATGGGGTTTTATATACAGCATCAGGAGCAAACGCAGGATTTGAGGACTGGGGTTCCCATGCCACGCCGCCAGTGGCCATGAACAGCATCCAAGGGGGCGTGACTATCATTTTAGATAGTGCTAAACTGCTCTCCAACTCTTTCAATCCCTTCAAATACATGGGTAATGCTGCATGCACTATTGTTAGGTGTATGTAGCTCCCCTTCACAAGCTGAGCAGCAGAACATACCTCCCAACTGTCCCTGTAGTCAGGACAAAGTGACTGAGTCTGACTGAGTAGGTCTGTCCCCAAACTTGGGACTGATCCTCCAGAATCAGGACAGTTGACAGACTGTCCCGCTCTCTCCTTTCTGTTCTTGCTGCTTTCACTACTTGTTGCTGCTGCTCATGTACTAAGCTCAACTGTGGTTCTCTGGATCCTGGAATGTTGGGTTCCGTTTGGAAAAAGGATAGGTATATGAGATATAGAAAGCCTAGCAATGAGTGAAGACTGTAGTGCTCCCTTGTTCTATGTAGTCCGACATTAAATCAATCATGTTTTATTATTAGTCCTTCCTCCTTGTAACCTGCATGACTATAAAATAATTTCATTCACCATTAATAGAGATTCTCTTTTCCAGATTGGCAATCTGCTTTTACATGACTTGTACCACAGCTTGAAGTGGCTCTGTCTGCCAAAACAGACAGAGCCCAAATTCAAATCTGGAACCAAACAAGATGGGCAACATTTATATAGTTACATAGTCGAGGAGGTTGAAAAGAAGACACCAGTCCATCAAGTTCAACCTATTTTGGTCTCCAATCCCTCAATTATATTTGAAATTAATCCAAATGAAGAAACCACCAATCTGTTTAAATCGGGAAAACAGAAAAATCCCTCCTGATCCAATAGTACAGTCCTTTTTCTCCCTGGATCCACTACTGTCCTTCATATTAATTAACGGTCATAACCCCCAATACCCTTTTCAGCTAAAAATTTGTCTGATCCTTTCTTAAACTGAATCTGCCATCACAACCTTCCCTGGCAGTGAATTCCATATCTTGCCTGCCCTTACTCTATAAGAAGCCCTTTCTTTGATGGTTGTGAGACTTCCTCTCCTCTAACCTTAGGGGGTGACCATGTGTCATTTGTACAGTCCTTAGAGTAAAAAGTTCCCATTAGGGTTCTCTGTATTGACCCTTAATGTATTTGTACATAGTAATCATATCCCCTTTTAGACGCCTCTTTTTTAAAGTAAACATGCATAAACTTGCTCTTCTTTCTCATAACTTAATAACTCTATAACCTTTATCAATTTTGTTACCCTTCTCTGAACTCTTTCTAGTTACAAAATGTATTTTTTATAGAGTGGTTCCCAAAACCATACTCCGTATTAAACATGAGGTCTTACCAACAATTTATATATTGGCAAAAGTACATGGTCATCCCTTGCATCTTTGCCTATTTTTAAGCATGCAAATACTTTATTTAACAAGAGCAAGCTTGTGATATTTTGCTACTCACTATGGCAAGAACACAGCAAGCACAGACCCAGAGGGAAAGAAGGAGAAAGAATTGGATGGACCAAAGAATGGTTCCATAGGAGAGACTCTTTCTCATATACCCAGGCCCGGCGCTCCCATTAGGCAAGGTTAGGCAATTGCCTAGGGCGCCGGGCTCTGCAGGGCGCCTCAAAATAAAAAAAAAATGACTATGGTCATTTAAAACTGTGCGGAAATCCACGGGGAGGAGAGGGGGGAAGGGGCTATGAATCTTACCTGCATGAAGCTGCTCCTCTCTGCTCTGTCTCCTCGCCTCCGCTCACTGACAGTGACAGGCCGTGATGAGGACATAATCACGGCCTGACAGTGTCTGTGAGAGGAGGGGAGAAGACAGAGCAGAGAGGAGCAGCTTCATGCAGGTAAGATAAAGAAAGACATGGGGAGGGGAGCTGAGGGGAGGGAAGCGCAGCGCCAATTTTGACAGGGTACCCACGGCGGGGGGGGGGGGGGGTGCCGATTTTTAAAGGGGGGGCGCCTATTTTCACACTGTGCCTAGGGCGCCAAGGACCCTAGCATCGGCACTGCATATACCTCTGCTACAGGAGATACAGGACAATAACCTTGATGACTTCAAGAATTTCCCTTAGGATGAATGAACACACATTCCAGAAACTGCACCAACTAGTCACCCCCTTCATTCAGAAGGAGTACACCAATTTAAGAAGACCCATATCCACAGAGGTTGCTACACTGAGATTTTTGGCCACGGGAATGACACTGGCTGATCTCAAATACAGCAAAGCAATTTCACCTCAAGCTCTGGGTTTGATCATACCTGAGACCTGTAATGCTATAGTTTAATTTCTGAGTGGATATGAAGGTTGGTAAAAGATAAAGTCTGTTTTTTTTTTACATTTTTTTTTTTTCTTAAAATAGAAACGAAAAATATTGTTAAGATTTGGCCTATATACAGAGAATTGAGGGCAAACATTGCTTTGTGTGTAGAGGGGTATGAGCCCCATCTCTGGTGTTCAGACCAGAGATGGGCTGAAGATGGGACAGCAAAACAAATATTTTAATGCAAATAGTGAACACAAACCATATAAAAACAGTGCAATACACAAAAAAACAGGGCCCACTGCTGTTCATATTGCAAATGTTCACTATTTTTCAATGGGGATGGACACCCAATATATTGTAGCATACTTGTGCTACCCATAGGTGTAGAAGTCCTTTAAGCTGGCGGGGTAACAGATTGGTCTCCCAAATTCCAAATCCAAAATCGGTGGTGCAACTTAAAAAATAAAGAGCAAAGAAGGCTTATGAGAATCCAAAGGAACATTAAAAAAGTGAGTATTCAAAGCGGTTATTAAAAAGGTTTAAAACTAGTAAGTAAATGGTGTTAGTAATTAACGGTAACAATAACGATTAGTATGATTAGTAGAAGTTTAACATCTATTTACAGAAAGACGAATGCATGATGAAGTGTGCTGCGTAGCTACTCAAAAAGTTAAATGGAAGATGCTGTAGCGACTATAAAATAGGAAATCACAATGACTGAAATTGGAGAAATAAAAGTGGAATGTACAGAATGTAATTAAAGAATGTTAAAAAAATGTTAAAACAATTTAAGAAAATGTAAGGTGTACCCTGTTCCGTTATATTAAAAAATGATGTCTATATTTCAATTGGTATGGACCAGCATGGCACCATGCCTGGCCAGACCCAGGAGGGACATCAGCATAAAGTGATTTCAAGCAGTGACCAAGGTGAGCACATGGTAGTAGTAGTCCCTCTGGTAAAAATGATGTTGTGCTCTGTTTCTTCGTTAAGCATAATTAAAATACTTGTTCTTTCTTCACATAAATACCATGTCATATCTGACGAAAGTTCGGAAGGAGGAAAGGATGGCACACACACTAATAGTACTTCCGGTGATGGAAAAAGTGTGGCCGAGAAGATGGAAAAGCTGAACGGATATTTTAAAGAATTGAGGTTAACGTCAATGATGTTAAGAGAAAGTTCCACAAACTGGAGAAAAATTGCCTGGAATTGTTTCAAATATATGAGAAAAATGATAGAATGCAGTAGTCAGATTAAACATTAAATATGTCAGTGGATTAAGAAATTCTGCTATTTCTTTTTTTTCTACATCCATTTTACTGGATATTGTTTAAAAATAAATGGTATTGATAACATCTTTGTGGTTTATTGGGTGCACTAGCAAGAAAGATAGAATTCAAATAAAGAAAAAACCAATTAACATGTTCAAAGACATCTATGGTCTTTAGGAGACACACAGGGAGGATGCAGGAATAAAATTATCCAAGGTGACATATGCAAAATACATCTATGCAATACACATCTATGTTCTTTTGATCTAGACAGGATATATGCAGGTGTCCAGTTATGCGATGCAAGGTGACATATGCAATACACATCTATTAAAATTGCTTCCTACTCAGACATTAATTTAAGAAAGTTCTATACTCAGAGGTTTTAATGGCCATAATATGTACCATTAATACACAAATATATCATTAAGCCATTGTTATATAATACGAAATCTAATAGATGGACACATGTCACATCAGGAAATAAATGATACTTTAATGAGAATGTGCATTTTCACATGTGATAATAATATATGTTGTATACTCTTGCATACAGGAATACATAAATGTCATATGGAGCATGTTAAACAGATTTATTATTCATTCTCCATTAAAAGCACTTTATTCCTATGTCACTGATTTTCTGACACCCCACCAGGTTGGAGAGGTAGAGACAACATTATAAATTTAAATAAACACACCCAGAGTCATTGTTTGAGGAACTATTGGCAGTTGGACGAGCAATTGGTCGTGATTTCCTACATACTGCAGGATCGGAAGGCAATTGGAATGAGATTTATAATTTTGCTGAACAATCAAATGAAACAACCACAGGTACTTTGGAATGACTGTCGTTCATCGGTTAACTATACACACTGATGTAATATTAGCCCCACGGTCGTTTATCACTCGATTGACGACGAAAGTCGGCTAAAAAAACCTGTAGTGTATACCTAGCCTAAGTCAGATCAAGAAAGAAGATAAAGAAAGACATGTATAAGAGCCACTACATTATAAAGACTATGGGGGACCATTATAGATTTTTCATTACTGTGGCGGAATTGTTATCCTTAGAAATTATGGGGCATATATACTGATTAGAAAAATAAAGGGGGCAATATTATTGTTTTTATTAATAAATTTAGCACTATTAGTATTTTTAATTATAGAGGAGGCACATATATACTTTTTTCAATTAAGGGAGCAAAGAAAACAGTTTTACTTAGCTAGGGGACACACTTTTTTTTTATTAACCTTGGTACCCACTGGCCAGGGTTACAGTGATGACTAAGTAGCATTGGTCTGGCATTTCCAGGCACTGGGGCCTGCACATAAGTTTTAGTCCCCTTGGAACAGAGGCAATTTTCCCTGGACCACCAACATTTAGGGCAAAACTTCGGGCAATTTAGTTGTTTCCAACCTGCCGTACATTTTAACCTTTCAAACCATTGAAAAATAAATCCGGCAGTTTATAGCTTAAATTCCCCAGGCATGTGCGTTGTGTTTTTACTCGCCACTAAATGTGCACTTTGACAAATTCACCCCTGCTGTTAATCTGATTTAAAGGGACTCTAACCCTGTAATATATTTTTTATTTTCTCTTTTTATGTGTCTTAGGTAAGTATTTCCAAATATAAAACTTTCTTATTATAGGACTTTAGCTAGTTTGATGATGGTGCTAGTAATCTGTTTATGGAGCTCACTGTTTAGTAAAAATGCTTTTGCTTTTATTCCTTTCCCCTTGTACTTTTATTTCCTTCTACTGCAATCTTTTACTATACAATAGTTTTGCGGCATACCCATAGAACTTTTTCAGGGAGTTATTGGTATTTACCACTTGGTGTCAGAGAATTGACACAATGGAGCAAAAAGGCAAGGTCAAAGAATCCTGGGCCAGGAATCAGTGCAGACATCAAAATAAAATAATGTGGGTGGAAAAGGCAGTATCAGAAGAAGCAATAGATAAGAGCTATTGGAGATCAATCATAGTTGATGGTTCACACAAAGTCAGGACACAGATGAACATCATAGATACTAGGTTGCTTTCAGTAAAAATGGAAGGAGACAAAGTTCCCACTATGCCTTCACCTCAGCTTTCACAGCTAATCAACCACAGAAGTAACAGATGAACATCATAGGAGACTGATATTTCAGCTCCCTGCTCTTCTTACACCAGGGTGTAAATGTATCAATCTGCAGGACTTTGCCTTTAATAAAATTGGAGTTTTAAATACTGCTGGTAAATTCTGAAGATGGCAGATTGATACATTTATCCCCAGATCTAATAGCTGGGATTGAGCAATTCCTATTTAGTCTACCCTTCTATAGACTATACCTCTCCTTTAAATTATGAAAAAGTATGGCAGACTGGGGTTGAGAGTAGGCTACAAAAAAAGCAAAATGAGAAAACAAAACACCCACCCACCTTCTCTCTCCATATCAATAGGGAAATCTGAAATAGCAACTCCTAAAAGAAAATTACATTGATTTGTAAAATTACAGACCAAACTTTTGAATTTAAAAATATTGGAACAATGTACTAGTCTATATTAATTGCACTCCATTGAAGTGTATGTAAAACTATAGCTTTATATATGAAATTTTCTTAAACTGCTTAGTATTGAAATCTCCCTTTCATGCGTCAAAACCTGCTTCGTATGTTTGGATTTAAATTACTGTAACTGAGAACATAAAATAACCACATGAACACAAGTTTCAATTTGGCAAAAGGTCACAGTTTTATTTAAACAGAAAAATCTGAGTGGCAGCAAGAGCAGTTCAAGTCAGCTACCAACAGTGGAAGGTCAGATTCACACCACGGATCTCAGGATATAATCCTTTATGAATGGCCAGTATTAAATTTGGCGTCAGAGTGACTACACCCCTTCTGGACTCAGAATGATGTGCCCACACAGAGCAGGTCAAGGGATCTTCCACACAAAAGAAACAAGTCACATTAATTCGAAAGGGGCAGTGATCTGTGGCCCATCAGCAGTAGCACTGTATGAATTAGTCATTGACTGCAATGCTCTCCTGCCTACTGTGCCTCCTCTATCATAGGGAAAGAAAATTGGTTAGCAAGACATCAATGCAAGTGGTATTCAGAGCAGGAAACAAAGAGATCCAGCACATCCACTGGGGTAAAGATATATAATGAAGCTTAGAACCCTGCCTTATTGGCTTGTTATGCAGAAGAATTGACCCCTAATGGGTAAGTGTATGACACTCGCACAAATACATGACTGTAAGTGCGTTTGGTTTATGGTCTCTCGTCATTTAATTTTATAACATTATTTATGTTTTTCAAAATCAGGTTTTGTGCATCAATTAGCCACCCTGATTCTAAGGGCACACTCAACTAACACATTTTGAAACAATAATTCAGATATTCTCTGAGTTATGATCAAAATAAATGAATCCTTTTTAACCGTTGCTGAATTTGCTTATTATACACCACTCTTTTCAGAAGCACCTGGGATACACTTTGTAGGTCATGGGTGATGTAACCAAGCTGGTGTGACTCAAACAAGCATAATATGCATTTTTTAAGGTCATCACTTTTTTGTGCTGATGAACAGTATGGGCACCACAGATGCTGGGCATTATTTTTCTTACATTATATCCAACTCATTTAAGGTTTTGCTCTTTTTTTTGCTTCCATTTCTTTTATTTCTTCTTCACATATTTATGTTACATTGTGAAATGTTATCTATCTAAAACACAAAACTAACTCCCACAGCAGATATTGTTTTATTCTGTTTTGTAAAGATAGTATAACACTTGTAACAAAGGGAGGCATTTAGATGGCAATATGCAGAGAAAGAATGCAAGCAGAGTAAAACATTTGTGCAGTAATGCACCCAGATTGAAGATAAACCAGGTGAAGACTTATGTGTGACAAACAATAGGATAAAGTTTGATTAACTTACCATAGTTTGAAATATCCTTCCTCACAGCAAACAGACAGGGTCTGTCTGTGTCAGGGCAAACAGAACCATTGCTGGGAGTTTCCTCTTAAAGTTGAGTGTGTCACCTGCTCATCAAGCTAGGGCTGTGGGAGGAGTGTCATGTATAAAACCTTGCTTGTTTCATTGTTCAGGGAGACCAACGCTGGGGAAGCTGGCTGGTCTTTAGAGAGCTGGTCTTTGTCTTGCTAGCATTTAGGGTCTAAAGAAACAGTGTGAAATCTGTATGGCATCAAATACATTTACAATCCTGCATAAAAAGGAAGAAGTTGTTTGCTGGTGCTTCAGCAGTCGTGGGCTCTTGCCAGACACTGCACTGTAAACAGACTGAGTTTGTATATGTTATTGTGCATACCCATAACACACATAACTAGGGAGGGGCATGTTGTTTTAATTCAGACATTGTGGTCGATTTATTAATGTATGGCGATAGGGCTGATTTTCTATGGGTACTTACCTCATCAATATAAAATTACCTAAATCCCACCAAGACAGCTGAGCGATACTCCGCTGCCTTGGTGATACTGGCCCAGAGCGGTAAGAATTAACTTATAGCTTTACCGGGCCAATCTAAGGGAATATGCATGTGAGAGCCAATTCATGCATATGCAGTGGACCTGAAAGGCCAAACTTTCAGTTCCACTTCTTGGAAAAGAAATGAAATGTAAAAAATGGTTAAAAACAGATATAAAATATAAAAAGAAAACTTATTTTAAAAAGAATTCCCAGTTGAAATAATGTTACATTTAAATAAAATATTTTTCATTGATATTCTTACACTATTACCATTTTGATATGGCGATAACAGAAGATGGAATGTGGCTGTACTTGTACAGGCTTCCCCATGTTTTGAATAAAGCGAGCCATAACACCAGTGGGTGCAACTGCCAATAATAGTACTACTATCTCCAGTGTTGAATTCTTCATGTGTAGATTAAAGATGGGGCTTATCACACTCTAATAAATAGTCTAAATTAATGTGATGTAAACAAGAATTGGAACCAAATATCAAAGATGTCTCCATGTTTTTACATTTTCTGGCACAATAGTTCATTACATGTGGAACTCTTTGTTCCAGAAATGCTTACTTGTTTATCTTTTATCTGTCTCCTTCCTTCCTTTTGCTGGAAGCTCCTCCAAAATGGCAATGACAAAGTGCAAATAAAATGAGAAATAAAAGCTTTTTTCTATCTGAAAGTAATATAGACCTGTTGAATGCTACACAGGAGAAGCAACCAAAGTTCCTATGATTACGCAGGTTGCTAGAAACAAAAGTTGAAAATAAAGTACAAGTAAGAAAATTAAAATGCTTAATGGTTGATGTACTCCCTCCAAACCGTTCCCAATAACAATAATATATTAAGCTTGTAAGTAAATAACAGACACAGAAGCCAGGTTTTGGCAAAATAAAGGCCATACTTATTAAACAAGAACAAAAACACGGTGAAGGAGAAAGTATAGGCAGACCAGCTATAACCAATGACCAGCATATCACAATCAGTGTCCTTAACCCTCTCAATATAAACAAATGGAGGGCAATTCTTCTCCCTGAGTGCACCCTTACCAACATTGGTGATCCATGAACCCCGAGTATTCAAGAACCAGCATCACTTCTGGGCAGACTGAACGCAAACTACCAAACTCGCACCCCTGTATATAACACAAATGCTTGACTCTTCAAAGGGAGACGGACTCTTCAGCTACTTTAACATAAACTAATGTGCATCCATCAGTTATTGGCCGCTCCCTGCCAATGTTTTCCGGCTGAATAACACCCCACAAATCAACAGGTGTTGGGACAACAAGCACTCATCAAGAGATGTACCAAAAGGCTTAGTAAGTCCAGAAAAGTCATCTCTGACTATCTAAGTGTGTAGGGACACAAACACACCCATTACAAATAATACCACATGATCAAAACAGCCGGCATTCATAACGAACTGTCAATGAGTGTTTGCACCAAAAACACATATCAAAAGTAATCTCCTTAGATCTCCATAGGGCAGACAACTCCATGTCTGACCCAAAACAATGTTGAAAACCCTAACATAAACAATAAATCCAGGGCCGGGAGGATAGGCAAATCGTCTAGCAACAATTTGGAGGTAATCAACCAGAGGGGTTATTTATAAAGTGGCTACTCCCACAATGATATACCATGGGACTATCAAATCTAAGTCTAGCATGCCTACTTTCACCCTTTCCACAGTGGGGGACCATATAGAGTTCACACACAAACTTTAGCCTTTTAATTTTCTTAATCTATCCCTCAGAAATAAATAATGTATACCAGTCAAGGGGTTCACTGAGACTCCTAATCAATCTCAAGTTATGGATCCACTGAAACCACTGTTCAGTTTCAGTTCAACACAACCACAAAACAAATAAATAACACCAAATTCCTCATTATCAAAATGACCTTTATTGCAAATATAGTGCTCATATGCTCAGCGATCTTCATTCATGTAATATTCAGTCCCTTGCTCCAGTCCTCTGCTCTTCATTCCTGGCACACTACTCACTACCGCTTTCTCCAATAATTCCTTCTCTGAACTCTGATTGGCTCTGCCAACCAAGTAGATGCAAGGAAAATGGTGAATGCCATAGCATTATGTTCTATTTCGGGCTATCAAATATAGAAAATAATAGTAAGGCAGGATTGTCAAGGTAGTATGTGTTATATTTCCCTACTTTTTGAAAGTTCTTGGGAGGTCAAATGGACAAGAACAGAGAGTGTGATAGTGTCATTTGCATCCAAGGTGAAGCCATGATGACGTGATGTGAATAGAATTGCATCATCAAGGTCCTACCCACTTCAGAGGAAGACCAGGAGGGTGACCTACTTTCCCGGGAGGACACTCCAAATTCGGGATTCTTCCAGGCATTCCGTGAGAGTAGGCAAGCACCCATAGCAAATTTTGTGAATGGAGTGAGGCTAATTACACAATTAGAAACCAGAAGCAATCTGATTTCTTTTAACTTGGAGGCACTCCTTAATGTACACTAAATGTCTTCTAATCAGTAACTACCAATTATCTATGTATCTTGAATACACTGGGCCTGATTCATCTTTGGACTCAATCTGCAGGCAACTTGTGTTTGTTTCAAAAAGAACATGGAACTTGAGCATATTTTCTACCATATTCAAATACAAGTGGATATTTAAAATTTTCCATTTGAATCTGGGTATAAGTATGCTCTGCATACTATATGTAGACAGATAGAACAAAGTGCAAGGTACGCATATGTATATGTGCTATATAAATTCACATCAGAACGAGTGCAAAGAAATATTTTTATAAAACAAATGAACAATAATTAAAATATTTGTAAAAAAAATTGCAGTTTTTTATTTTTTTTAAATACATAAACACAAATAAATAAGTCCGGATGTTCTTAATGTGTTTTGTACATGCATTTTTATTGTCCCTCTTCCTTGCATACAAATGTTTTATGCTACACGTACAGGGGAGGGCTGGCAAATTTTAGCTCGGGGGGCAAGTCTCGACTCAGAAGCCTGTTTTAATGGGAAAAAAATGCAGGTGGCTCAGTGACCCAGCCCAAGGTAGCCCACTATGGGTCTGGCGCAGGGGGGGCATATGCCCCCCTGCTCCCCAGTCCAGCTTGCCCCTGTACACATACTTTAGAAAAACCCAGGATTTGAATCGGCCGCTTCACCATTGGCATACTTTTACTGTATATTGTCTATGTCCATCTGCCCCTTCCTTCCCTGTTCTGCCCTTCAAATCATAGGCAGTCGTACATGTCATTTGTATTCAGACATGAATTGCATGCAACTGTGTTCCTTGGTGTTAGGGTCATCTCTGAATACACAATATTCAGCAGACAACAGGACTTACATTCGAAGATGAATCAGGTCCAGTATGTGCATATTTGCTGTTCTAATTACAGCATATTGGTGGTATTCACACCATGCTATTAAATAAGTCACCAAATATACTCTATTAAAATGTGATGAATTTATCAGGCAATGGGGGAATCTGTATACTCTCAATTTAAATGTCATTACTATATGTTCATACCATGCAAATTAATAAAAACCCATGGGGGTTATTTTTTGTTGTTTAATTGGTTTATGGGAACAGAGAGAAGAAAAAAGAGTTAGGGCAATATGCTACTACTATAGTATTTTATTCTCCCGGCTGTCAATGCCGCAGATGTACTGACTCTCATTAGGTATAGCTGTGGGCATGCTGCCATGTCTGCTTGCTGACTTCATTCAGCTACTGCTAAAGGCCAAATAATCATAATCATTTTGAGTTCATTGCACAATAAATGTCCCTAAGGAATGCTATTCAAATTGAATCAGTCATAGTAACAATGATTTTATGATTACATAATAAAGGAAATACTCAATTTGGAAAAGACATGATTAGAATGAGATGTCCTCTGCAAGCATGTTTGTTTGGTCAGAACAATGAGTACATGAGTCATATATTAATAAAAGTGCAGGGTCTTCCTAATTGGCTTTTAAACAGCTTTATAATCATTTCTGTTCAGTAAATTATTTATAGTGCTACTGATATACAGACGTCTGCTAAAGGCCAGCTTTATTGTTTAAATGAATATGTCTTTAGTGTCTAAAGTGTGCTCCTGAATTAGTGTCCTGTATTATGTCAAGTCAGTCATATTAGTGATACACATTTACTCTATTATAGAATAAGACCTAAGGGATGAAGTAAGCATGAAGGGAATTAAAAGTTGTGGATGTGTCACTTAACTAAAGTTATCTCTCTAAGGTTAAAAGTTTAAATGGGATGTGTACGCCCATCTAATGCCATAAGGGATGGCTATGACACATAGTCTATAAAAGTGATGGGCGAAGCGTAAAACATTCTCTAGAGATTTAGGGTGTTGCCCGTCCACCCTCCCTGATTTGGAAGGACCTCCTGCTATGGCTTTTCGGGCTGTTCTCTGGTTGCCCGTTGCCAGTTCCTGGAGTGTCTGGCCTTCGTATTGTGAAGATTCAGGATGGCATGCTGCCGAAAAATGCAGTACACACAGTAGCCAGTAGTTGGGGCGCAAATTCCAGTAGTGAGCAGGCTGAATTTGTCTCTCTTCAATGAATCGGCTATTAGTCTTGGTGCTAGTACCACCCCTGTGAGTCAGGTTGTGGTTGCGTTTCCTTCAGTCCAGAGGGGTTGCAAGTTCTGTAGTGCCCGGAATTGAGTGTCTCGGTAATGTGAACCCAAGGAGCTGTTTGTCAAACCACCACTGTTTGCGGATAGCCAAAGGGAAAGTTACATCGCATTTTTGGGATATCCTGGTGGCCTTGTGTGTTATACTGCCTGCTATTTTCTCTACCACCGTATTGGTTTGCAAATATATGCCTTTATTATTCTCACAAATATGTCTCATGTCAATTATTTGGAGAAGTTAAATAAGTAATTAAGAGTAATTAAAGGTTAAATGGAATGAGAGACATCAGCTGCTTAGAATTTTAATGAAATATTAGTGTAGCTTTCCATCTGAATAAGGTCACCTTGACATGGCAGATGGGCATTCACAATTTGATCAAAATATGCACTAAAACCTGAAGGCCTGAGTCATTAAGGAGAGCAAAGCATAAAAAAGGAGTAACTTTCCAATTGGGAAAACCATGTTGCATTGGAGGGGGAGGTAAATTTAAAATGTGGGGACAGATTTTTAGTTGGGATACGGCATGTGATCAACTTTAAATTTCAGTGCATAAATAAAGTTATCAAGTATTTGTGTGCTAGATGAAAAAACAGCCATTGTTTAACTTATGTGCAAAATAATAAACTAATTTGCACCCCTTGCAATGTAACATGGTTTGTCCCAGAGAACATTTACTCCTTGTTTTTGCCTTACTTTCCTTAATGACTCAGGCCCTACAGTCAAGTCCATAAATATTGGGACATAGACAAAATTCTCATATTTTGGGCTCTATACACCACCACAATGGATTTGAAATGAAACAAACAATATATGCTTTAACTGCAGACTTTCAGCTTTAATTTGAGGAAATTTACATCCAAATTAGGTGAACAGTATAGGAATTACAAGGAATCCCGTATCTCCAAGATCCGGGATTCCTTGCTGCAAAATCGGACCCGAAAACGAGGCAAAACATAATTGATTAAAAAATTATGTAGCCAGGGCCATCTTTTCCATTGGGCACGATGAGCCGGTGCCCAGGGGCCCCATGGGCAAGGGGGCCCTATAGGCAAGTCTCTTAATAAGAATAAATAATCCTGCAAAAAAAAATCCTGCAAAAGAAAAACTTCAAGGGTCACTGAGCGAGTACATTTAAAAAAAGCAGTGCATCGGGGCCCCTATATATATATATATATATATATATATATATATATATATATATATATACATATATATATATATATATATATATATATATACATATATATATATATATATATATATATATATATATATATAATAACAAAAAGAATAGATAGTACAGCGCGTAACACCAAAGAAGTTCAATTAAAGTAGAAGTTGGACACAGGGTTTCCTATGTTCAGGAGGCAGCCACAATCCCCACAAAGCCAGATGGTGACCTGGAATAATCTATAACAAAACAAATAGGGAGGGGCGCCACATAGTATAATACTGTATATACTAGAAATACAGAAAATATGCCATGAACAAGAAACTCAATCATCCATATGGGTGAAAAAAGGAGGCATTTCTATAACACTCAAACAGCAAGGGTGAATTTGTAGAAAGATCAAGAACATACTGGAACTCCCGCACCTCACCAATATAAAATGTGCATACCAGATATAAAATCTTTAAAGCTTATCTGTATATATGATGATAATTCTTCACATGGGATACACTCTGTTTCCACCCTTCAGGCATATGCAGGATCCCTCTTAGAACAATGTCCTCTAAGCGTTTCGTCTTAAAAAATACTTCCTCTTTACCTCCTGAGGAAGTCTTTATAAAGACGAAACGCGTAGAGGACATTGTTCTAAGAGGGATCTTGTGACCATACTTTCTACCATTGGTGATGTGCTCCTGAGCAGTTGGAATTAGCTGATCTGCTTTTAGGAAGCTCCGTCCGTGATGGTCTCCCCTTTTTAAAGATACCCAGATAAGCATGTATTATTTTTATTCATGTAAGTGCAATTCTGCATTTTGTATGTAATAAATTTGGTGTTATACAGTAATATACTATATGAGTCTTTTTCCGTCTACATAATCTGGATATTACTGAGTACCATTCCTGGACTCTAGAAGCACTGTATACAACTCCTGCCCTGCATATGCCTGAAGGGTGGAAACAGAGTGTACCCCATGTGAAGAATTATCATCATATATACAGATAAGCTTTAAAGGATTTTATATCTGGTACGCACATTTTATATTGGTGAGGTGCGGGAGTTCCAGTGTGTTCTTAATCTTTCTACAAATTCACCCTTGCTGTTTGAGTGTTATAGAAATGCCTCCTTTTTTCCCCCATATGGATGATTGAGTTTCTTGTTCATGGCACATTTTCTGTATTACTAGTATATACAGTATTATACTATGTGGCGCCCCTCCCTATTTGTTTTGTTATACATATATATATATATATATATATATATATTTATATATATATATATATATATAATATATATAGGGGCCCCGATGCACTGCTTTGCCCGGGGGCCCGTAATGTTGTTAAGATGGCCCTGTATGTAGCAAAGCAACTTATGAATGCGCTCATACATTGGATTGTGTGTGCAAAGAGCCAATATTAGCCCCAGGTAGATCTCCATACTTCTCACTTGATACATATACATATGCACATACCTAAATATTAATTTTATTATCCTGAAATATTACTTATTTTCAAAAAGTATCTAAAATATGTATTTTATCATATCCCAGTACAATTTGTCTTCTAGAGACACTGGTTCAATTTGATGAAATACATTTTTGAAGCTCCTATTCTAATTATTAGACAGATAGTCAGAAAATTAAGTACAATGAGGTTCATATTCAATATATGTCCATATTTGTAATAAACATTTGTTGAAAGATGACAATAAAATTACCCCTATTTAGAAACATGGGATAATTCTATTTATATATACAGTGGAAGTCTCTTTTTATTTTTCACAGCCAGGAAGTATTACAAATAATAACTTGTTCACATGCACATGTTTACTTTAACACACTAGGGGAATCTGTGGATTCTAGTACCTGCTGCCCCGGCTTCAGGAGTGGTTTCAAACTCTTGCTTTCCAAACAAGATGGTAATTTAGAAGATAAAGAAGCATCACTACTGCACATAAGTTAAAAATCCTTTTCATTAAAGAGCTGGCAGCTTTTGGCAGGTTGGATAGTCATCCAAACACCAGAATGTTGTCTGCTTCCAGTTTATGAAAGGAATGCATAATTGATACCTCAATAGCAAATTGAAGCATGAATGCAGCATCTGTGGAGGCAACAGAGAGAAACGGCACAAATTAGCTAAAAGATCAGAAGCACCTGCAAGTAATGTAAAAGTTTGTACACTATCTTTCAAAATGTTTTTTCCCCCAGATTTTTTGAAGCAAATGTTAATCCCTGATATTCAGATTTGGCCATCCTGTTGAAAACAAAATATGAACAAACAGAACATTTTGGAACACTAACACGAATCAGTTTCCCCATTGTAGCCTACTGAATCATACCAGGGGGTAAATGTATAAACACCCGCAAGTTCAGCGTCTTCGGCGATTAAATTTAAAGCGGCGCTGCATTGTACAGGGAAACTTCCCTTTACAATGCAGCGCCGCTTTAAATTTAATCACCGAAGACGCTGAACTCGCGGGTGTTGAAGAACCCACATGTTAATACATTTACCCCCAGATTTCTTCTGCATGGTTAGTGGCAAACATGCAATTGCATTGCTGCAATTGCTGAGCTCTAAACTGCTTTTTTTTCTAATTGTATTATTGATGGTGCAACATGGGAGCTGCATTAAATGAACACTTGCAAATTAATTAAATAAAAATCATATAGAAGTGTGTGTGTTCGTCAGACCTTGTGTCTCCAGAATAGCCAGGAGTCTCAATGCCTGAAATTGTGCATATTCTATTCAACCTGGAGTAAAGATAGAATGAATCTGAGAAGAAGCTGGGTTCTGTGTGTACAAGACAGATTTGTACCTGTTTATATGGGTATGGGTATAAACGAGTGAGTTACAATTACAGTGACTGTGGTGAATCAAAATGTTGTACCTTCAAATGGGAGGATTCAGGGGTCCAATGTGGCTATTGCTGAATTAGAGCTCAGCATAAAAAAAACTACCTTGTTATGTTCCCATGTGCAAAACAGTAATTCATGTTGTGGGACAATATATTTAAATGAGTTTTAAGAGGTAGAGATTGGGGAATTTCAGAGGGATTTCACAGTTTTTATTGTGTGGCTGAAGAGTCCCATCAACATCAGAAAGTGATTTTTATTGATAAATGATTCTAACACATGCTCAAATTCAGCAGAGGTTGAGGAGCAATGAAAAAGCACCTATCTGTTTCAGAGGTGAACCCACAATCATCCAAACATAGCGGCTATCCAGTGCTGGAAACTGTCGTCATCATCATCAGTGTGTCTTTGCACCAGACTTCAGGCACCCACAAGTAATACCTGCTGACAGGTAGGGTCTACCTCATTTTCAGAGTGAAAGGTGGCAAAAGTGTCATATCTGCATACAAATGTAGACGTCTGCCTTTCTTTTGTTGGCAGTGACAGTACAAATTTGCATTTTCTAAACTAAACAAACAGATATATGCTGAAGTCATGAGCCCCTCAGTGCTACCCATTGCTTTCGTTGGTACAACTTTTGCAGCTACCAGGATTTTCAAAGGAAAGTGCATTTATAGTTGCAAATTTACATGGAATGCAGACAATATGATGTCTCCATAGTCTCATCACTTCAATCGCTATTCTTCTTCAAGGTGATATATTTACTGCCAGCATCTCTCCTAGTCATTTAAAAAAAACAATAGTACATCTCTTTATCTCCCAGTCTGCTATTGACAATATGCACTACATGGAACATATGTAAATCACATGAATTCTACAAGCACCAGCATACCAAAACAATATAGGGCTGCTAGGACTTGTTGGGGCCAGTAGTGCACCAGTAAAAATACATTGCTTAATTAACTCTTTTTACTCCTCAGAGACTGTGGGGTGGACATAGTACATTTTTGCAAGCCAGTTTTTCCCAGAGAATTGAGCCCTATGCTGAAAGGGCTAGGGCTGTTTAACACTATGACATGGGAACCACATGTCGAAGGTTTCCCTTTTATAGTGTGACCAGCTCAGCCTGTGGTTACTTGCAGAGTCCCCAAACTAAACAAAAAAGCACATAAACATGGTATATAAAGTTGATGATGATGACCGGCATCTCTATACTGCATGATACACTTAAAGAAGCTTTAAGCAAATCAGCCCCCAGCAAATACATTTTACTTAGTATGCTGAGTTACACATATCTTAAAAACCACGCAAGTCTGCAATAATTGCAGGTATTTTTTCAATGCAGTTTATGGCTGTGTGTGTTACTTAAAACAAGTTAAACTCTACATGAGGCACTGTGAGCCAGATTCATCTTGCAATGGAATGTGAACGCAACTTATGTATAAAAAAAACACACGTAACTCGAGTACAAGTTTATCTCAAGAAACGTTTCCATTTTAATATGGGTATAAGTACGCTCTGGCTATACTTAACTTGCCGTATGCAGACAGACACAACATACTGCAGGATACACACATACATATGTGTAACATAAAGTCCCATCAGAACGCATGCCAAAAAAATATTTCTATTAAATAGCAACTCTAAATACTAAAGTCTATAATAAAAATGTTTGTTTTTTCTACACTAAATACATAAATCAGAATATTATTAATGCATATTGTGCATAAACTGCATTTTTATAGTGTCTGCATGCATATATCAGCCAATACTGTCAGTTGGCACTTATACCTGCCCTTTAGCTACTGCGAGTTATATGGCTAAAAAAGACATACTTCAGAGTTACCCAGAGCTCATTTCAGATGAATGAGCATGCGCTCGACCCCGGCATGCCCTTTCTGTACATTACCTACATGCATACTGCGACTTTCCTCCCCCGTTCCGCCCTTCAAGTTACAGACATAAGTGACAGTGTGTTCAGACTTGAATTGCATGCAAATG
Source organism: Mixophyes fleayi (assembly GCF_038048845.1). Classification (NCBI taxonomy): domain Eukaryota; kingdom Metazoa; phylum Chordata; class Amphibia; order Anura; family Limnodynastidae; genus Mixophyes; species Mixophyes fleayi. Next base: position 57,201,931 of record NC_134410.1, on the reverse strand, counting down.
CGTTTACTGGCATGAGGTCCATTTCTGAGCATGCGCAGAGCAATTTCACGCAAGATACGACACACAACTGGTCTTAAGTTCGAAGATGAAACAGGCCCTGTATGTTTACTAAAGGCTTACATTTTAACAATAGCAAGAATTTACCTGATTATTCCAGGGATGTTTCCCATCTATTTTTAGAGAAACTTGATAAGGGAATTCTAATATTTTAAGCTTGCCGTGGGGCTTTAATCATATTTCTTGATTGTCCTGCATTTTAGCCACCCTTATGTTGCTTTTTGGCAATCAAGAAATACATCCAGTAGATTGTAATTGGATATTTATTGCTGTATTGATCTTTTATACAATATAAAACTTTTTCTGTATATAAAAGGGCAAATTTAGAGTTGAACATATGTCTGTTCTATTTGCGTAAGATACGTACTGGGTATGCACACCAAAAATGCGCATGTAAACATTTGTGCATTGTTCACTTGCCTCTAATTATGCCCGGGGAGGCAAAGCGGGGGAGGGAAGGGGCAGACAACCATAGGCCAAGCACAGTAGGGGCACCTAAATATGACTCAATTAAACAACACATGCTTCTGTCAGTTAGCGTATCTTCTATACGTGCTGACGGACTGCTGTAATAATAGGCAATGATAATGAAGACAATCAGCAGCACTATCGGGCCATTCTGACTGGTTAATTGCATATTGATCCCTCTAGCTGATAATATTTAATAAAGTTGCAGCAGTCTATTACCATTACTTATTTGTCATTTCTATTTGGCCTGTTGCAGAAAATAAGATTTTGGTGATTTTTATAGGGGAAAACAGCATATATTTGTTAGGGCTCCCCCAAACACTGCATAAGCTTTTAGAAAGGAGCAGAGGTCTTCAACTACAGCAGCCGTCTTTCCCATAGAGATGGATATTCTCACAGGTAGTTGGATGCCCCCAGGACTTACACTCGGAGAAGTAAAAGCTTTTACGGTAGGCAGAGCCGTAACGAGGGGTGTGCGGCCGGTGCGACCGCCCAGGGCGCAAAGCCAAGGGGGCGCCACGGCCACACTTACTGTGATGCTAGATATGTCCCCTAGCAAAATCGCCCCCCCTTCTCCCTGTATCTCTATACATTTGGCCGCATGCTGCCTGTTCCAGTATAGAGGCAGCATGCGACTACTCTGATTATACAGGGGGCGTGGCCTCTTCATGTGCACACTGCACAGGCTCACCCCCTGACCTCTCTGCTCCTGGTCACATGATACCAGCAACGATTCCCCTGCTGTCTGCTGTCGGTAAGCATCCACCCCTCCCCCCTCACGTCCCACAGTGTTTCTGTCTGCCTGTCTCTATCTTTCAACCCCTGTCTCTTCCTGCTATTTTGTATGTGTGGCTCTGCTTTCCCCCTTTCTGTGTCTGTGTATCTTTGTATCTGTCTCTTTCTTACCCTACTTTGTGACTGTCTTTAACTTTGTTTGAACTCTGTGTGTCCCCCAGCCCTGTCTCTTCTCCCCTGTTGTGTTTTCCTCTATCTGCTATTTTAGATGTGTTGCTCTGCTCCCACCTTGTATGTCTGTGCATCTCTGTCTTCTGTGACTGTCTTTCTCTTTCTTACCCTACTTTGTAACTGTCTTTAATTTTGTTGATCTCTGTGAACCCCCACCGTCTCTTCTCCCCTCTTATGTTCTCCTCTATGTATGTGTGGTTCTGCCCCCCCCCCCTTTCTTTGTCTGTGCATCTCTGTGTCTGTCTCTTTCTTACCCCCACTTTGTGTCTGTCTTTAATTTTGTTGAACTCTGTGTCCCATGTTGTGATTTCCTCTCTGTCTGCAGTTTTGTATGTGTGTCTGTGCATCTCTCTTATCTGTCTGTGCATCTCTTACCCCCACTTTTTGTCTGTGTTTAATTTTGTGCAACTCTATCTCCCCTTGTGTTTCTTTGCCCACCCTTTGTTTTATCCATCTCCTCACCTTTTACCATTTGCCCCAACACCCACTTTTTCTCTGTGCCCCTCACAGCTACCCCTTCTTCTCCCCTCTTACCTTCTTCCTCCTCTTCTGCTGATGTTAATGGAGTCCTGGTGGCTGCCGATTGGAAGAGCTGCGGACAAACTTGAGTATGGCAGGTAGGCACAATCTTCTTATTATAATAATTTTTTTGTACATCATGTGGCAGATTCAATTACTTGCTATGTTCTGAGGAACATCGCGGCTGTGCATTTTTACCGTTACTACGGTAATTTCTCAGCTGACTTTTCCTTACACCTCAATGGGAGCGTAAGAAAAATCAGCAGATATTTCTTGTAAAAATTCTGCAGCCGCATGTTCTGAACAACATGGTGGCTAAATGAATTTACATAGCAAATTTACTTTGTATAGCGATAAAAGCTTCCCACATGAATGGACTACACTCCCCTGCACTGCTCCGGAAAAGCTACAGAGGAGAAGCAGACAGGACAGAATACCAGCTTCAAGGTAAGTAGGCTTTCAGTCAATTACTTTTATCGGTGCCTCTGGCTCTTCAGTGTTGTGGAACTACAAAGCACAGCATGCCCTACCAGAGGGCAAGCTGGAATCTGTCGTTCGACAAAAGCTGGAGAACCATAGTTAACACTGTATCCAGCCAGCCACATAATACACTTGTGGAACTGTCATCACAGAGATGAGCCACTGGTTGTGCAGGCTTGTTTTGTGATTGCTAACATTATTTGTTGTTAGAAAGTTGTTTGTGTTTTTCTTGTTTTGTTTTTATTTATTATACAAATTGGGTTTGTAACTAGAGCACTGTGACCTCCCAGGGCGCAATGCCGAGCTTTCGTCATGGCTGGGAGAGACCACCTACAACTACCAAGGCAAGTGTGTGTGTGGGGGGCACCAGTGCTCTTCCTCGCCCAGGGCACTAAAATTCCTAAATACGGCTCTGACGGTAGGGATGGGTAGCGAGGAGTAGGAATCTGGAGCGCAACTCTAGAGATGAGTGCGAGGAGTAATTGAGTCAGGTCAAAATGTCAAATGTCAAAAGCAAACACGAACAGTCCAAATTCAGTCCTGAAACAGGAGCAGGTATCAGGCAAGTATAGTCCAGGGAACAAAGCCAAAGGGTTAGTTAACAGGTGATCAAACAGCAGGATAATCAGACTAAGAGCAGGCACAGCAATTGCAGGGCAAAAGAACTAAAATAAGCAGGGAGGCTAAGCCCTCCCTGCCTTTTGAACGATGGAGGACCAATCAGAAGGGGGAAGAGGTCATACCGCCAGAAGATTAGAGGATACTGCAGTCATGTGATTGGAGTCTCAATTGTGCACCACAGCTGCCTGTAAAATGGTTGAGGCAGGAAAATACAGAAGCATTGCAGCTGTCTAGGCAACAGCTGGGACATAGAGGGGAGGAAGTGGCATCCTGGCTGCCTAGACAGCAGCTGGGATGGAAGTATGAGTCGCTGCAGCAGTGCACCGGCTCAGGTAAGATTCGGGCTATCACAGCTAGCGAGGCGGCTCATGACAATGTTTGTGTTTAATTTAATTTGTATTTGTGTTTAATTACAATGTATATTAAATATAATATTATTAATAACACTATCAAGACAAGTATTGTTCTATATATGACCCTTCAGTGTATTATTATAATGCAACGGGTGGGGTACATTTTTTCGAAGACAATATTTGCGACAATACGTAAAACCGGCGACAATACTTAAAACCGGCAATCTCACTCTGCCCATTATAGGTGACAACATTCCCACTCACCGCCTTTTCACTACTCGCAATTTATAGCTCCCGTCTATGACAAGTATTGGACATACTGTCTATGTAAACTCTATATTTCCTCAATGTCGCCCTTATACTAATCAGCTTTTTTACGTTGCGCTAACAATTGTTGGTATTACTGTGCCCAGAAAAGTGGCTACCACTGAATGCAACTTTAGCATTTACTACTAACACTGTCAAGCAACATCTCTATGTTTTCTTTATACTATCCTTATGCTATCATGGAGCTTAATTATCCCCATTGCTATACCTTATTTATGCCTGCCACAAATGCCACTGTTTTTGAGCTGTTGCATTTTGAGATGCGCCCAACTCAATATGTATGAAAATATGCTTTTTTACGTACATAATTTCCCTGTGTACATTATTAGCGAATATACATCCAATTCTAAATGAGCCCCATATTCTACTATATATATATATATATATATATATATATATATATATATATATATACATACACACAAGTTAACCAGTGCATGATACTCATGCATTCTAGTCAAATCAAGCTACTTAAGGTGTTAAAAAGGTTCTTGTCATGCATTTGGGCCATAGCCCAGGCCTCAACCACCAACCACTCCCCACTGTCACCCCCGGCAACCACCAACCACTCCCAACTGTCACTTCTCCTTCAAGAAATATATATATATTTTTTTAAAATCTTTATAAACACTTTTAACAATTAACAAATTAAATTAACAAATTAAAAACATCTTAGTATACCAAATTTCAGCCCTTTCTGAATTTTTTTTTCCACGCACACTAAGAATTTAGTAGGTCAGTGTATAACTCTGCCCAGCAGGTGGCGCTGCAGCTCGGTTCTATTTTTTACACACACACACACACAGACAGACTAACACACGCCACTAGACATTTATATATTAGATTGATTATTTATTTATTTCTCAAGTCTATCTCCACATAATTTCTCAAGCATTTTTGTTTCAATCTTTAGGTCTGACTACTGGAATATAGCACTTCTAGTCTGTCTTGCTGTAAATATTCTCCTGATTGGTCTTGTCACCTTTGGATTTGATAATTTGTGATTTGAGTCAATGCAGAATTATATGGCAAAAGTCATAAATCGCTAAACACAGCAGGCTAAACTTTGTTTTTTAAATGGAGTAAGAGTTGATAGGTTTTTTTCATTAAATATGGATACAGCTAGAAAACATGAAATAGATTGCTTGATGCAACAGGAAACTATAGTTTTATGTTTAAATGAACTGACGACTTTTTGTATTGAAGTCAAATTCTCAATGTCTAACCAGCTAGTGTTGAAATTCTGATAAGAAGAAAACGTCAACATTTTACACTGTGTACACAGAAATACACAGAAATATCATAGTCTTAACTAGAGATAGGCGGGCTCGGTTTCCCGAAAACCGAGCCCACCCAAACTTAGGGTACCGAGCCGGCTCGGTACTGTCACACGCGTTCTGGCTTGAAATCGAGATTCTGCTTGCGAAGAGTTACCTCCTCATCGGCCTTGGGATTGCCCCATTGATTCAATCCCAGGGAAGAACATCCCCAGGTGTAGGTTCTATCCCTCATCTCTACCCGAGACTTAAGCCATTCCCAAATACAACACTGAAAATCTCCAATGGGGGTTCTTTTGGAAATCCTCATCTCCCATAGGGGCGGGATTCTTCTTTATCAAGAAAAAAGATGGTTTACTGAGACATGCATTGACAACAGCCGGTAAAATTCCATCATGGTAAAGAACTGCTATCCTCTCCCCCTAATCTCTGAGCTGTTCAACCATATCTGAGGTGCTCAGATCTTCTACAAACTGGATCTCAGAGGAGCTTACAACCTGATCTGCATCCACCAAGGGGACAAATGGAAGACTGCTTTCAATACTCAGAATGGGCAATACGAATATTTGGTAATGCTCTTCAGGCTGCGCAATGCCCCAGCAGTCTTTCAGGAGTTTGTCAAGTAAATCTTCCGTGGTTTGCTTGACCGCTCAGTGGTAGTTTATCTTCACGATATCCTTATTTTTTTGCAAGACATCTCTTCCTATCGAGACCATGTTAAAGAGGTCGTCTCTCAGTTGCAACAAAATCACCTTTTTTTGCAAATTAGAAAAATGGCTCTTCGAGCTTCCCCAAATACCATCCCTCGATATCTTATTTCTGGTTCCAATCTTCAGATGGACACTAAAAAGAGGTAGAAGCAAATCTCATCTGGTACTGAAGGCTACCGAACATTTCATCGGCTTTGCTGTTATCACCAATTTATTAAAAACGTTTTCACTTTCATTGCTCCCATCACATCTCTCACTCGCTTGTGGGGACAAGATAAGACCTGTCTTCCGGCTGCCATTTCTGTATTTAAAGCCCTGAAAAAGCCTTCTCTACTGCTCCAGTGCTTAGGCAACTGGAAACCAACACAAGCCCTTCTTACTGGAGGTTTCTGCCTCTTCGGTTAGCATAGGACTTTTCTGTCTCAGAAATCATCTTCGGGATCATTTGTTCTTTGTGCATTCTTGTCTAAGAAATTCTCTCCCTGTGAGAGGAATTACGGCATTAGTGATAAGAAGCTTTTGGCAATCAAAGTTTCTCTTGAAGAGTGGTGCCATCTGCTGGAGGGAGCCATACACCCCATCACGGTTTTTACAGATCATAGGAACCCACTGGTTGGCCTTTCCATTTGACGTTTTGTTGACATCTCCGCCCTAAAGTATAACGATTCCAAATTCGCCAGACACGCGGGCACAAAGAAACCTTAGCCTTGTTGTCCAGATATTACTGGTGGCCTTCTCTAGTATCGGATGTCCATAAGTATATCCAGACTTGTAATGTTTGTGCTTGGCACAAGATTCCTATTTGGGTTCCTGATGGGTTACTTGATCCTTCTCCTGTTCCTAATACCCCCTGGGACAGTATTACCATGGACTTTATTACTGAGCTATTGATCAGCCACTGTTATAACACTATCTGGGTCATGCTTGATCGCTTTTCCAAGATGGCTCACTTCATTTATCTCAAGCGGTTACCATCTGCCCTTGAACACACTCAGTTATTTATCAAGAACATCTTCCGTCTCCATGGCTGTCCACATATTATAATTTCTGACAGAGGTGTTCACTTCGTCTCCAAATTTTGGAGGTGTTTTTGTAAAGATCTGGGGATCGAGCTCAGATTTTCTTCTGGTTACCACCCCTAGACCAATGGACAGACTGAGCAAGGGAATCAGAATTTAGAATCATTTCTTCGTTGCTATGTGTCTGAACATCAATCCACCTGGTGTGACTGCTTTCCCTAGGCAGAGTTTACTTATAATAATCATCTGCATGAATTCACTGGCAGTTCTCCATCTCTTACAGTCTTTGGGAGACATGCAACCTTTCCCATTTTCCCCGAGCCTCGGGTGTCTTCCGAGCCTGCAGCCAACTCTATGAATCGTAATTTTTCCCAGATCTGGACCCAGATCCGGGCTAACCTCTCTGAAACCTATTCATGATACAAGATCACCGCTGATCGGCGACGAAGGAACCTTCCTGTACTACAAGGGGGAGACAGGGTATAGTTATCTTAACGCAACCTGAGGCTTCAAGTTCCTTCCATGAGGTTAGCTTCTCACTTCATTGACCCCTTTCATATCTCCTAGGTTATTAATGTAGTATCTTATAAGTTACCGTTACCTCCATCCTTCCGATCCTTCCCCCATTCAAACCATCTCTAAGGAAGAATTTAAGGTCGAGCGAATCTTGAAATCCCAAACTTTTCGAGGCAAGACACAATACCTGGTGCATTGGAAAGGATACTGGTCCGAGGGAAGATCTTTGATCCTCTAAGAAGATCTCTATGCTCCTCGTCTTCTGGCTGAATTCAAGAATATGCATTCTACCAGCCCCCTCCCAATGGAAAGCAGGGAGGGGGGTACTGTCAGGCACTTTATCGGCAGTCTTCTCCCTGCTCAGGGACAGCTGCCTGTCTCTGCAGTCCGGGAATGTCTCGTTGCCCAGCAATGTGATGCAGATTCCCTCGGACAGCTCAGGACAACTGTGCGCATGCGCACAACACATGTCCCCATTGCTAGGCGATGGGAACGTTTTGATTAGCTGTGATGTCACTGACCACCGAGGGGATCCAATCAGGCACAGGCTGTCTCTATTTAAACTACTCTGGCACCATTAGGGTGCTAGAGTATCAGGTCACCTTCCTACTCTACCGTTCCTCCCTGCACTTCTCCTCGATTGTTACACTTGGTTCTAACCCAGCGTTTTTCTCAACTCTCCTCTTGTGTTTCGCTTTTGTCACTGTTCACGTCTTAATTTGTGAATCTGGACTGTCTGACTACCCTTTCGATCCTTATTTGGCACTTTGCTGTCTGATCAGTATTGACCCTGGACTGTATGACCCCTCTTTGGATCCTGATTTGGCATTCCTACATTTGCCTGGTACTGACCCTCGTCTTTCTGTCTTATACTCTCAAGTTCACCTGCACTTCACTGGCAACTGGCTTAGAGAACCATAACATGCATGTTCTTAAGACTAAGCCTCTTTGCGGGGGCTCCTAGTGAATACCAGGGGCACATTAGACTCTGAACCTCTAAGTTCTGTAGCGTAAACTCCGCCAAGTGTCCTCCATCCACCACGTGTTTGTGACACTATGCCTCTACTGAGCTGGGTCAGGTCACATTCTAATAAACTGACCTAAGAGACCTGTAATCACCAAATCCTAATGGGTACATGGCAGGTGAGTTTGAAGGCATGAAACAGTCGCCCTAAAGTAAAATAATTCCGACTTTGCCATACTAGTCATGATCCTCACATCTAGGGGTGCCATTCCTTTCTTTGTCTTCATAGATTCTGGCTCAGCTGGTAATTTATTGCTGCTTTAATGGCAGCAGAATTTCAAGTATCCACTCAACCCTTAGTGCATTCACTCTCACTGACCATGGTAGACAGTAACTGAGTCCTTAATGGAACAATCTCCAAATGTACCCTTCCTATACGACTCCAAGTAGGGTTGCTACACTCAGAATAGATCAGCTTATTAGTTCTACCTCAGGCTGTTAACCCCATTATTCTGGGCCTACAGTGGCTCCGGAAGCATTCTCCCCAGTTTGAGAGCAATACGGCACATGTTACCTCCTGGAGTTCATCTTTTACTGAGAACTGCCTCAAATCAGTCATTCCAGGCCCTTCCATATCAGTCTGCCATACCCAGTCCTTCAGTTCCTCTATGCTGCTTGCCTATGCCTCAATTCAGGATTTCATCTGTAAGTCTTCGACCTAGTGGCTTCCGCCTCACCAGACATGGGATTCTGTTATTGATTTAATTTCCGTGGAGACCATTCCTTTTTGGCCGGGTCTATCCACTTTGAAATGTGGCTTCACTCGGAAATCCTCCTCTCCAGTGGGTGCCGGTTACTTCTTCATTACATAAATGGACAGTTCTATAAGACCCTATATAAATTATCATCAGCTTAATGCTATAGCTATAAAGAATCACTATCCCTTACTGCTTATCCCTGACCTCTTTAAATGTATTTGTGGGGCCTAGATCTTTATCAAGTTGATCTATGTGGCGCTTATAACTGCATCAGAGTTCGTCAGGAGGATTAGTGGAGGACTGTCTTCAATGCTTGTGATGGTCACTACAAATCCCTGGTCATGCCATTTGGTCTTTGAAATGCTCCTGCAGTCTTCAAGGGGTTTGTTAATGAGATTTTCCGGGATCTGTTGTACCACTCGCTGTTCATATTATTGGACAACATTCTAATTTTCTCTAAGGATTTGGACTCCTACTGTAACCAGGTCAGGGAAGTTCTCATTCATCTCTGGTCAGATAGGGGTATATTTACTAAACTAAGGGTTTGAAAAAGTGGAAGTGTTGATTATAGAAGCCAATCAAATTCTAGTTACTATTTATTTAGTACATTCTACAAAATGACAGCTAGAATCTGCTATAGGCAACATCTCCACTTTTTCAAACCCCCAGCTTAGCAAATTTACCCCATAGTTTCTATTGTAAATTGGAAAAAATGCTTTGAGCAAGAAAAGGTTTCATTCTCAGATACCTTGTGTCTAGCCAGAGTATGCAAAGGGATTCAGAGAAGATAGCATTTCTCCTGAATTGGCCTCAACCTTCTGGTCTTAAGCCTATTCAGCATTTTGTGGGATTTGCTTACTATTACCATCAATTCATCAGAGACATTTCTACAACTATAGCACCTGTCACTGCTCTTACCCATAGGCAATCTCTGCTTTCCAAGTTTTAAACAAGGATTTCTCTTCAACACCAGTTCTATTATAACAGACATCACCCAGCCCTTCTACCTTGAAGTAGATGCCATCGCAGTATGTATTGGTGTACCTTTGTCCCCTGTGGGTTGTTCTCAAAGAAGTTCTCAATGGCCAAGAAGAACTACAGAATAGGTAATGAGGAATTATTGGTGATTAAGACAGCATTATAGGAATGGTGTTACCTCCTAGAAGGCACTGCTCATCCTATAACCATATGGACTGACAACAAGAATTTAGACTACCTTCAGACAATCATTTTCTTAACCCATGACAGGCAAGGTGGTTTCTATTCTTTACACATTTTAATCTAATCCTAAACTATAGGTTAGAAGAATCAGAGAACCAAGCTCTTTCTCGTTCTTTTGACATTTTGCATCATCAGACCATTCTTGCCCCTAAACCAATTCTGGATTCAGCCAGCATTGTAATTCTCACCAGTACCAACCTTAAAACCCCAGCAGTGGGTCGTTTCTTCTTAGATCCCAAATTCCATCCTAAAGTGCTTTGTTTGGCCCATGGCTTCAAACTAGCAGGACATGCAGGAGTCAAAAAGATCTTCTCTCTGATCTCTAGGTATTACTGGTGGCCCACTCTTTATCAAGATATCCAACTGTACATCCATCCTTGTACCATCTGTACATAAAGTTCCATTGCAGCCTACCTTGTGTTCCTTCCAGTCATTGCTTATCCCTGAAAAGCCTTGGTCCAGCATCTCCATGGACTTTATAACAGATCTGCCTGATAGTAAAGGATTTAATACTATCTAGGTAATGGTTGATCACTTATTCACAAATGTTAATTTTATTTTGCTTAAAGGACCAGCTTCTATACTAACTCTGGCCACACTCTTTCTTAAAGAGATCTTTAATCTTCATGACTTTCCTCAAGAAATAATATCTGACATGGATGTTCTGTTCATCTCCTGTTTTTGGAGGGATTTTTGTAAAGAATTGGATATTAAACTCAACTTCTCCTCCGGACATCATCCCCAGATGAACAGGCAGACAGAAAGCGTAAACCAAGACCTAGTGCTCTTTTTGAGAGTTTACATTTCTGAGAATCAGGATAATTGGAGTAACTTACTTGCATTGCCGAATTCTCCCACAATAACCATCTACATGAGTTCTCTGGCTCCACTCCCTTCTTCATTGTCTTTGGTACTTACCCTAAAATACCTGTTTTTCTTTTCTCAAGAACTCTACTGTTCCCGCTGTGGAGTCCCTGGTATATGATTTCTATAGCATTTGTTCCAAAACCAAGGAAAAATTGGTGGAGGAGTATCTTGGCTAGAAATAAGCTGCCAATAAGAGATGGCGACCAGTACCGGTACTGCAAGTACGAGACAGAGTTTAGTTGTCCATAAAGAATATAAGGCTCCTGGTACCTAGAATGAAACTGGCTACTCACTTTAATGCACCCTACTGCATCTTATATGTTCTTGGTACGGTGATTTTTAAACTGCTGCAGGTATGGATGCCTTCGGCTCTAGTTGGTGCATGCTAGGCAGCAGGATGCAACTTTTAAAAGACATATAGGCTATTAGTGTGACATCACTGACTGATGAAAATACCTCTGAGCAGCCAATATAAGACAGTATTGGATCAATTCTGTGGTCTGGTTCTGGTTTCTGTTAGTTACTTGCACCCCTGCTTCCTTCCTATACCGGTCTTCCTGCTGCTGATTTTGCTTGACCATTTGACCTCACTGCCCTGACTAGTCTTCTCTTCACGTTCTGGTTCCATTTTGCTATCCGCTTTGACCTTTGCAACCCTGACTTCCCTTTTCTTCATGTATAGGCTTTGTTTGTATCTCCTGGTTCTGACCCAGCTTGTCCTCTACCCTCTATTTATGATTCCAGTTACTTCACTAGCGATAACCTGCATGTCCCACGCAGCTAAGACCAAGTCTCCTTGCGGGGGTCCCTGGTGAATACTGGGAGTGTGTTATACTCTGTGCTCAGTAAAATCAACTTCCAGCAGGTATACGTTCATTCTCTGCAGTGTGACTTGTGACAATGATTCCACACTATTCTGTCCTTAACTTGCAAAATTGGTTGATTTTTAATCTTCTTTTTGCTCATTTTTTTTTATAGATGTTTTCTTTCACTGGGAACAAAATTTGGTGACAGTTTGCTGAATTTAATTGAAACAATTATTACAACTGACATTGTGACCATACTGACACATGTTGTCTCTGATATGTTTCCTATTTGTGCTGTGTGAATGACTGAGCAGCTGATTTAAGCAATTCCAGGTAATTTGCAAGCATTGACTCCATTTTAGAGGGCAAATATGGGGAATTCAGCAGAATTTAAAAATCAGTCAAATTATTCACCTGCTATGATTTTTATCCACAAAATAGAAACACTGTTGTCTAGCTTAAGATGGTCTGTCTTTTGGGGGTTTGGATTAGCAAAAGGAGTTGCTATTTAGTTTTGTTCACCTCCTAAAAATTATATTGCAGTCCCTTTTGTATTGGAACTTTTAGTTTTCTGTTGCCAAGACATTCCAGCACACAGTCCTACAATTCTCACTATTGTACTACAATTATAATTCCCAGGTTTTAGAAACAGACCTATACACATTGATGAACTGCTTATGTATGGTGGGTGAAATAATGGCCGTAGAGCATAGGTGCCAGCTGGCACTAATTTCAAGAGACAGTCCAAGGTTTAAAGACTTTATTTCTAGAAATGTCAATATGTTTCAGTTTTGGCCAACTGCACAATAAAATTATTATTTGTTATGCATTTTGTTATGCATTCTTGCCATATGTTCCAATTCTATAAACCATATAAGTTAAAATTTATTTTAGAGGAATAATAACAATTTTTTTAAAAAAAATAAAAATCCATTAATATCCTGTTCTATAAACATAACATGAGGGGGATTGTAGTTCTCATAGATCCACTTGACTTTTAGGAATATTGTTTACCATTTTCACCTCCAGCTACTAAAGGCTGCAATTTGCTCTTGAACTTGTCCTCAACCAATACCGTCATTGTTACCACAAAAGAAACCATCTTAGTATCTGTTTCGTGTTTGGAACTATAAATAGACACTTTCTGAATAAGCCTTTGCTTTAGTATTTTGCTTGCTCTCCTTCTGTCACCTGAACCTGTTCCTTTTGGATTCCCTGCAACTGTATATGGCCTAATTTACTCCTGACTACCAGCTTTGTGTGCTGAACTACCTTATATCTGACAGCCCATTTGTGTGCCAACCTGGCTTACATCTGGGGATCTGCTATTCTATGCAATAACTTACATTTGAATATTCTTGAGTTGCTTTTAGTGTGCTGACCATGTTTGAAATTAGCTGTATTAGCCATTGGTAGTCAGCCAAGCAAACCAATATAGACGGATGCTTAGATCCATTGTAAATAATTTTAAAAAGTTGGTAGTGATACATGAAGTATGGCAGCCAGAAGCAACAAGAGATTCGACTCTGATATTGCCACTTTTATTCTCTATTTAAAATTGATATATTCTTCTGCATGATCAAATTTATAAATGATGTCCTGAGCTTCCATACTAGCGGATATGATAAATGATGTACTGATTACAGTTTATTAAATTTTGAGAGATATATACAAAGCTTTTTGACTCTGCCTTTTTTATGTTCCCTTCTCCTGTTGCCAGTTTTATTGTTTATTTATAACATTCTGCTTACTTTACTTAAATGTAAATGATGAATAAATAATTTGTTTAAATAGAAAATATGTGTTAAACTATACCTTGCAAAGCATTATGTACTGAACAATTTGTCTCTAGATTTTTTACAGGACTCAGAACTTTTATATTAGTTTTGGTATTTAGCTTTGATTAACACGGATACTGTCGGGGAGTGCAGTATCAGGCATCAATATCAATATGACATTTTGGGGGTGATCTGGAGTTGAATGTAAAAGATAATTACTTATGTTCAAATGTGTGTCTGCACAGTTACATTTCCACATCTATATTATGAGTTACCTGCACCTTGATCTACATACCAGGCAAACTGATCTGTATTACAGATCAATGTATTACTTATTTATTATTTTCTTACATTGTTTTATCCAATTTGGAGGGGAAAACAAGTTTCATTTAATTTTCAAATTTTATTATTGGAACAAATATATGGGTCTTTATATTATTTATAACTAGTGATCATTAAGTTCTTTCTGACGTCTGGTTTTTCACCCAAGTTTCACATGGGTTCTAAAAAGCCCTATTACCAAGGCAGTAAAAGGTACTTATATACATATTAAGGGACATGCAGACTAGTGTCCATCATTACTTAAGGTGAATGTATCCTTTTGTTTAGCGTATAGATGGGTCCAGAGCACATATACATCATCATCAATTCGAAAACTGCACCCATCTAGTCTAGGTACAGTCTATAAGCTTGGTAATGTACATATTTCAAAGATACTTGTAACACAAAATAAAGCGCATCTCAAATGGACATTGTTCACTCAGTCTGCAAAACCCTACTTTACCGCATCTGCCCGTGAACGCCACTCGAGGTTAAATGGACTGAAAAGGTCAGATTCATACAGTTCAGAATACTGGTGCAAGTTTTTTGCACGTGCAGTGCAAATAAATTTACATGAATATCAAAATTACACTGTGCAAATCCCCTTGCTGTATGTGCAACTTTAACACACCCCTTTGTGTGCAGGGACGATAAGAAGCTGCAAATAATTTTTGGTTGAATTGCATATATTTTTAATAATGCCATTCATGGACAATTTTAAGGTGTGAGTTACATAAATCTAATATCGAACTATATAATAAATATTGTTTAGAGAGCTCAAGTGATATTAAAAGAAGAAAAAATAAGAGTATACATGCTGCAGAACACCAAGAGAGCAAAAATGACTGATTATTGCACTGTTTAATAAATACAATGTTGGAGACATGTAGGGAGTTGTAAAATATAAAAAGTTAAGCTATATAGACTACATATTTTTGTTTTGTTTGTGTCATGTATCAGCAATACATGTTTGAAAAGCGTAATATGGCAATTTTATTTGAAAATTTTGTAGTGTAATACCTCAGTCATATGCTTGGCCCTGACCATAGTGAGTCCAGCATGAATGCATTATATGTACTCTTAACATTTGTACTAATGGAATTCTTGTAAAGGGTGGAGTTATTAGTGCACCTAAAAATGATAATTTGCTATAAAAACTATATTAAATAACTATCTATTATTTAATGTTAAAGTAATAAATTATTATTTTTACTGCAGCTTAAATTAAATTTGTAGCCTCACCTCTCTGAAAATTTTAATGATGGGCAAAGAAAATTGAATAAGTTAAATTCTCCATTCTGAAAGAAATCAGTTGAAGCTCACATGACAGTGTTAAGAAACTTTCCAGTATTACAGATTTGAACATTTGACTGGAGACAGAGGCCATCAATAAAATATGTCACTGTAATACCCATCAGTAGCAAATTGCTACTGATATGCCATTGCCAATAATCTGCATAGTTCTTACATTAACACCAAGTAAGATGCTTAACAGTGATAATATGCTATAAATGTCCCTTTAGTAGCAATACACCACAATTGTGCTCATCAATAGTACAATGACATTAATAAGACCTTCAGTAGAATTGCCCTCAAATTTTCCTAAAAATAGTTATACATACCGACATGCCCATAGAAAAATATCCAGTAGCATGCTCATTGGTAATAATGTTCGCTGACATGTCTAGTTCAGAAATATTGATATAAGGGAATCAAGCATCTGATTCCTACTGAGAATATACCAACATTAATTCATGCTTTTATAATTTTGCATCTGGATTATCTGTGTACCATAATCGCAAAAAAAATTCAGAAGTCAAAAAATGCAGCAGCCACATTGTTAGCCAAGTAGCCTTATTATTGTCACAATAAAATCTAGTTTTTCCTTAATACATGAACTTTAAATATAATCAATTTACATACATACACATATTAAGATGTACATTAGAGGAACAATCAATTATGTAAATTAAATGTAGCAATGCAAAAACCAAAATGAGAGCTTGATAATAGCCTAATATTTTTGGTTTTCCCCATATCTAAATGGAGTGAACATCTATTAGGGAGGTAAGGTGGTTCAATTTCATTTTCTAAAAAAAAATAGCTAAAATTTTAGGAGTCTTTCCCATATCAGCTGTGGAATAATCTCTCAAAGAAACATATATAAACATATCATTGGTTCATAAAGGATATACCACATAGCTATATATTAGCAAGGCAAATGAAAAAACCAACATAAAAATAAATAACAACAAGCTTAGTTGTTGAATAGTTAATGGTCCAATCCTGGTGATTCTAGTTGTAAATACTCCTTGCCAATAAATAAAATACTTAGGAGGTAAAGGAGAGAGGGAAAGATGACCTTGTACCACTGAAAATTATGGAAGTAGCAGCACTTTTTTCTATGAGTTTTGTCATGTGACTTAGTCAAGGAGATGTACTGCTACTAAAAGTTAAGATTTATATGTCCTCGATGTTCATTGGTGGATAAATAATTATAGTATAAAATGGGCAATAGCTCTTTCTATGTATATTTTAGTGATGGGAAATTGTGTTAGGGAATTTGAAGTCCAACTAAGATTCAAAATGATAGAACCCAGCTTATTGATGCACATAGGATATTTACAAAGTGGTGGCCAGAGCATTGGTGCTCTAGTGCAATTATATATATGAAATTAAATGTTACGCTCAAGATGGTTCTTTCAGTCAGTGTTGATGCTGGCCTACCAAGGTGTGGAGTTTAATGAATTCCCCAGTCTTCACCAAAAACCGCCGCTAAGTGGGACGGACTTAGTTGTCGGGAATCGTCAGGTCACGGCCCTTGAAACAGTCCACTGAAATGAAAGACTGAGGATAGAGAGGCAGTGGCAGGGAAGAAACTGGTGTCTAGCATGATGCTTGTACCATACAGAGGAACCTACAAGCAGTGGTCAGGAAGAATAGCCAGAGTCTGGTACACCAATCAGTCTGCGCAGTACAAGGGATAATCCAGAGCAGTCAAGGTATAGCTGAGGTTGGATACTCGGTCAGTAGTCATAGTCATAGTCAAAAGGTATAACTTAAGGTCAGATACACAGGGACAAGGAGATCATCATCATCACCACCATCATCAACATTTATTTATATAGCACCAGCAGATTCTGTAGGACTTTAAAATTGGGAACAAACAGTAATAAAACAATACTAGGTAATACATACTACAGAGAGGTAAGAGGGCCCTGCTCGCAAGCTTACATTCTATGGGAAAATGGTTTGATACACAAGGGTAAGTGCTACATCATATTGAATATTTGTCCAGCTAGAATGCAAAGGTATTTAGTGGGCTGTCTGATCAGTCACATAACTATGTTGGTCAGAGAGTTGTTGTCTTGTGTTAGCTGTTTAGAGGGTGGTATTAGGGCAACCTAGGGAGATTAAGTGGGTGGTAGAGGTATATTATCAGCTTGTCTGAAGAGGTGGGTATTCAGAGAACACTTCAAAGTTTGAAGAATAGAAGAAAGTCTTGTGGTGCGAGGAAGTAAATTCCATAAATAGGGTACAGCCCTAAAAAAGTCCTGTAACTGAGAATGGGAGGAAGAGATGAGAGTGGAAGAGAGACACAGCTCTTGTGCAAAACTGAGGTGTCAAGTTGGGAGATAGTTTGAGACAAGTGAGGAGTGTATATCAGTGCAATTGTTGATAGCCTTGTATTTTGGTAATAGAATTTTATATTGGATTCTTTGAAAAAGAGGCAACCAATGTAGAGACTAACAGAGTGACTCAGCAGGCAAAATAATGATTTGCAAGATAAATCAATCTAGCCACTTTGTGCAAAATAGATTGTGATGACTCGAGTCTGATTTTGACGAGTAAGGAGGGAATTATAATAGTCAATACGAGAGATAATAAGTGTATGAATTATAGTTTTTGCAGTGTTTTGTGTGAGATATGTACGTATTCTGGAAATGTTTTTTAGATGTATACTTCATGATGTAAATATAGAGTTGATGTGTGAAACACAGGATAGTTATGAGTAAAGGATTACACATAGACAGCGAGCTTACGGGGTGGGATTTATGGTCATGTTGTTAACAGAAATAGGAATGTCAGGCAAGAAGCTTCTATTGTTGGGTGGGAATATTACTAATTCTGTTTTTGAAAGATTGAGTTTGAGCTGACGTGAAGACATCCAAAATGAAATGGCAGAAAGACAGTCAGTAATGAGAGACAACACAGATGGTGAGAGAACAGGAGAGGATAGATAAATTTATGTATCATCTGCATAGAGATGATACTGAAATCCAAAGGAGCGTATTAGTTTTCCAAGAGAAGTGGTGTAGATAGAAAATAGCAGAGGGCCTAGGACTGAGCATTGTGGTGCTCCAACTGATAAAGGAAGCAGAGTGTAGGTTGTTCAAGAGAAATTAACAATGAAAGAGCATTTAGAGAGGTAGGATGAGAACCAGAATAGGAAAGTGTATTGAAGATCTAGAGAGAGAGTGGTCAATAGAGTCAAATGCAGCAGAGAGATCCAGGAGAATTAGAAGAGAATAATCACCTTTAGTTTTAGCTGTTATCAGATCCTTGACAACCTTGGTCAGCGCAGTCTCTGTGGAGTGCTGAGAGAGAAAGTCTGATTGAAGAGGATCTAATAGGTTGTTTGCAGAAAGAAAATATGTAAGGCAAGTGCAGGCAATTCTCTCAAGAAGTTTGGAGGCACATGGGAGTTGAAAGATGGGCGGTAATTTGAAAGAGAGTTTGGGTCACAATTTAGTTTTTTTAGAATAGGAGTAATCACTGTGTGTTTGAATATTTATGGAAAGATACCAGTAGAGAGAAATAGATTACAGATTTTAGTTATAGGTGGAATGAGCACACGAGGACCTACCAATTTGTGAGAGTATGGGATCAAGAGGACAGAAAGTAGAGCAGAAAGATAAGAAGAGAATAGAAGCTTCCTCTTCATTTGTGCGCTCAAATGAAGAGATTGTATCAGAGAATGCTGGGAACTGAGCTGACTGCTAGTCGAGGGAGATGATATAATTTCAATTCTGATCTTTTCAATCTTGTCCTTGAAATAGGAAGCAAGACCCTGGGCACTGATGGTAGTCGGAGGGTTTGGGTTTTGAGAATTGAGATACCAAAGGATGCAGTCAAGCAGGCAAAGGGTCAAACACAATTAGTTAAAACACAAGGAATAAGGTATGCAAGAGTCAGACACTGGAGTCAATAACTTGTTGCTCTGACACTAAGCTAGTGTCAGAGTAGTTCCAAAATAGTTAAGGGGAGGTAAAAAATTCCCCTCTTGCAATCACATGATCGCACAGAAGAGAGACGCCCGCCCGGAGAGCACAGCAGCATAGCACGGGAGCCAGAATGTAGAGCAAGTAAGTTCCTAACGTTAAATGATGAAGTTGAACAACAAAATGAATACTGTGGCTTCCTGCATCGCTGTTTCTGTGATTCTCACAACAGAATGGAAGAGCTCACATGGCGGCCAAGGATCTGATTCCAGTATTGATGTGGATGACTTTTATGCTGCTGTTTAGTAAAACGCTCTAGCAGCCAGCAGCAGATGGTAATAGTGGTTATTAATGCTTTTTAGTAAAAGAATGCCTTTATAGTAACTTTTCTGTTACTCTATAGGTGCATATACTTTTGAACATGTTTCACAGCTTAAAAGGGATTTTCTCAAAATACAAACATTTTATCTAGCAGCATTAAACGTTGGAAAATGTTCATGAAAGATTGGATTCATAACACAGCAATGTATACATTTGATTTCTTATTTCACATACCTATTTTTATGCAAAAATGTTAGAAGCCGCCATAGTACTTTTGACGGCTCATTCTGTGCTTCTTGCATTGGGACGTTGTTTTACTATTAGCCACTGCGATGTTTGCTAGTCCAGGCTGGTTTCTAGGCATCCAGGAAATTACTTCTAGATGCTCTTGTTGCCATATGGTTTTGGCTGCAAATAACTGCAAGGGGACTAGTTGCTGATGGAGCATTTTGATTGACCACCAGTACTATAAAGGGCGGTTAGTGCTTAGACTCCCTGCCAGTGATCCCTTCCAGTGATAGCGAGATAGCCACAGACCTGGAATCCAGGTCTGTGTCTGTCTCGCAGTCCTGAGTTTGACATTCCGTGTGTGTCACGGTCCTGAGTTCCTGTCTTCAGTGTTTACGTTCTGAGTTCTTAATAGAGTGTTTCAGACCTAATGAACAAATCACTTGCGGTGATGAAATGCGTTAGCAAGGAGACTACTCTTGGTCATCTATAATCCCCTGTCACACTACTGCTACATTTGTCTGAAATAAGAGCTATCTATTTTCTGAAGCGGAACTAGGCTGTCGGGACCATCGGTCCTGAGCGTGACTGGAATCCATCGAATAAGAGAAGCAAGCTAGTCAGCAGGTAAGCAGAGAGAGAAGGTACATTAAGGAGGCATGCCACATGTAACAAGATTGATGGATCCAAAACATACGGTACCCGATTTTGCACTATATGTGAAAAACGCTCCTGATGACAGTCATTTGCTTCCATTATCAACCTGCATGCAGTTGAGATTAATTTGCTAAAAGACTGGATATTGTAATGTGTTGACACTATACCTATGCGCTGACTATATATCTAGTTTCACGTACACAGCCAGGCTGAAATTATTATTAATTGCTGACATCTGCTCAAGAAAGCTATTTGTGAAGTCTGTTGCTACATTGATTCCAATTTACATTGGTTTTGAGTGGAGATGGGCGGGCTCAGTTCCCCGAGAACCAAACCCACCCGAACTTTGGGTTTCCGAGTACCGCCCGCTCGGAATCCAAATCGAGGCCGAACGTCATTGTGACGTCGTCGGATCTCGGGGCTCAGTTCTCGCGATACTTGAAGATTATAAATACACGCCTCCACAGCAATCCATTGCCATTTGACAGAGGGAGAGAGCAGGGTGTAGTCACAGGCTGATTAGAGCAGGGACAGAGAATACAATATTCTGATTCCAATTGTGCTAACAAAAATCGCTAGAGAAGAGAGGAGGATAGAGGAATTTTTTTTTCAATATTTGGCACTCAAAGTGCATTTTGGGTGTCCCCCATTATTTTGCCTAAATATTTCTGGCTGTCAAAAGTCATATTTGTCAGCAGTATCTACCAAATAATTTTTAGCACTCCCCAGTGCTTTTGGGGTGTCCCCCTTTATTTTGCCTAAATATTTCTGGCTGTCAAAATTAGTATCTGTTAGCGGTAGCTGCCAAATAATTTTTAGCACTACAAGTGCTTTGGGCTCAGAATGGATTCAAAGCAGTCCACATATGAGCAGAATGAGCAACCAGGTTCTGTCACCAGTCCTGATGGTAGTGTTCCCAGTACGTAATCTGGGCAAGGCGATGTCAAACTACACAGTGTTTCGAAATCAGTCCAAAAACACACACCAAAAAAAATGTTACTGTGTTAAAGCGAAAAAGAAGTGTAACTGAGGAAAAGTTAAGTGCCGATAAAAAAAAAATTGCCAACATGCCATTCTACACACGCAGTGGCAAAGAGAGAATGAGGCCTTCACCTTTCTCTATTAGTGGCAGATCCAAAAAAGTTACCGAGCCTACAATTCGTGCACAACTACTGTTACGCGTCAAAGCCGAGCTGCAAGATAACAGTAAGGCATTAGAGGATAACGTTTGCTCTGATTCACAAATGACACCAATCCCTGTGGAGAGTCCATCCACCAGTGGTATGTCTAATCGTGAGCATTCTTATAACGTACCCATAAAGAAGGGCCCTTTCAGCAGTTCTGCTGATGTGTGCCTGAACAGCCCGAGTGTAGTCAGTGATACACCAATTGAGGATGCCACTTTTGAATTAGAAGAGGATGAGGGGGAGATTTGTGTAGGCGACAAGGGCACTAATGATGATGTTGATGATTATGATGACAGATACCAAATTGCCTTTCTCAATTTCTATTTATATTCTAGACTCTATAAATGGCTAAATAATTTACTATTTTACTCCTAGTGGAGAGGGGGTCTGATGCAGACAGATACCAAACTACTGTGTTCCATTTATTTTTACTTTTTAATTCCACAGTCTATGCAGGCTGCTTTTTTTTCTATTCAACCACAAGTGGAGGGTGTAATATACACCCAAAGACGATGGCTGCATTGCCAATAGGCAAAGATGAAGAGGAAGACAACCAGGTTTGTGTGGAGAATTAAGGACGGCCTACCAGGGATTAAACTGTTTTCTTCCTAATTTATTAGCTTTAGAATTACCTTACTTATCCAAGAAACAGGTGGAGCACTAAATTAGGTTATTTTATGCACAAAAACATTGATTTTTAAACAAAATTGCAAAACAAAACCAAACAAAACCAAAACCAAAACACGCAAGGGCGGTTTTGCAAAACCAAAACCAAAACCAAAACACGAAGGTAATCCAGATCCAAAACCAAAACCAAAACCAAAACACGGGGGTCAGTGACCATCTCTAGTTTTGAGTGACAACAGTGATTGAAGAAGCTGGACATAACAAATTAACATATGCACGCATATTGTTCTTATCATACACCATTAACAGAAGAATAAATAAGGGGATTTAAGATACAACAAAGAGACCCTCACACATCAATATCCGATCATATTAAAGTGACATAAATCTTTTTAAAGAATCAGATTAATTTACTAGATCAGTGAACTGATCAAATTGATGTCATATGAATGCGAATATTTATTTTTATTGCTTTAGTTGTTTTTATTTAAGAATTGCCAATGAAAGAATGATAGTTTTTAAATAATTCCACAAACTTTTCTTTATACATTATTGGAGTAGTGCTAGTTCAATATCCAGCGCTGTGAATTTAGCTTTATATGGTTTCAGATCTATGTGCTTGGTTACAGGTGTCGGGATTAAGTTCCCACAAACAGCTCCAGAGTGTTATTAGAGCAGATTCCAGTTCCGTTCTCTAATGCAGACTCTGGCCGTAGACTCCCGTACTGCAAGTGCTACTCAGACTACTCTAGATGAACAGAGAGCTCATCAAGGCCTCCAGGTTTTGTTTCACTCCTGCTTCAGCCATTTCCAAGGGTCTCGAATCAGATCAAGAAATATAGACAACCAGAACAGCCTGTAATTGGATTCCCCTGTCTACTATCTGTCTCGCTTTTGGATTGTTTATTGGATGTGCCTGTCCTGACCTTTTAGCTTGTTTCATCGGAATTTACTGCTTGCTGCCCACCCTGAACTTTGGCCTGTCCTAACGGACCGCTTCATTCCGTACTAGCCCGGTACTAACTTTCTAGTTAGTTCTATTCTGAGTCTACATATCCCTTCACTAGTCGTCATTTAGATAAGTCTCTACAACCTTGAGTTGAAGTGCTGGGGACATCAGAGTACCTGTGAGTATACTGCACTCTTCGGGTTTATAGGCTTGCTATAGGTGAAGGCCTCATTATTGGTCCTGTTCTGATTCCAGGGATTCATCTGGTGTCATAACAAAATGTACCAATTTTTATGCATTTCAAGGTGAATTTCAACCAATATAATTGTTACTAACAACACTCACCTGAGCCTGCGTGACACGTATGACAAAGGGTTAACCAAAAACAACCACCTGGTCTGTCTAAAATGATTAAATCATCATCATCGTCATCAACATTTACTTGTATAGCGCCAGCAAATTCCCTATTTACGCCACACAGTAGCTTTGCCGTATCAACTATGCCACCACCGAGGTTTTTTATGAAGAGTTGACACTCTTATTTAGGAAGCCTTCGGTTCTCCTATTGAAATAATCTAGCACAATTTACTTTAATCATAATTAACATACAACACAATGTTCTCCTCATTTCAATTATGTAGCGTTTTGACCAAATTGTCGCGTGAATTCATAAGAACACAGAGACTTGAACTTATTAAGTGTAATTTAATATGGAAAATACATTCACAATGCTTAAGATTAAACTGTTAATAAAAGGCATACAAATATAATGCAATTGTTTCTTATAAAATGAAAAGGATAAAACAAAGAGTTGATAACTCACATATAATCAAGTTTCTGGTGCTGGGAGAAGCAGGAAAAGGGGATACTCTTCAATATCATATTGACTCCCAAAAGTGAAGAATTTCTTAGACTCACAGTGCAGTTTTAAAACCAAGCTGCAGGGCCCACAGGACCCCCTTCCTGTGATATCAGAACAAAACTCTGCTGGAGAAACACCTTTTAAGTCACCCTGTTACCCTGTCCTAACTTTTCGCTAGTATGGCTTACAAACATGATTTTACCTCCACACAACAGGTCATAAGTTCCCTTTCATCTGCATGCCACACATGCCTCTGGTAAGTATGTTATTGGAGAAAATTATATTATATTTTCCTGTGACCCTATTCAGCTTGAATTTGTCATTCACATATAACCCTGTCTCTGCAGTCAGCATGTCTGAGGCTAACCAGAGGTGTTTTATCTCACTGTCCTGAAATAGATATTTTCTAAGGCTTTTCGCTTTTGCGACTTGCCATAAGTGATACAAGGTGCTACAATGGATCCAGACTCTTATATACCAGTCCCCTCTGGGTAGTTTAACATAAATAAAACACATTGATTTAAATAGCTCCTCTGAGCCATGTCACACTATTTCTAGGAATTAATTCACAAACACATATTTGCAGATTTGTATGCCTAAAAATTAGCTTGCGTATGACAATAATGAAAACCGTCAAACATACAGAAGTGACACATAGAAAGAAGAGAGTCCCAATGTTCCCTTTCCTCTTATGATTAATATAAAATATAAGTGAAACTATCTGAAGAGAGAGACAGTTGAAAAGTTTACATTAATGAAGGGGGTGACCATCAAGTGTTAGTAGGCAGAACTTTGACACAGAACTGCAAAACTAGGCACATACTATTTTATTTGGAACAATTGCATGGCCTTTAATTGGGCAAACAACTTGAAATGTGCTTGGCAGACAAATAGGTGAAAAAAATAAATAAAGAAGCAGCAAGAACCTTATTAGAGAATGTGATGTTTTAAATTAAAGCAATTTTCATATTCTAGTTTCTCCAGCATGAAACATATACTTCACACTTTATGGATTATATGGACAACTTTTTTTAAATGTTGAATTTTACTTTTTCTAAATAAAAATCCGCATGACATAAATGTTACTTAAAATTCATCATCTGCGATGACTAATCTTAATGGAAGGTTTTGTATAGAGTGAAAGACTTTTCTGAAATGTAAGAATTGAAGAACATGGCAGGGAAAACAAAAGTTAATTGTAGTGTAGGGTGTGTGGGGGAAGAACAGCATTTAGTAGCATAAAGGCACAAAAATACTATACTTTAATTTTCTTATATTAGTTTTATTTTAAATTGATATTTTATTATTTTAAAGGAAAATCTTATCTTAGATGTTTTACTTTTTTGTAGAAATGTTCAGTGAAAGATATGGCGATGAGTCTCTGTGACTGGAGAACCTGATTCTGTGTATTTGCATATATTAACATAAATGAAACCTTCAGTCAATTGGTCATGGGAAAATAAAGTATCAGTTAATAGAAAATATTAAAGGGAGTAGTCAGTGGTGATAGGAACAATGTGGATACACCACTCTTGCACCCCAGTTTTAAATATTTAGACACCTCTGCAGATAAAATGTGTTTCTTGGTTTCCCACAGTATGGCTTCTTTACTGCAGCAGTGATCGGAAACAACTTCAAGACCATGGCGGTGCTGCGGAGCTCTCTTCCAGATTTGGATGTAGTGGTGAATGTGAACATCTCCACTCTGTCTGGACTGTACTGACCATATAAGCAATTGTACTTTTTTTAACGAATGTGCAAGTTTTTAACCTGTGTTATTTGGGTGGGTTCGAAAGTGCGACTATGAAAATGCCAACAAGAATTACAGTGACATTAAAATTCAGAATTTAGTAATCCTGACATGTAAAAAATGGAGACTTACTGAAATAGTTACACAGAACATTTCTATCAAGGTTGCTATAAACGCTGACATCCGAACAAGCCGGCACTGTGATAGTCTTCACTTAAAATGGCGACAGTTACATTTCTGTTATTAAATGGGCAATGTGAGGACCTGGCGCCTGAACCATCTGTAAGACTTAGTAAAAAAACATTATTGTTGGTGGAATTTTCGCAGTCACAATAGTTACTATCACCATGCTATTTGTTGAAATTAAAATACCGTTCTACACATGAGTGGCCCATTTTGGCCATGTTCTAGTGTTTTGGTTGGTGTGTGGGTATCTTTACCTACTAACATCAAATTGGAAGGAGAAACCAGAGGTCACAGAACATAGTTATTGTGGAAGATAGATTACTTACATTTCACTAATTTTAAAGTCTAGCAATGGAGTGGGAACAATGACAGTCATTTCATTCCTCTGTCTGACATGGTTGGGGTAGGACTGGCAACAATTAAAGCCAAATTCTTTCAATGCAACAGCCAAAACTTTGTGGTTAAATGTGGAATAATGCAAATATAATGCAGAACAGCTTAGAGATTTCGTTAATTTCTAGATGCATCTTTTATATTGATTATTATGTGTTTTCTGGATTAAAGGAAGAAAGCATAAAATAAAGTTAACCCATAGAGTAATCTTAACATTGGGTGAAAAAGCATTGGGAAGTTTGTGTCAGAGCTCTACAAAAAAAAAAATCCCCTAAGTATGTTATCTGGAAATAGAGTTAAAGTGATGTATCTGAAAATCTTGAAAAATTACCTGACCCTGCTAGAGAGAAAATGTTTCCAAATCTCTGGAACTAAATGGATTATATTAGATATAGAATGTTTCATTGTGTAGCTAGTTTAGTATTGCCACCATACTTTTTTTAAAGGATTATTTCAATATCGCTAGCAGCATTAACAAAACATAATGTGTGTGAAATTGAATATTTGACACTCTTTTATCTTCAGCATTTTCCGTCCTATAACTAATAGCTTAAGAAAAGCATCAAATGATTTTCATTTAATTTGTATTAACATATCATATGTTAATGTATTTTAATACAGTGCATTATAAAATAAAAAAATGGAAATGTTTATTGTCTACATTGTTTGACACCACATTTCAAAGTGTATTGGAACAACTAAAAATACACCATAAGAGTGTAAAGGGAATAATTTGCAATGCAATATATAAATAGATATTACCATAATTTGACAGAGTTAAATGCTCACTGTTCTATTAAGATGTTTATAAATGTACTGTAACAACAAAGCTCAGTCTGGCATTGACAATATTTTGTTCCAGTACATCAAATGGTTATTGGTGTACTCATTAGTGTTTACAGAGATAACAAGAGATGACATTACTGGGTAATGTGATACTGGCCATACTTGTTCTTCAAATACGGCCATAAACATGAGTGGCTAACTTGGACAAACCCAGCTATTCCCCATATACCAGGGAGAACTGGACTTATATTAAGTTTAAACAAATAATATTAATTTAATTATTAGGATAGATAGATAGATAGATAGATAGATAGATAGATAGATAGATAGATAGAGGTCAAAGTGGAAATGTAGATGTGGTGGCACAGAAAATTGTGAATGGACCTTTATAGGCAGTAGGAGAAGTGGCGGTTTGGCTACCACCATATACACCATTACATTGACCACTATGTATATACATATATATATATATATATATATATATATATATATACACAGTGGTATAGTCCAGCTAGCAATTCACAGTGAGTGAGTGTGAATGGGTGCAGTTAGCAATTCACAGTGAGTGAGTGTGAATGGGTGCAGTTCAGTGCTAAAGCAGATGTACAGCTAAAGCGCTACGGAATTTGCTGGCGCTATATAAATAAATGTTGATGATGAGGATGATGATGATCTACAAGACTCATGTAGTCTTGTGGATGTTAAGTTGTGTAGTTGTGGCTCATACTGTCACAACATCAATAAAAACAGAAGGGAATTTAAGAATACCCTGAAGCTGTCAGTAAAATTAGTAAGAAAGGAATAAAAAAAAAAAGTTATAAAATTACAAATAGTTCCAGTAGATAGTATAGTGTCTCATGTTCACAGTGTTAAGTTGCCCATGCATGGGTAGACCTGGTTGTTTGACCCAAGTGTTGAACAAGTAGATCTATGTTCAGTTTGGTGACAATTTTATGTCACAACTATTGTGGTTGCACAATGACCACACAGTCATCTTCTATCTATTTTCATCCAGTCCTCACCAACATCAGAACTTTTCAGACCAGACGATGATCAAGATTTGCAGTCATTTTGTATCCACACACACTGAATTATGTCTCCAGTTGGACTAAAATGCCATAATTAGCTGTCAGATTTGCAGTGTGTTTAAGCACATTTAGATTGCGATCACACCAGATTTATAATAACTATTGGAGAAACCTATCTGAGTCTTATCTTACTTATGAGAAACTATTAATAATGTCATCCTGAGAATGGGTAGCAGAATGTCACAAAAATCTACTAAGTTACTGAACTAACTGCTGCTTAAGTTTTTTCTATCCATAAAATTAAATTTGCATGCATCTATTCACAACAAGAAGTGCAGAGTAGATTTTTAATTTCTCATGTTACTACTGTTTGAGTCAATAAGCCTACTTCAACCACATATTCTTGGTTTTTGCTAAGGAGTGAAACTGCAATTCTAAATGAGTTAGAATGACTTGTGTGTTCTGATATGCGTGAAAAAAGGGAATGGACCAATCCGCTCCAAGGTCCGGACAATCCTCTTGGATATATTTATTTATAATATATAATCCGAGGGGGTGCTCTCATAACTAGAATTATCTAGCAAAATAACAAATACAGATGACAATAGATATCAGCTGAACAAAGTAGTGTGTGAGGCCCTCCTGTCCGAAAAAGTATATCAATATAAAATCAACTTTATTGATGGTTACTTAAAAATGCGACATAGACATATAACTAAATCCCACCTGGATCGGTGAATTTAAAATATACAAGTGAATAGAATTGAAATATAATGTAAGGAGAATTAAAAATGATCCAAAAATGGGAGCCGATCAAATGTTATCAAAATAGAAAACTCGTACAGTATCGTAGTTATTAGTGATAACTAGGGTCTGGTCCTCTAATTATATAATTGTAATATGATGAATTCATAGGACCATTAAGACCTGTTGTGAAGTGTCTCTCTAGAAAGAGCCTTTAGGCATAGGCAATACACTCTGTAGCTAACATAGAATAATATAAATCTCACACAGATTGAGACATGGGCGTATATTTATATATGAAACGCTTCCATATAGTATTTATGTGTCTCTTGTCATGTGTAGAAAAAGGGGGGAAATACCAGATATATTATAAAAAATATATGATATTAATAGCAAGCAGTTCCATATATGCTTAGTACATCATCAAAAAGGGGCATTACATATAATGGAATGCCTATAAGTGTGATGGTTACTTCACATGTATATCCAGTTTGGATATAAATAACCGGACAATTAGATTTATGTCCTATGTTAATACACGTGCCACAGTATAATACACCTTTATTATGAAAATGAACTCGATCTAATCTATTATACCATTATTGTTGGATTGCATTATGGGGTCATAATCTGCCAGAATATTAGCGGTATATTGGCTCTCAAATATATCCCTTCATGCATTGGTATTGCAAAGTGTGTATCCAACACTGGAAAATTCCAAATAGATCTTGCTAGATTGCATTACAGGGTGATTCTTAACCTGAGTGCTATCGATGTATCCTCAGATATGTCCCTTCATATAATAGTATTACCAAATATATGGCTGGGTTGTAATAACTTCCCTACAAACCAACAGCAACAAGGTTTATGGTATAGAAGAAATAAAATACAGTGCACATTCTGGGCATGTGTAAGTATACAGGGATGTGTGTGGGCTGCTTGTTGAAGGTCCCACTTGTAATGTGTACCTCCTAATGAGACAGCCAGCGCTGCCAGTTGTAATTATCGGTGATGCTCGATAAAACTGGTATTGCCCCTAATGTAAAAACTAAAGTTAGTCTTCTATAGAGGAGTTGCCTATTGTTTAGCAATGAAAAATAACTCTAGATTAGCGAGACACAGTCGCGGGAGATCCCGCTGATCGGCTCCCTATTTCCGGGTCTGTGACGTCATGCGTCACGTGCCCGACGTACGTTTCACCAATTAGGCTTAGTCATTGGAAATTACTCGTTTGGGATAGGACTGAGTCTTTTATGTCCCCATCAGCCAATCATCTCGCGTTTGCCGTGATTGATGTTTGTCTAAGCCAATCATATATCGGCCCATGTAAAAAGAGGATAACATGGTTCTTAAAGGATGTCATTCCTTACCACAAGGTTTTAAGTTGTTCCATAGGAGGATATGCAGGCAAAATAATATATCTATATAACCTGAAAGCTATATATCAATTCCCAATGATTTAGTGATACTCAGATTGGTTCTTAAAAAAAAATTTTTGTTGTTTGTTTATTTACATTGTGTGTATATTAGTACAGTGGCCAGTAGTCATGAGAGTATGTATGTAAAAGTTAATATGGATTGAAAATAAATAAAATAAAGAGTGCTACAAAAAGAAAACTAATTGGTTAAACGTGAGGAGGGGGAAATACCCGAGGTCTCTGAACATAGAGAGTGTGAAAAAATAAATAGTGCATGATAATTATTAATGAGGTAAGTATACCTATTCTTGATTCCTTAAGATTATTATGAGATTACCTATTATTAAATATCAATTAATAATTTGCAAAATTGTTTAAAAATTGCAATAAGGGAATTGGTGTATCTTCCATTTTAATATATATGGTGCATTAATTGGTGAATATTACTATATAGCTGAATAATTTCCTGTTATATTAATCACAGAAAATAGTATATGTGAAGAATTAATTAATAATAAAAATAAAGAACTGTGAACGTGTCTTAATTCGTGCTCCTTGACCATATTGAATGTATATACAATTACTTATGGTTATGATTTTGATAATAGCATCATTATCTAATAAACTCATGTCTACCAATTATTTAGGACCAGACCCTAGTTATCACTAATAACTACGATACTGTACGAGTTTTCTATTTTGATAACATTTGACCGGCTCCCATTTGTGGGTCATTTTTAATTCTCCTTACACTATATTTCAATTCTATTCACTTGTATATTTTAAATTCACCGATCCAGGTGGGATTTAGTTATTTGTCTATGTCTCATTTTTAAGTAACCATCAATAAAGTTGATTTTATATTGATATACTTTTTCGGACAGGAGTGCCTCCCACACTACTGTGTTCTGTTATGCCTCATTCAACCTCCCTATTAGATTCAATTGTGAGTTCATTGGTTGTAGCCTGTTATGCTGCATAGATTGTTTCAGCCTCCATTGAGCAGGTCAATTTAATAAACCATGTTTCCAGTTGCAGTACTTTAGCTAGTAGAATGCTTATTCGTAGAGTGAGTCACCCTTGTCTCTGCCCTTAGTTTTACCCCTCATATCCAGTCACTTATAAAATCCTGCCACTTCCTCCTCCGTAACATCATACAAATCTGTCCCTTCCTCTCTCAGGAAGCAACCAAAATCCAGGTCCAATCACTCATCATTTCTTGTCTTGACTATTGCAACTTTCTTCTCACTGGCCTTCGTGCCTCTCACTTTTCTGACCTTCAATCCATACAGAATGCTGCTGCTTCCTCTACCATCATTCCTCTTTCACTACTCCTCTGCGTCAATCTCTTTATTGGCTCCCCATCCATTTCAGAATCCAGTTCAAGCTCCTTACTGTCACTTACAATGCCCATACTGACACTTAAATCTCTGACCTTCTCTCATGGTTCATAAGTACATTACCACTCTGCTCCGCTCCTGACCTCTACCTCAATTCACCTCTCATTACTTCCTCCCATTGCCTCCAAGACTTCTGTCATGCTGCCCCCATTCTTTGAAACTCTCTACCCCATCTCTCTCGATTCGACACTCACATGTTAATGGTTGAGCCCTGAGAAAGACCACAATAAGTTTCAAATGCATTGGTAGGCTGACATGGGAAGAAACAAGGATCCTACCAGTGTCTCTTTGCCTGTGTTACCATTATAAGGAAGGGGAGCAGCATTTGCCTGCAGAACATATAATTCTTCATGTTAAACTTTGGTAATCTGAAAAAGGCATCACAGGGATCCATTGAAAGCTGTGACTACATGCTTTACAAAGGCTGTGAGTCCTATTTTCTGTGCAATCAGATGATGGGCTCCTAAAATCAGGTGAAGGAGAACCCTTTTGTTATCTTGCTACTCTCCATTGCATTTTGGCTTTCTTGGTTTTATTACTTTGGAATTTGGATGTGGCACTATACACATTGGTCTTTTCTGGAACTATGTTTGTGCATGCAAGGTGGTTATTGCACGTGATGATGACCATATTTATTTTAACCTACTACACTATCATTACCCCTTTTTTCCTCTTTTCTTGAGAGAATTTTGGATTTGTGATCAGGAACTATATATGGAGGAAGCTCATTTTCCCTGTAGACTACGCAATAAACTGTGGACATTGGCATAACACATAGGTTTTTGATATTCCCCTTTGTGTTTTTGTTTTGATTGTTATAATGGCTCTGCAATATTGAGAAGCAATATATGTTATGAGGAACTAGGGATATTTTATTGTGCAGAGGGCCAACACCTTTTTGTCTGTATATATTTTTGTTTCTTTGGTATTACTTTGAGGGGTCTTTTGATGAAACCCCTTCATATACAGACTTTGGTTGCAGACCCTAAAAAGGTGCACGGTTACCACAACATTTATATTCACCTTATTACACTAAGTGGTACCTCAGGCCTACTTATAACTATATCAACCAGCTAATCACTAGCTGTTACTAGAAACCATATACTATGCTCTGATTACACAAGCAGTATTCAATAAACATAGGCTACTGATACAATTATTCTTGAGACAGTAATGCACTATAAAATGTTCTAATCTTTGGTATCCTGTAATTTAAAAAGTATGTATCCTTGCACACTTGATGCAAGATTTTAGAAACACGTATGCAATTCAGATGTATGAAAAATATAATATAGCTCACTGAATCACTGAATTTGGTAGAGTATAACAACTAGCAGTAATAACACACAAATTGCAGAATCTTTCCTCCAGAAATAAATATATTTCTCACCAATATAACTTCCAACACTTCTTTTCCCTCACTGGATATTTTTCAAAATGGTGGTGGAAAATGTCACAAACAAAATGTCAGCTGCGTCCTTCTACTAGCTATAATAATGAGTTTCTTTCTCCTGTAGCTCCCAAAGTATGTCACAATTTTAACTTGCAGTTTACTCACTGAAATGCTTTTTCTTTACATTTAACAAACTATATCTTATAGATATCTCAATCCCAGAATCCCAGGCTGTCTCTCTGAAACTAAAAATCAGTCCTGCAAAAGGGTTTTAAATCAATATCTTTGGGACTCCCCCACAATTCCCTGTCTAACTTCAGCCACAATTCTCAGTCCAGCAAATAGATAAATCAATAAACAACCAGTACTTATCCCACAGATCTCCAGATGTCACTTTCAGCATGATTTCTGTCAGTAATGGTGTCAGCCTCACACACCCTTCTCCAAATGATCATTTCCTCATACTCCTGGAATTCTCCTCTTGTCCAATTTCCTCTCCTTTACTGTGCCTCTGAATAATGAACCCAACTCCTGGTTCAACAGCACAGCTTTCTCCAGTTGTTCCTCTTTCAGTGGCTCTTGCATCTGGCTCTCAGCTTCTTTCATACTACCTCTTCTCAGCTCTCTAGCTCCTCCTCTCTTTGCATCATATTTGTTCTTTCTCCACTCACAAACATTGACTCTGCCCTCCCTGTTTGGCACCTTTTCATCTCCATTTGAGCAGTCATATACATTAACCTGGCTTATCTCCTCCTCTGGCATCTCCCTAGCAGTAGTGGAGCTTGCTGGGAGATATAGTTGAAATATCCAGTGAGGGAAAAGAAGTGTATGGCAGCACAGTGGCCTAGTGGTTAGAACTTCTGCCTCACAGCACTGGGGTCATGAGTTCGATTCCCAACCATGGCCTAATCTGTGTGGAGTTTGTATGTTCTCCCTGTGTTCGCGTGGGTTTCCTCCGGGTGCTCCGGTTTCCTCCCACACTCCAAAAAAATACTTGTAGGTTATTTGGCTGCTATCAAAATTGACCATAGTGTCTCTCTCTCTCTGTCTGTCTTTGTGTGAGTGTGTGTCTATATTAGGGAATTTAGACTGTAAGCTCCAATGGGGCAGGGACTGATGTGAATGAGTTCTCTGTACAGCGCTGCGGAATTAGTGGCGCTATATAAATAAATGGTGATGATGATGATGATATAGTTCCTCTTATATCCTGACATATGCACAGTGGCAAAGCTACGTCTGCGCTACACAATTAACATAACAAATTGCATGGAATGCAGAAACAATTCAGCCTAAGACATGACAAGGAAAAGCGAGTAAGACAGAGTGTATACAGATAGGAGACATAGAATAAGTAAACATGTCTGTGAGAGTTTACCTTCTATAGGGAGGGGTAATTGGCGGCGAGAGCAACAAATGGGACAATAGTCTCAGCAGGATTCACTATGGTGTGGACGTCTGCAAAATGCTGAGGTAAGAATTATGAAAGGTCCTAGCTGAGGCAATGACAATGCAGGGGCTCAGATACTGACTCAGGTACTCAGGTACTGAGTCCTTGAGGGTCCACAAGATGCAGAGGCCTAATTGGACATAGACTAAGAAGGTGCAGGGGGCTGGAAAGTACACATACCTTTATGATTTCAGGATGCGATAGTGCAGATGGATGGATGGTGGCAAGCTCTAGATGGAACAGAAGGTCAAGATGGTGTATGGATCTAGCTAGTGCAAAAGGTGCGGAGGCCTATTAGGTGTAGAGTATAAGGTAGTGCAGGGTTTAATGTGGTGAAGAGGCTCAGATGGTGTCTAGGTCAAGGTGTCCTTCACCCAGACATGGGTGTTCACTTTTAGTAAACTCTGCAGTGCTGGATGTACTGAGTATCTGGAGCCACTGGCTACTATATCAGCCTGTCCTAGGGCCCGAACGGAAGGCTGTCAATTAAAGGAACCAGTTAATGTGGTAGTGGCAATCTTCAAGAGAAGGCCTGTCGCATAGGTAGGCAGATGAGTCAGGGGTCACTAGGGCCCAGAAGAGATTACAGGTCCATTTGAGACAGCCCAGCTTCAGATTGTGTGGTTGTGTAGGCCACAGCCAAAATCTCAGTTTGCCCAAAACAGACTGTCCACTCATGTGCAGTCCACCATTACTCAAAAGCTTGTAGTCAACAGTGTCGTGTGTCAGGCATCCACCTGTAGTGCCAAAGCTCTGATTAAACTCTAAACAAATACAAATGGAGATGAAGAAGACTTCACAATGAGCATGAGTCACCAGAAGGGTGTAGGCCTGATTCTGAAGAAAATGTTTGCTGGTGGACGGCTTGAAATCTCCATGGTTAATTAGTGGGACCATGTCATAGAATGGGAATTCGGCCATGTGAAGGACTGCTTCTCAGGCTGCCTGTGATGCGGTGAATATAGCAGGACCATGGGATACGTGGAACAAAGCAAATCTCAAATCCAAAGTATGGAAGGCAGTGCAGTGGTCTGAAGGACCCCAAGGTGTGTATGTGTAGTGCATTCAGGAACTATCCAAAGAGAGAGGCAACAGGCCACTATCAGGATGGTCCGCAGGTAGCCCTATTCAGTAGTGCGGTGTTAGAGGCTATTGTTTAGCCAGTATAAGGCTCAAAAGTCTTTCCAGTGTGTCCTCAGGCAAATGGTAGTGCAGAGATGGTCAAAAGGATTGGGGAGCCGCAAATGACAAGCTGTCAAATGACAAGTAGTTTGAATAAAGACTGCACAGTCAGGAGGATCTCCTTCTTGGACCGTCACAATAATATCATGCCCTTCAAGATACGAATGGTCAAGGGGACATTGGTGACATTTTCTTTTGTTTATCTCACATAATGACACCAAAAAGACAATTTTAATTTCGGGTGGACTTTTCTTTTCATTAGTCAATTACATGTAAATCTATTAATGTAGGACAAGCTAAACAGATATTCTAACAATGTTATACAACATTCAACCTCTGTCTCTGTCAAACAAATAAACAGGCGGTTATTTTTTGTGTCACTACTATGTGCATTAGTTAAGATATATGGTTAATTTAGTATCTGTGTTTACAATGCACTGTATATACAATATGTTCAAATAAGCAACCATTAACAGCACATTATGTTCTTCTGTAACAACTGCAATGAAAGTGACAACATATTGATGATTTGATGCTATTGTGACTTTTGGACTTGCCTTACATTCAAATGACAATAGTAATGAATATCCCTGTATGGACTTAACAGTAAATTCTTCTGTTATTTAAAGATTTAGAACAGAACTGGAAACACTTTTCAAAACCACTGGACAAATGCAGTATATACAGTCATACATTGAATTGTACAATAGACAACTTTGTTGTTTAATAAAAGTTGAAAAGAATACATATATTTTGTTGTTAATGTTTGTGCTACAATGTTCCATGTATTAATTAGGGCACACAACGAAAGAGAAACAGAAAACAAAAACCTCAGCGATTCTAAACATATTATTGAAGTACAAATCATGCTGGTGTGATTGGAAATATTGATTTCCATATTACATAATTTCATGATCCAGTCTAAATAAAAAAACAAATAATACTAATAGAGGTATGTAAATTGTAGGAAACTGAAAACCAGGGTACCCATTTTAAAATCTTTCAGTCAATAAATATTTTCTGTGGGCTGTCAAATGTTAATGTAGGTGTTCAGAACTAGGGAAAATGTACATATTTTAGTAATGTATAGAATCTGAAAGGCCAGTTTTTTGTTATGTATGTTAATATATATTTTAAAATAAATGGGTCACATAAAATAATAAATAGATTAGTATTGCATTGGATTTCAAAACAAAGGACAAAAGAAAATGTTTTATCCCAAATTAAGTTGTTAGTATATCCCGATATTTTCCTCTGATTCTATTTACTAACCTATATTCCTAGACGTCTATCATATCCTGTCTGTCTGTCAAAATGTAAGTACAAAACCTTATAATGAAATTTACCTACCTGTGATTTATCTGTATTTGTAATTATCTACAGATGTATATTTTATTGTTTGAGGTAAATGGCATTTTCATTTGCCTGTTGCATTGCTGATGTTGAGCATCAGTTCATTACTGTCATTTAGACAAGATCCAGATTTTATTAGTTGTCTACAAAAAAATAGATTATCTGTACATCTTTTGTCATTGCAAACAAGTAGATGCATGAACACAAGGGTCCTGATTCATTCAAGCATGCAAAAAGGAATATAACATGCGTTTTTTATAAAACACACGTAAATCTTGCATACACACATCTATAGTCAGCTGCAAGCGGATCTGAAAAAACAGTTCTTATTGAATACCGTATCGAGACAGATGCAACTCACAGCAGGATACGTACAATCTATATGCGCAATATAAAGTCCCAGCAGAAAAAAAAGTATTCCATTATTGTCACATGTTAATCATATAAGGCCTGATTCATTAAAGAAAGTTAAGCAAAAGTAAATAAGTAAGGCAAAACCATATGGCATTGGAGGGGAAGGTAAATTAAAAATGTGATGCAGGATTAATATTTGGTGTAAGGTATGTCCTAGATCAACTTTAAATTTCAGTGTACAAATAAGCTATCAAGTATTTGTGTGCAGACAGTTTCATTATGTGCAAAATAATAAACTAATATGCACCCCTTGCATTGCAACATGGTTTTGTCCAGAAAACTTGAGTAAGAAAACTCACTCACATTTTTGCTTTACTTTCCTTAATGAATCAGGCTCATAGTCAATAATGAAAAATAATAAACAAGAGTTTTTTATCTTCTTTTTTCATGAAAAACATTGATCAAAATTTTACTTATGTCTACTGTACAAAAAAATATATGTTTACAGATGCTCTTATTGCAAACACAAGTTGTAGCATGCATATGTGATCATCATTACTATTACTCTGCACTTACACCTGCCCTGTAGCTGCTGCAAGTGATATGAATGAAAAACATGTACCTTAGTAATGGCTAAAGCATGAATCGGTCCCTGCTGCATGCAATTAAGCTTGACTTATTCTTACTGTACATTGACTACGTGCATACACCCCTTCTCTTTCCCATTGTAGGCTGTCAGAAGTGCCATTTACGTGCAAAAAAGAAGTGTGTTTGTTGCCGTATGCTTCTGTTTTGTGCATACACAGAGTGAAAAAACTTGAAATATGCCACTTTAATGGACTTACATTCCTTACTGTGTCACTAGTAAAAATAACAGGTTGTATCACAGTTACATAAAAATACATATGCATTCATAGGTTAAACACCACTACTATATCAATTCCTACAGAGGTGTTGATTGCATTACACAAGGCAGGAGTGCTTTTAAATTAAAATCTGCTCACAAAAAAATAAGGGTTCTAACCCTGTGTACAGGCCCAAGGCAAGCAAACAGTACCTTCCATTAACACATAATTCAAGTTATAGCAATATACCGGAGGCCTGATTCATTAAGGAGCGTAACTGGTGAAACATTGTGTATAATGTGCATAATTACGCTGTACGTAACCAGAACCAGAACACATGCCACAGAACACAGCAGTGCCCAATTCATCTTTAAGTGCAAATTGCACTTATGACAGCTTACGATTTCAGGGACAAAAAGGGGTGCAGAACGGGCTTCTGATTCCGACTCTGGCGCATGCAAAAGTACACTGGCTTTTCAGACTTAAGGTTTGCACCTGCTCGGGGTCATGTCTAACTTACAGATGATAGTGATGACCAAAGACAGCATTCACAACCTCGCCATCGGCGAGGAGAATGGGAGATTGGATTATTCACCTGCATATTTGCACACGTGCACACACTCGTCTTTTTATATAAAAAGACTGCCAGAGGGAGCATTATTTATAGTTGTGTCTATAGTAGTGTTTGCTGGGGATTATTGGATTGTTATGTGTCCAAAGAGGCATAGGCAAACCGAGGGGGTTTCCTAATGCCTGGAACCCCCCCTCCAAGCCTAGGGCACTGTATAATTGAGGGGGCTGGACCCTGCCCCCGCTTCACACAGCTCTGCTTGAAAAGGAAGAACTGCGTGCACCTACCAGTAATGCACGCAGCATTGCCCATGTATATTATGGGGATAGAACGACTTGGAGAGCAGCCTAGCACTGTCTAAAATTCTAGCCATGTCCCCATGCATGCTGGTCACGTCCACTGGTGGCGTGGTGTGGAAACCCCCCTCTACAAATCCTGCATTTGCCCTTGAGAGGTAGGTGCATTCTTTTATATTTTACAAGCATTGCATACTTGTGCGATTGTTGAAATTGTCTCTGCTTTTCAAATTATTTTCATACATTTTTACATTTTTAACATGAGTGTGAATATTACCAATACTTGTCTGTTTAAAAATATTATGTGCATGTTGTATAGTTCATACACAGTTGCATATATG
This sequence comes from Mixophyes fleayi, assembly GCF_038048845.1. NCBI lineage: Eukaryota > Metazoa > Chordata > Amphibia > Anura > Limnodynastidae > Mixophyes > Mixophyes fleayi. Next base: position 57,162,363 of record NC_134410.1, on the reverse strand, counting down.
TACATTGGGGTTGTGTGCTTTAAAAACTTTTAAAATATTATGTTGTCTTCTTCGAATGCCTATGACGTACCATACATCTATAATGTTTTTTTATTTTACTTAAGAATTTAGTGAAAATAATTGTGAATATAATAATGTTTATACTGTATAATGTACATGGAGACTATAAATTTGCCAGGCATGTGGTGCAGATTGCAAATGAGGCAGGGAGTTGCAAGGCCACATGGTGAAGTTTGGCTATAAGGTACTATTTTCTATCACATCATTATTTACAGGTAACAGCTTGTTGTCCTAAAAACATTGATATATACTGTAGTCATAAATGGTAGTCTACCACCTTTGCAAAATATTAACATTCTTTGCATTATGATGTACTTGAAGCATGAGTTGTCAAGTATTGTAGCATTACAATAGCACCATGTACAGATAAAAGATTTCCTTAATTGTTTGTATGTTTAGATACTCATTACTATTTTTTTTTCTTCTTTTTTTTCTTAATAGTATTCCCAAGACTATTCCAGCTATAAAGAATATGGGATTTCATCATACTTTACATGTAAGTACCTTTTGGGCTTTACTTCAAATGCAATGCTTAATGTAAATAGACAAAAAAACAAGGAAAACATTTTTTAACACATATCTGTATTAGTGCAAATAAACAACAAAAGGTGATAAACAAAGCCACACATGTAAATTATTATTTATTTTTGTATGGGTAGCTCGACATTAGGAGCAGTGTGTTGTTTCCCCTGACTGGTTTTCCTTGATGTAGATTGCAACAGTGTTGAAGAAGCAGAGGGCAGTGGGTAAGCAGAGGGTGGAGAGGCAAAAGCGGATGGAGGGACAACAGAAGGCAGTGGGGCTGGAGATGGCAGTGGGGCTATGGGTTAAAGTTGGGGAGGATAGTAAGGGTAATCTTGGGAGGATACTAAGGGTAAACCTGGGGAGGTTAAGGAGGGTACAGTTAGGGAGTATACCAATGGAAAACTTTAGGCATAGGGAGAGAAATTTGGTAGAGGGTATGAATGAAGAAATGTGACATAAGGGAAGCAGAGGAAACACGTAATTGGGGAATTAATGGTAGCATGTGGCAGAATGTTTTAAAATTATGTATAATAGTCTGTCAGGATCTGCCTGCAACCCTCTGCATTACATGCTGCTTGCATTGGCAACTCCTGCCTCCTGGACTTTGTACTTGTGTTTCATGTATTATCTGCAGTGCATCTGTTCACCAGAAGTGCTGCTATAGTACCTTCCCTATCATCACCGGGGGTTAACTTGTTGCACTAATTATCCCTTGCACCTGGGTGACTCTCTACTTATACCTGGCACTCACTGCATACCTTGCTGGTCATTGTTTTTGTAGCTGTTGTTCCATGTTGCTGTGCTGTTCCCTGTTGTTCCCCGCTGTGCTCCTGGTACACCCGTTCCCTGGGATTTCATCATATTGTCTGTTTACCTGCATCAGTTGTGTTCCTGGTATTTGCTTTCTACATCCACCTGCAATCCTCATTCCTACACCATCCGGTTTGTACCTTCCAGCAATAAATATTGAGTGTTTCACCATATTTTGTGCTCCTTATCTGTGATTACTGCATTGAAGTGTGACAGAGCCATAATGTAACAAAAGTTTACCATTGAGACACTAATTGTGCTTACCTGCCATCCTTTAGTTCAATTATGTGTTGTTGGACACATTTATGCCTCCGTTCATCCATGTTACTTCTGATCGGCAGCCACCAGCACTGGTTCTGTCTACCACATCATAAACCCTAGCAAAAGAGGAAAAAGGAAAGATGTGAAGATGGGAGAAGTGGGAGACAAGGGAAGAGAAGGTGTTGTGCAGAGGACAGTGCATTGTGGGGACAGATGGGAAAAAATTAGGGGGAACAGATGGAATGGGGAGACATAGAGAGACATACACACAAAGGTGAAACTAAAAAGGAAAAGTCACCCATAATGTGAAGACAGAGGCACACAAACAATTGGGGGGGGGGGTGTGGACGGAGGGAAACACACATAAGGAGACAGAGACAGATTGCACAGAGGGCACATACACAATTGCAGACAGAGGCACACGCACAAATAGGAGGGAGGGTAGAGGTACACACAAATGGGTAGAGCAGAGACTCATACACACAAATGGGGCTGGGCAGAGGCACACACTGAAATGGGGGACCAGAGGCACACACACACACACACACACAAAGACACAAAGGTGTTGGGCAAGAAATAAAGGTACACAGAGAAAATTAGAGATAGAGAGACTAACACAAAGGGAAAGGCATAAACAGTGCAGTGACAAAGACAAACACACAGAGAGACTAAGGTAAAGAGGGTGACATAGTCAAGAGAATGACAGAGACAGACACCCAAAGAGGGGGAGCAGAGAGCCACAGAAACAAACAGAGGGTGATATAAATGTTGGGGAGAGATGGAGTTGGGTATGGAACAAGAGGGAATATTACTCACATTGCCTTCTTCAGTCTTCTGATACCATGGATTGCACAGTAATAGGGCCAGTCAATGGAGAAATTGGAGGGAGGAATGAGGGGAATTATAAGTAAGGACGGGTATGCACAGGCGCACAGGAATAGGCAGTGTTGTTTGTTTTGGGGAGTGGCCCCTTCCTCGAGTGCTTGTTGATCACAAGAAAGAAAGTGAACATATAGTTGTTACAATCATTAGTTGCAATTATAAAACATTTTAACAATTAAAATATATATTTTAAGAAAAATTATACAATATATCTGTTGTTTAATTAAGAGAAACTTTTAGAAACCTCAGTTTGTAGCACCTGGTTACGTTCTGAAACCTCAGGCATAAATTCCAGGGGTACTTCATGAACCTCAGGTACCTCAGAAACAGCCTGGGACAGAATTAGTGACCTAGAAACCAGTATTCCAAACATAGGCTGCAGTCTGACCCTTAAGTACCTGATCAATAAAGTCTGAAGATCTGGATTTAAATGTATTAAGCTCCGGGTTCTTCAACACCCGCGACTTCGGCATCTTCGGCGTTCAAATTTTGTCAAGGGAAACTTCCCTTTGCAAGGCAGCGCCGCTTTAAATTTAAACGCCGAAGACGCCGAACTCGCGGGTGTTGAAGAACCCGGAGCTTAATACATTTACCCTTTGGTGTCAAAGCTTATCAGCTGCAGGCTCATATGTATTCAGTGTCTCAGACAAAAAAGAAAATTTAGCAATAACTGAAGCAAAAAGGACCTTGGTTTGGAGCAACAGGAACAAAAGTGTAGCAGTATTTCTTGCAATGTCAGTAGTAGAAATAATTTTGACTAAATCTGGAACAGAAATTACTTCTGCAAACTTGGCAGTCTGGGCACATACAGAGACCAGTGTTGGAGTCACTTTAGCAAAATCAGTAACCAGGGTAGCTGTAAAAGTAGCATTATCAAATTTTGCATCTACACCATTACCAAACTTGACAGGCACCATGTTATCTGGTTTGACTGACACAGCAGGGTGATTTTGGCAGAAATAGCACTTCTGGACCAAGTTTTAGAAGGAACAGAGCGAGGAAGGAGAATAAGTATCGGAGATCAAGATCCCTTAAACAAGGCTGGAACAAAGTCATGATGATTTACTGGACTGTTTCTCTTCACAAGAGGTGGTGTTCTTACAAAGACTTCACTGAAAGTCACTCTATGCCACCTTTTAAAGATCTACAACTCCTAAATGATGTATGGGCTGTAACATTATATAACTGATCATGTTAGTTAATGTCATTAAGATCCACATAAGACTGTGATATTACTATATGGATTTTATATAACATGATCACATTTTGAAAAGTGTGGAATGGTCCCGTGATTTTATATAAACAACAATCCAGGATCAAGGCATAAAATACTGCTTTTTGGAGAACTCAATTTATATATTTTTCCCTATATGTGCACTATAGGAGACTTTTATAAACAAGATATTTATTCGTTTAGCAGGTCAGGATCATAGTTTTTTTTAATTGTTTTATATATTTTTATTTTATCATGTGATATTGACTTTTAATTTATTGTGTTTTTTGTGATTAAAATACATTTTAATATATGTTTATATAACTCTACAGTGGTATATTTCTTACCTTAGATAGGATCAGTTTTGCACTTCTATGTTATCTCTATTTTAAATGGCAGCATGTTGGAGAAGGGGAGTTAGGACCAATCAGAAGCTACAATCTCTGTGATATCAGGGAAATTATTCCTGTTTACTGGTCCTCACTCTCACACAACTCCTTCACAGCATCACACAGACAAAATTTTCAACTAGGGCTATGAGAAAAACCACAGTCCTGCACCGAGCAGCTCTAGGGGCTCTAGTGAATGACCATGGATTGAGTGAATATTTCACCCTACCAGAAAGTACAGCTTTAAAGCATTGCAGTTAAAATTTACAGGAAGAAACAGTGCTTTACAGAGAATATTGAATCACTCATATAATTGCCTGAAACATTAGAATGTAGGGGCTACACATATAGAAGGGGGGAAAATGTGAAAATTAGGAACAGTAGATGAAAAAATAAGGACACTCAGAGATGGAAAAACCTATTACTGAAAGATTATAAAAGGGTCTTATAGATACCATGGGGCTAAAATCATGTACTTGATCCCTGTAGTGAATAGTTGCTATCAGCCATGAGTGAGGTAGAGTCAAGAAAACTCATAGCTATGGAGCCACACATAGAAAGAAACAAAACAGACAGGACACAAAAGAGAATAGTCAAATGGCTGGATGGTTCAGAGAAGAGGAAATGTACACAAGTTTAATAAACATGCAGAGAGTTCAAGACCAAGTAGATGTACAACTTCAAGGTCCAGTAAACTTAGCCAAGATCAAACACACTGAATCTAGCAGCAGAAAATGTAGCAATCTGTATTCAGGTTCAGGAACTAGCCTAGGTAACCATAACACGAGCAAAGTAATATTATCAATTAGTATATTAATGTGGGCCCTGTCCAAACAGCTGATGGGTAGAAATCATGTGAGCAGATAGTGTTGGCTGATTAGTTGCTAGGTAGTGAGCAGTAATATGCTGATGAATTAAATGCAATGTGGAATTCCAATTAGAAGCTCAGAAAGCAAGGTGAGTATGGTTGTATATGTTACCACTAACCATTCTTCTGTCAGGCGCCATCTCCGCACTGATAGCGGGACATTATCTCTGCTCACCTGTCTGCAGCCAGCATGTCTTACCGCCAAAATCTCCCTAACCCAATCAGGAGGCACCTTAGGGTATATTAAGCAGCCTCTGACACATGTCCAGTGCCAGAGTATTTGGTCTTCAGCCTTGCTCCAGCATTTGTACCTGTGTTGCTGTTATTTGGATTCTGACCCCGGCTTGTTCCTGACTTCTCCTTTGGTTTCTGATTCTGGCTTAGAGTGATATTTGGTAATGACCCGGCTTCCTGACCATTCTCCTGCTTTTGATTTGGCTATATCCGTTGCTCTGGTTTTGACCCGGCTTGCTGACTACTCTTCTGTCCTGCCTCCTGGTGGGCTGTCACCGCTGCCTCTCTTGTTACCTTGTCAACTGACTGATACTGAGGGCCGCGACCTGCACGTCTCTTGCAGCGAAGTCCATACCTCCTTGCGGGGGTTCCTGGTGAAAACCAGGGGCGTGTTAGACTCCGAGCCTCAGTACTCAGTAGTGCCAACTGCTGGCAGGTATCATCAATTCAACCTAGTGATTCTGACAGTATACTCTGGCCATGTCAAATGCCGAAGGCACCGGTGATCTCTCTGCTATTGACCTCCTGCAGCACCTGACTCGCCGAGTTGATCAACAAGAGGTTAACCAGACTCAGCTCCTGCAATGCCTTCAGGGACTGGCTACACGCATGGATACCCTCCTGAGAACCCTGACTCCTCCCAGAGTATCTGCTGCTCCTGCACACCCGTTGTCGGCTCTCCTGCTTCAGCTGCACCTAATCCTACTGGAGGGATTTGCATCCCACCTCCCGACAAATTTGGTGGTGATCCGAGAAAGTGCAGAGGGTTTCTCAACCAATGTGCTATCCAGCTCGAGCTATCACCAGGAAATTTTTCTTCAGAACGAGCCAAGGTGGCATATATTATTTCATTACTCACAGATCAAGCGCTTGCCTGGGCCTCTCCTCTCTGGGAGCATGATGACCCCCCTGTTACAAAATCCATCTTCATGCAAACCTTCAGAAAAGTGTTCGATGAGCCTGGTCGAGTTGCCTCTGCGGCCTCCAGCATTTTGATGCTACGTCAGGGAAGCCTTCCCGTGGGTCAGTACGCGGTTCAGTTCAGATTTCTCGCCTCAGAACTGAACTGGAATAATGAGGCCCTTATAGCTACCTTATGGATGGGGCTGACAGATCGGATCAAGGATGAGTTGGTCTCCAGGGATTTACCAGCTACCCTAGATGATCTGATCTCCTTATGCATCAAGGTCGATATCCGGTATTTGGAGCGTAATCAGGAACGAGAACAATCTCGCCGGGCTAGTCCACGCTTGGTCCCCACTTTTCAGAACCCACCAATTCTACCTGAGGAGCCCATGCAAAACGGGCGTCCTCGTCTAACTGTGGAGGAGTGGGAACAAAGGTTTAAAAACCATCTATGCATCTACTGTGCTGACCCCTCTCACATTCAATCACAGAGTCCAGGAAAACACTAGTCGGTGCCAGGAAGGCCGGTCTAGGACTGAGTACATCTTCACCTTATTCCCCTGACAAGACGGACTTTTTGATGCCCATCATCCATACTTTCCAGGGTCCGGTCTCCCTTCAGGCCTTCGTGAATTCAGGGGCAGCTGGAAACTTTATTTCTGCATCCTTAGCAGCTAACCTTCATCTACCCCTGGAATCAATATTGCAACCCTTGGTTCTGACAGCGGTGGATGGTAACAGAGTGGCCAATGGATCTATCTCTCAGGCTACCCGGCCAATCCGACTGCAAGCTGGTCTCCTCCATTTTGAATGGAACTCGTTTCTAGTCCTTCCACAGACTGTTAATCCGGTAATATTAGGACTACCCTGGTTAAGGGACCATTCACCCCAATTTGATTGGCAACATGCTCAGGTTACTTCCTGGGGTCCGCTCTGTGCTGATTGATGCCTCAATAACCTACCTATTAGATGTCACGCTTTCGGACCCAGTCTTGGGTTGCCATCTGAATACGCTGCCTTCGTGGATGTCTTCAGTAAGACTCCCGTTGAGACTCTTCCACCCCAATGTCCTTGTGATTGTTCCATTGAACTTATTCCTGGAGAACGGATTCCTCATGGCAGAACGTACTCTCTTTTCCTCCCTGAGACTCGAGCCATGACCGAGTATGTATCTGAAAACCTCGAACGAGGATTTATTAGAAAATCTTCCTCACCTGCCTGTGCAGGATTTTTTTTTGTAAATAAGAAGGATGGTTCTCTAAGACCATGCATCGACTACAGACTACTCAATGCCATTACCATGAAGAACAGGTACCCCATACACCTGGTTTCCGAGTAATTCGATCAGATCAAAGGTGCCATAATATTCACCAAACTAGACCTCAGGTGCTCCTATAATTTGATTAGGATCGTGAGGGCGATGAATGGAAGACTGTTTTTAACACTCCGGATGGCCACTATGAATACCTGGTGATGCCTTTTGGGCTATGCAATGCCCCAGCGGTCTTCCAGGAGTTCATTAACAACATCTTCCAAGACCTACTCTATCTCTCAGTCGTTGTCTATCTGGATAACATACTTATATTCTCCAGAGACTTAGAATCCTATAGAGGTCACGTCAAGGAGGTTCTCTCTCGACTACGTTCCAACCACCTTTACTGCAAGCTGGAGAAGTGTGTCTTTGAAGCCTCTCAGGTCCTCTTCCTGGGATATATTGTGTCCGGTGCTGGTCTTTCCATGGATCCTGGGAAAGTGGCTGCCATTCTCAATTGGCCACAACCATTGGGTCTTAAGGCGATCCAACGCTTTATTGGCTTCGTCAATTATTATCGGCACTTTAGCCAAGACTTTTCGACTCTCATTTCTCCCATTACTGCTCTCACCTGCAAGGGAGCAGCAAAATCATGGTCTGCCTGAAGCCCTCAGTGCCTTCCAGTCATTAAAAAGGGCATTCTCCCCCCCCCCTCTATTTTCCTACAACCTGACTTGTCTCTGTCTTTCTTTGTTGAAGTTGATGCATCCTCCATTGGCATAGGAGCAATTCTTTCACAGAAAGACTCCGATGGAAAGTTTCATCGCTGTGGTTTCTGTTCCAGGAGATTTTCCTCCAGCGAATTAAACTATGGTATCGGGGATAAAGAGTTATTGGCTTTCAAAACAGCCCTAGAGGAGTGGAGACATTTGCTAGAGAGGGCTGAGCATCCTGTTACTGTCTACACGGACCATAAGAACTTAACGTACTTGCAAACAGCTCAGTGTCTGAACCCACGTCAGGCCCGCTGGTCCTTGTTTTTTGCCCGTTTTAATCTCATTTTGACCTTTCGACGTGGGGTTAAGAATATCAGGGCGCTTGCTTTCTCACGGTCATTTGATGATAAAGATCTTCAACCCGCCCCCACCCCCAGAACCATCTTGGATTCTACTACCATTGTGGCCCTCACCAGAATTTCAACCAAGGTTCCTCCTTCTGGTCGCTCCTTTCTCACTTCCAGGCTTCGGCCCAAGGCTTCCAAGTGTGCCCATGATTCTCTGTTTGCCGGGCTTGCGGGTGTCAAGAAGACCTTCTCGTTGATTTCTAGGTATTATTAGTGGCCCTCTATCCAGGCGGACGTTAAGGCCCATGTTTGCTGTTCAACAGAGACCATGGACTAGTATTTCTATGGATTTCGTCACCGATTTACCAGCTAGCCATGGATTCAATACTATCTGGGTGGTAGTGGATAGATTTTCCAAGTTGGCACATTTCATACCTCTCAAGGGACTTCCTTCGGCCTCTATCCTTGCTAACCTCTTCATTAAGGAGATTTTCCGTCTTCACGGCTGTCCCCAGGATATTATCTCGGATAGAAGAGTACAGTTCGTGTCCAAGTTCTGGAGATCATTCTGCAAAGCGTTGGTGATCAATCTAAAGTTTTCCTCATGGTACCACCCTCAAACCAACGGCCAAACGGAGAGGGTCAACCAATACTTGGAACAATTTCTCAGGACTTACTCTTCGGGTAATCAGGCTGAATGGAGTTGTTTCTTGTGTTGGGCAAAATTTGCTCATAATAACCAGGTGCATGTATCTACTGGTTCATCTCCATTTTTTCTTACCTATGTGTTTCACCCTTTCCTTCCTGAACTTTCCCAACCTGGTTCAGCGCTTCCAGCCGTGCAGAATCTCATTCAGAACTTTTCTCAAATATGGTCTCAGGCGAAGTCCAAATTATTGAAATCCTCCCAACGCTACAAAGCTATCGCCGATCGTTGCCGTAGACCAGTCCCCAGACTTTGAGTTGGGGACAAAGTGTGGTTATTCACAAGGAATTTAAGACTTCGAGTTCCCACCATGAAGCTCGCACCCCGTTATATCGGGCCTTTTCAAATCACTCAAGTTATAAATCCTGTGACATTCAAACTCCTTCTTCCTCCATTACTCAAGATTCACAATGTGTTTCATATTGCTCTACTCAAACCCCTCATTCTCAACAGATTTGCCAAAAAAACCCCACCCCGGTCCTAGTAAGACTGATCATGGTTGAGGAATATGAGATCAATAAGATTCTGGATTTACAGATCTCCAGGGGTCGCCACCAATATCTTGTTTACTGAAGGGGTTATGGCCCAGAGGAGAGATCTTGGATCGATGTACAAGAGATACATGCCCCTCGCTTATTGCCAAATTCAAAAAGAAGAGAGAGGCGACCTTGCAAGCCCTGAAAAAGAAAAAAAAGGGGAGAGTACTGTCAGGCGCCGTCTCCGCAATGACACTTGGTGCAGGAGACGGACGCCTGCACCTTCTCAGCAACCACGTCCTGTTGCCTAGCAGCGGGACATTATCTCTGCTCACCTGTCTGCAGCCAGCATGTCTTAGTGCCAAAATCTCCCTAACCCAAACAGGAGGCACCTTAGGGTATATTAAGCAGCCTCTGACACATGTCCAGTGCCAGAGTATTTGGTCTTCAGCCTTGCTCCAGCATTTGTTCCTGTGTTGCTGTTATTTGGATTCTGACCCCGGTTTGTTCCTGACTTCTCCTTTGGTTCCTGATTCTGGCTTAGAGTGATATTTGGTATTGACCCGGCTTCCTGACCATTCTCTTGCTTTTGATTTGGCTATATCCGTTACTCTGGTTTTGACCCGGCTTGCTGACTACTCTTCTGTCCTGCCTCCTGGTGGGCTGTCACCGCTGCCTCTATTGGTACCTCGCCAGCTGACTGTTACTGAGGGCCGCGACCTGCATGTCCCTTGCAGCGAAGTCCATACCTCCCTGCGGGGGTTCCTGGTGAAAACCAGGGGCGTGTTAGACTCTGCACCTCTGTAATCAGTAGTGCCAACTGCTGGCAGGTATCATCAATTCCACCTAGTGATTCTGACACCTTCCCATTGCACATGTTTCCCCTCCTTCCCCTATGACACATGACACCAGTGTTTCCCCTGTGACACAAGTTTTCTCTACTTCCTCTATGCAACCTTTCTACACTCCTGCCCATTTGCCAAATTTCTCTCCACAGGTCCCCAATTTCCCCTTGTTAGTCTCCGTAAATTGTCACGTTAATAGTACTGAAGAGGCCACTAACTGGTATTGACGCAACTAGATTGAGAGGAGCGGAGTCTAACACACCCCAGGTATTCACCAAAGACTGCCGCAAGTAGGCATGGGCTTGGGTGCGTGAGGTGTGCAGGCTGCGGTTTTCCCAAATAGTCACCAGTGCAGTGGATCGCACACAGGAGAACAGATTGCGGATTCAAAGCTGCCGAGAAGAGGTACACAAGGGAATAGCGAGGAGAATGGTCAGAGGAAGCCGAGGTAGATAGGTAGATGTAGATTTTGGTGGTCAGATGCACTTGACCGCCAATATATAGGAGGAGAATGGTATCCCGTTGACCTACTGCGCATGCACGTGCAGTGACTGTCGGAAGTGCGTCACGTCGCTATTTGGCAAAAGGACTGGTGTCCATCCCCGGCACATGTACATAGTGTGGGGACGGCACCTGACAGCACCCCCCTCCCCTCTTTCTGAACTGGCGATATCTTTTTTCAAAAACTGGGCCAGAAGACGAGGAGCATGAAGATCTTTTTTGCTGACCTAGGATGTCTCTTCAGGACCGTAGCCCTTTCAATGGACCAATAACTGTGGTTTGCCTTGGAGAGTTCGTATCTTTAGAATGCATTCAACTTCGAACTCATCCCCAGACGTAGTCTTGAAAGGAGGAGGAGGCAATCTCTTGGAAAATTAATTGATAGCAAGAGGTTTTAGAAGGGAAATATGAAATGAGTTATGCACTCAGAGGGAAGGAGGTAGTCAGAGTTTGTAGGCAATAAGAACTTGAATAACAGGATAAGGTCCAATGTAACGACGTGCAAACTTCATGGATGGCACTTTCAGTCAAAGATTCCGAGTGGAGAGCCATACCTTATCCGCAATATGGTGTACAAGGATGTTGTTCCAATGGCGATCCGCAAAGTGTTTGTAATGGTCCAGAGAGTGTTGTAGCTTGCTTTGCACCTGCGACTGGATTAAGGAGAAATTGTGGACCAAGTCTTGAGCAGCCGGTACTGTGGAGTCAGGTAAGTCTGAGAAGGTAGGCAAAATCTGATGTCTCCCAAATAGAGTGAAAAAAGGGAGACACGCCTGAGGATTCATGCAGGTGGTTATTGTGGGAGATATCTGCTCAAGGAAGTTACTTACTCCAAGTAGATTGTTGTTCAGAACAAAAGCATTGAATATAGGACACCAAATCCTGGTTGAACCGCTCAGTTTGACCATTCATCTGGAGATGGTATCCTGAGGAGAACTTTAGATTGATTCCTAGAAATTTGCAGAAGGCCCTCCAGAAGCTGGAAACAAACTGCACCCCACGGTCGTAGATAATCTCCTGAGGGCAGTCATGCAGAAGATGTGATGAATAAACAAAGATGTTAATTCTGAAGCCGAAAGTAGTCCCTTGAGAGGAACAAAGTGAGCAAATTTGGAGAATCGGTCAGCAACTTCTCATATGCACGTGTGACCAAGATGGCTTCTTTGTTGGCCTTCTTGACACCAGGCCATCCTCCAAAAGTCTTTGCCTCGCTGTGAGTGCAAATGCACTCACACTTGCCTGCTGCCATTCCTGAGCAAGCTCTGCACTTGTGGTGCCCCGATCCCGCAGCTGAATCAACTTTAGGAGATGGTCCTGGTGCTTGCTGGACATTCTTGGGCACCCTGAAGCCTTCATCGCAACTATTGAAGCTCTCTACTTGAAGTTCTTGATGGTTCGATAAATGCTTGATTTAGTTGTAACCTTACTAGCAACAATATCCTTGCCTGTGAAGCCCTTTTTGTGCAAAGCAATGATGACTGAACATGTTTCCATGCAGATAACCATGGTTAACAGAGGAAGAACAACGATTTCAAGCACCACCATCCTTTTAAAGCTTCCAGTTTGTTATTCTTACTCAATCAGCATGACAGAGTGATCTCCAGCCTTGTCCTCTTCAATACTCTCACCTGTGTTAACAAGAGAATCACTGACCTGATGTCAGCTGGTCCTTATGTGGCAGAGCTGAAATGCAATGGAAATGTTATTTTTGAGATAAAGTTCATTGTCATGTCAAAGAGGGACTTTGAATTACATCTGATCACTCTTCATGACATTCTGGAGTATATGCAAATTGCCATCATAAAAACTGAGGCAGCAGACTTTGTGAAAAATAATATTTGTTTAATTCTCAAAACTTTTGGCCATGACTGTACGGTTAAGTAAAATTGAGATAAGCATGTCTTCAAATTGGAAGGTTAACCGAGATAAGTTTCTTATCAACCACTGATTAAAGATCTATTTATGTTCTACAATCACTAAATTGTTGGATAGCTTTGAGTTTCAATATTGGTTGACACAAGTTTATTACTGGACAAATTAGTATAAAATCAGACTGAGCCAATTGCATATCATGAATTACATAGCAGCAATAAGGGAGCTATAGAATATGCCCACTTGCTTAGAGATTAAATTAGAATTCAGAGTATGCTAATAATAAAAAAACATTGAGTCATAGAATTAGCGAGTCAATGAGTGATGCATAGCCATGAGAAACTAGCTATCCCTTGTAGCTGTGCTGTAGACCAATACCATATAAATACCATGTAAAGTTGCTTAATTCCGTGAAGGTATCCACAGTCAGTGATAGATATAGCAAAAGGTACAATGAATAAATCTGTCCGACACAGGGATTGGATCCCCAAGTGATGCAAGAGTAGTTCTTCACTACACTGGTGATATAGAATTCTAGTTAGTTGCAACACCTAAATCGGTGTCCTATTCCAATAGACATATATATTGAGGACACAAATTCCCCAACGTACGTGAAAGTCATTGCTTTATGCTTTGTCGAGGAAAAACCAATGCCGATGTAAGGGGAAATATAAACTTGTATCAACCAATTATCATGTGTGCGATAAGTGTACCTGCCTCTAATATTAACTATTTTCCATTAAGAAAATGCTGTTAAAGGTATGGACCAAAGTTGTTAAAGGTATGGACCAAAGTTGTCTGGATATAGCCATATAAGGTAGGTAGTATCTGTGAAATCTGTATAAAGAAATCACATATTAATCGTCAATAGATTAAATAAAGAAAATGTAAATGCCCACTCTCTTTTAGAGTTGAATGCATGGAGGTATATATTTTGAGTTACATGTATTAAAAGCAAAACAGACATTTTGAATGTAGACGCATGCCAGACTCCCCTGTGTGGGAGACATAGTCCCAATGTTAGTAGACTCAGGGACTCTGATGTGTCTCAGATTGGGTTGACCACTGCACCTCGAACTGTGCGACTGATCACTTAGTTAGGTATGCTTTTATCTTGACAAGATAGGCAAGCATGAAATAGCCTTCTCAAATTTTGCGGACCCTGATCAACGCCTGAAAATTTGGCAATATACAATCATGACCTGTCGTGTGTTGTGTAGAGAAAATGCAGTGTGTGCGCCATACTCACCAGAAACACATGCTGTCTGCCCCATGTCCATAGGTTCCTCTTCCTCCCATACATTGTAATGAATGGTGTAGCTCTGCAGCTACTGCTCCACTCTATCTGCTGTGAAACTCTGGTGCACCACCTAAAAATCTTCCTCACCCAGTAGAATCTGCGGTACTGAAGTGGGAAGCATGTTAGTACTGTCAATATGTGCTTCTGCAATCTGTTGGAGCAACATATCAGAGGCTAGGCAACTCAGAGACCCCCAGGGGCAGTGTCTACAAGTGCAAAACTGAGGGGAAGGGGGGAGAAGCTCTAGAAATCTAAGGAAAAAGGCAGAAAGGGTGGATCTAGGACAAGGAGCTCCTACTTATGGATGGGACAGGATGAAAATGGCAGGGAGGGAAGTTGGGGAGGGAGAGTGATGAGTTGAGGGAAGATTTGAGTGGGGGGCAGGTAAAGAGGTTGTGTAAGCAATAAATGGGAACTTGTAAGGGGCGGCAGGTGGAACACACCTCCAAAGGGAAGCTAAATGGGGGCATGTATGCATGGGGCTTGAGACAGTGCAACGCCCCTAAACATGCAGCAAATTGGGTGCCTGCATATTGAAGGATGGGAGGCATGATAATACCCCCATGGGAGCAGCAACAATGGGGGCATGTGGCTTTTTAAAAAATTATTATCATAGTATTATGAACTTTTGGGAGGGGATGTGCCATTTATATGGTGGGACATGTGAGGAGGAAGGCAGGGAGACAGGAAGATGTCCCCCCCCACCTGAGGACTTAAACAGGAGAGGTGACTATGTCTGGTAGGGGGTGGGTCACCCAACTTAAGAATAATGTGTAGCACAGACATGGGAGAAGACACTGCCTGTGACACTGGTGAACCAGGAGAACGAGCGGAGTGAGGGGATGGAGATCCACCCTTCTGCCTCTCAAAGTTTCCATCCCCCAGAGCTGAGTAGCATCTGCTCAATCTTGGGCACATTACATAGCTAAAGTGAACGTGCTGGCAGGGGGGGGGCCACGGCAGGCGGCCTGGGTTTGAGAGGGGGCCCTGGCGGCAACCACTAAGCAGTTTACAACTCGTGGTGCCCCCTGATGTCAGGGGGAGGAGGGATTTTGGCTAGCATAAAGGTGCCCTGGAGATGCCGGTGAACACATAAGGCACAAGGAGCAGGCATGGTGGGGGCCACTGGGGTCCAGAAATTTGGAAACAGGAAAGTGGAGGGGAGGGGGTCTGCTGGTGAAGGAACTGAAGGAAGAGGGGCCTGGGTGCTGAGGGATAATGGGGAGAAAAAGGGACAAAATGAAGCAAGGAGAGGAAAATGGGAAAACAAGGAAGCACTGGAAACAAGAAAATTAAAAAATAAGTGCAAGTTGAGGATACAAGAAAATACAACATTGGAAGATTAAACTTGTAATACTGAGCCTTGTTTGTGTTAAAGGTCTCAGAATTTTATGCAGTAAAAGAGGCAGGGTTACTAATTGAGGAAGCCTATATAGAAAAATCTCAGGGACCTCCCATATGGATTCTATTGGATGGCGTTGGATGGCATTACAGAAACCTTAACCCTTAATAGGTAAGTGCAATGAAACACACACAGACATATTGGACCTGAGTCATTAAGGAGAGCAAAGCATAAAAAGGTGTAACTTTGCACCTGGGCAAAACCAAGTTACATTGTAAGGGGAGGTACATTTAAAATGTGGGGACGGATTTATAGTTGGGATAGGACATGTCCTAGAACAATTTAAAATTTCAGTATAAAAATAAAGCTATCAAGTATTTGTGTGCTATATGAAAAAAACAGCTAGTATTTAACTTGTGCAAAAAAAAAAACGAATTCTTTCATTGTAACATGGTTTGTCCAGGAACAAACTTACTCCGTTTTTTTTTTTTGTTGATTTGCTCTCCTTAATGACTCGCTTAAGTGCATTCCGCTAAGGGCCTCTCTTGTCATGCTCTTCAAATAAAAACCTGAATGAACCACTGTACAAGCTAATTTGTAAAAGTTAAAATGTACTCACTATGGAGAAAACGTAACACAGTGAATACAGTGATTTTTTTTCTAATAATTTACAAAAAGAATTGGGAGTCCAGTAATATGATCTTTGCCTACTAATATATTAAATCACCCATGGTTATTTCCATACATTAAATAGAGTGTTCATCTACATCTTTTAGATGGTTTGGGCTAATCTGCCTTTGATTCTGTTTCAATGTAGCTATCTGATATCAGATTTTAATAGAGCTCTAATTATTAGGTCTTTATAAAGTGCTTTTGACTTCTGTTAGAGCTATTTCTTTGTAATAAACTTCATCTCCTCTTTCTCCGAGTGTCTCCAGTTTTAAAGTGGACTGGGCCATAGTTTGTATGCAGTCAAACCAGCAAAATATATTTGAGAATATGAGATCATGTGTTAGTCAGTGACCTGTCCCTTCAGTAATTATATTGTAGGTGAGGACAGAGGCAGTGTTATGATGTTGGGAGGATAATGTAGGCAAAGAAGATTGAGCGTTTATTAGTTAAAGGAGCATGACCAGGCCATGATTTACATAATTTTACCTTTTCTGTGGCTACATAAATGACCATTTTTTGGTGCCACCCCATAAACTCACGTATGTCACCTTACATTCAAAACTCATACACCACTCCTATTTACTGTATTTAAAATAAGCAAATTGAAATAACTTTTATGTGTAAATGTTTATAACAATTAACTATTATTAAATAAAAAATAAAAAAAGGCAAAAACAATTATGGATGTGTGGTTTAAATTTGAAAATCTGACTACTGCATTATTCTGCAAAAAAAATGAACCTAGCCCTGACAATGATAAGCATAACTACTGTTATTATTATTATTATTATTATTATTATTATTATTATTATTGGAAAAACTGCAGACAACAGGGTAAAATTGTTCTGAAAACTATTTGTGTTTCTTAACGCCAGCTTGCTCTAAATGCCAGAACATGCAAATATCTATTAATGAAATGCAATGGTATTGTTGTATATTTATTCAGTAAATCGCCTTGTACTGAGATCAGGAATCATCTAATATAATGACAAAAACCTGTACCAGAGGCTAAAGTGATTCATCTGACAAACTGGCAATTACTCCTACAGACTCTTCATGCCCGTCTTTAAATAAAACATATGGTAAATCATTCTGTGATTTACCTTTTGTCACCTGCAGTACGATTGATGAAATTATATTTCATCAGCTACGACATATTTATTCTATATTAGGGAATGCAGATGGGTTTTGAAATGAGGCATTTTGTATTAAGGAGGATTTTTTTAGTATTTGCTAATGAAAATATTTATAAAAAGTGGCTTCTTTCTTTAAAAGCAAATATAACACATAAGTTATAGACATGATAATAAATCTTTGATATAAAGATTTCATAAGAATTTGTATTTGATGTTGACTATTAGAATTAAGCACAGAATAATATAAAAATGAAGTGGTATGAATAAGTGTTGCATATAATTAATTGTAAATATTTATTATTTATATAGAAAGCTGATATGCTCCTTCATTGTACAATACAGGAGACATTGCAAAAAAACAATACAGGATCATACATGGAAACAAAAGGTGTAAGGGCTCCTCTCTCCAAAGTTTATATCCTAACTTAAATGCAAACAACACAGGAGCATGGACAGGATGTGCTAGGTGTGCCCAGGCACACCCTAATGTCGGATGTCGTCTCTGTGCTTTTCAGCAAAATTACTGGTGCCACCAGTTTTCCATTGAGCTGACAGTGTCTGTGAGTCACTTAGTGACTCACAAGATGTAGTGGCGCTCTCACCTCGTCTTCGCATCCTAATCTCAGCCCTTGGTGGAGCTGAGGATGGTACAGTGTTGTGTGTTGAACATGTATTAATTTCACTTGAAAGAAACAGCTTGAATGAGCACTTGGCCTTAAGACATTCCCAAGGGCCTCCTTAAAATGACCAGGAAATCTTTTTACATCATCATGGTTCCCCCACCACCTAGACAAAACAAAGATAAATGGAATGATGAGCGATGGAATTAGTGACATGAAAATAATACTAGTCACACCCCCTGGTTGGTTGTAGACACCCCCCTAACTGAAATGTCCCCTAATGAAATGTGCTGCACACGCCTATGACAGATAATGAAAGACACAAGTATTTGTTTCACACAGTGAATTAACTCTGTATATATTACCAAGAATAAAGGATGTCTCTGTATAGACTGTCTGGTCAACTTCTGTCTCTCTTTCAACATGCGAGTTTGTTCCCCCCACCGTCCCTCTGTTTCCCCCTCAGCCTGTGTGTCTCTGTCTCACCCTTTCTCTTCTGTGCCCCTCCCTCTCCTCTGTCTCTTCAGTCTGTGAGTCTTTCCCTCCATCCACTCTGCCTCCATCATCTTCACCCATCCCTGGATATTAATATAACGAGGGTAGAAACTATTAATGTTTTGGTGAGGAACATTAATTTTTTAGGGGTTGGGGCTATTAATTTATTGCTTGGGCTTTTTAATGGGTATAAAGGCTTTTAATTTAATGGGAATAGGAGTTAGTAATTTATTGGTGGGGGATATTAATTTAATGGAGTAGGGGCTATTCATTTAATGGTGGTTGATATTTAATTGTGAGATGATTGTGGTGGCTGGGGCTATTTAATTGTGGGTTCATGGTGGTAGCTATTAATTTAAGGTGTGGTGGTGGGAATTTTAGTTGAATACTGGAGAGGTTTGGTATGCTTTTAATTGAATGCTGGTGCAGAAAAAGGCGTATTTAAGGATTGTAACTGCTGTCAGGAATGGTAGGGGAGAAATATGGCTATTTATTAAATATGAACAATATTACTTTAGTCTCAAGAAGGGGGCCTGGTTATTAAACATGGGTGCTTTGCTCTAATATCAGGGATTCCGATAGTGTTCACTAGTTCCCTTGCTTTCATTGAGGTGCCTAATAACTATCTATTTTCCAAACTGGGCCTCACAGGATCCAAATGTGCAGCGAGTGTACTTAAGATTACAGCAGCAGCTCCAGGTAGTCAAAGTTGCAAGAAAAGTTAGGAAAGAGCAGCCCAGATTTGGAGAATGGTCTAGCGCTTGCAAAGGGCTAGCCAGACCCTTGTGGCCATTGGGGCGCCAATGGTTTCTCTCACCCAGGCCACCAAAATTTCTAGCTATAACTGTAAATTTACCTCAAATAAGTATAGAAGAAAAGTAATACAACCACAAGGCATTGGTAATGACTAAGGTCCCAATATGTCCTGATTTTTTTAAAGAGCCCAAATTAACAAGACCTGTTTGAATAGGCTGCAATAATGATTTTATTTTTTGGTCTGGGTAGATTTTATTGACTTAGCAGGCTTCTGGTGACATGGATACGCCATAGCAATTAGCTTTGCTGTAAATAACACCTTGGTCAATAGCAGGCATTCCCAAAACTGGTTGAAGACCTCATGGAGCCCCAGGCAACACACTGATGTGGGCACCTTTCCGCCCTACATTTCTCATAAAATATGAAACATAAAATGGGTTAGGTATTCTGTGCCCCATGGTGCCCAGTGGACCATTGGTGTAGTCTAGGTTGTCTAATGGATGATCAGCTATAGGAATTTTTACAGCAATAGAACAATAACTAAGAATAACTTGGCATGAACTTGACCATCTAGACAGGCTCTCTGCCAGCAACCAGTGAAGCAGCTGAGAAGTTAATGCAAATCTTAGACCTTAAACATTACTAGAAAGGTTTTGGCTACATGTTTTTGTTGACACACATTAACTGCGGCACAGACATGAATATTTATTTATAGGCTTAGAAAGACATTTTCTACCCATGTATAAACCCTTAAATTCATTACAACCAGCTATTTCATTTTAGAGTTATGAAAAGCTTGACCTTAAAGACCTGTTTTGCAGGCTGCAATGCTGAAAAACTGTAATGAAAATAAATAGTCTTACCATTGCCGCTACAATTAAATGTATAGCATTCTGCTCAGGTTCAAGGGGATGTACAGAAATTAAAGTAATATTACATTTATATGTAAGCATTGCAAGCAGCACTATCTGCTCCTCTGCTCTTTAGTGCAGGACTTAGGAACATATAGTTTTGGCTCTGGAGCTCTCTGCAGCAGCATTTGCAACATTGATTCCTTTCTTTATGTTACTTAAGGTACTATAATGCTGTATTTTTTTGCTTCATTTTGGAACATTTTCCTTCATATTGTCAGTAATGTTTAAAGCATCTTAGCCATTTCATTTGTCTTGTCAAGCTTTAGAATATTTCTGGTTTTGTGCAGTCTGCTATATGTTAGCGGGTACCATAAAATCATGCTTATTATTATTATTATCATAGATTTATAAAGTGCCACAGTGCTCCGCAGTGCCGTACAATAGAGAAAACAGTACATACATAAAACAGTGACATATAAGGTAGAAAAATTAAAACAGACATGAAAACAAAGGGTATGGAGGACCCTGCTCATTAGAGAGCTTACATTCTAAGTGGAAGAGGGCACAGCTGAAACAGGAGGAGCAAACATTGCTCAGAGTGGAGATTGTGACAGTTGTGATGGTGCATTAGTGTGAATAATAATAGGGCAGGTGGTGACTGTGGCAGAAGGGAAGATAATAAGCTCTGTTTTGGACATGTGCTTTAGGTAGCATTGGGACATCCATGTGGAGATAGCGGAAACACAGTTGGTTACACGAGATAGTACAGAAGAAGAGAGGTCAGGGGAAGAGATTTCGATTTGGGTGTCATCATCGTATACGTGGTGTTGGAGGCCGAATGAGTGTAATAGTGCCCCAAGAAAAGAGGTGTATAATAAAAAAAAGTGAAGGGCCAAGAACAGAACCTTGTGGGACCTCAACAGATGGTGGGAGTGTTAGGGAGCATGTGCCAGAATTAGGAACACTAAATTAGCAGTTCAATAGGTAGTAAGTGAACCAGGAAAGAACTGTGTCACGAAGGCCAATGGAGTGAAGGGTGTGTAGGAGAACAGGTGATCAACTGTGTCAAAAGCAGCAGAGGGGTCCAGGAAAATGAGTATGGAGAAATGACCCTTAGACTTTGCAGTAAGTAGGTTATTGATCACTTTTGTGAGAGCAGTTTCAGAGGAATGTAGTGGGCTAAAGCCTGATTGCAGAGAGTCGAGAATGGAATGAGAGGAGAGAAAGTGAGACAGATGTTTGTACACTAATCTCTCAAGTAGTTTGGAGGCAAAGGGGAGGAGACAAAAAGTTGGGTAGTTGGAGAGAGAGACTGGATCGAGAGTTGATTTCTTTAGAATTGGTGAGATCAGCGCATGTTTAAAGGAGGATGGAAATGTGCCAGTGGAGAGAGACAAGTTGAAGAGCTGAGATAGAGATGGGCATGCAGTGGAGGATATGGAGCATAGAAGTTGGGAGGAAATAGGTCGAGAGACAGCTTGTAGGGTGAAATGATGATATGAGTGCAGAGACTTACTGTAGGGAATGAATTAAGGGTGTATTGGGGAGAGTAGCTAAAGGTGTGTAGAGTGGATGGAGTGAGTGGAATTTGGCATGAGGAAATATCTTGTCAAATGCTGTTGATTTTGTCTTTGAAATAGGTGGCAAAATCATGGCCTGTGAGAGAGGATGGGGGAGGAGGTGCAAGTGGGCAGAGAAGTGAGTTGAAGGTGGCAAAAAGGCAACGGAGATTAGAAGACCGGGTGGATATAAGAGATTTAAAGAATGTTGGTTTGGCAATTGAAATGGCAGTTCTATAAGATGAAATTATAAATTTATAGTGGAGGGTATAAGTATAGGTTCGAGATTTCTTCCAGTGGTGCTCTGCAGTGCGGGATCACTTTTTCAGGTAGCAGGTCTGTTTGGTGTGCCATGTTTGGTGTATGGATCGTCAGAAACTATATGTAGTAGCTGGAGCTGCATTGTCAAGGGCTGAAGGGAGTGTTTTGTTGTGTATGTTTGGATTTGAGTGCAGGGAGAAGGCCATGAGGTATGGTGAGGCTGAAGGAAGGGAGCTTGTGGTCAGAGAGTGGGAAGGCTTAATTGGAGAAACTAGAGGTGGAGCAGTAGCAGGAGAAGACAAGGTCAAGGGAGTGCCCATCACAGTAGGTGGGATATGAGGTCTATTGGGGGAGACCAAAGGAGGAAGTAAATGAAAGAAGTTTAGCGGCAGAAGAGTCAATGGGAATGTTGAAATCACCTAGTATGAGAGCAGACAGGTCAAAGGATAGGAAATAAGTAAGACAGGCTGCAAAGTTGTCAATGAATTGGAAAACTGGTCCTGGGGGGCGATAAATGGCAGCAACACGAAAGTGGAGAGGATAAAATAGACAGATAGTGTGGATTTCAAAGGAAGAGAATGAGAGGGACGATTCAGAGGGTATGACTCGGAAGGTGCAGCTTGGAGAAAGTAGGATGCCTACCCCACCACCTTGTTTGTTTCCTGGTCTGGGGGAGAGTCCCCCATAAGAGAGAGCTGGCATTACATAGTGTACAGGACAAAGGAAGAGAGGGTAGTGGAGATATGTGTTTAAGGTGGTGGGATTGGAAGTACGGTTTGGAAAGGTTTGGGGTGGAACAAGAAGCGGGGACTGTACAAGGTCCAGGGTTAGGTGAGATGCTACCAGCAACCATGAGAAGGAGCAGATTGAGAAAGAGGACATGTGAGGAGGATTTGTGTGTGTGTGTGAGGTTTATTTCTCTTTATGTAGGCTGGTGAGTGTTGTGGGTGCTGGAGACAAAACAGTTTATGTGTGTAGAAAAGCCAGGACGGAAATAGTGAAGGGGAAACTATAATCAGAGAGGTAGGAATAAGATGATGGAGAAAGAAGAGGAGTTTGGAGAGAAGTATGGTGACAGTAAATAGGAGAGACTGTAAATTGAGTAGGTGCATGATGGAGAGATGTGAATGAATGTGTATTAGCTAGAGTAGGTAATAATAAAATGGAAAGGAACAATTGATCCAAATTGTGTGGGGCAATTGAAGAGGTGAAGTATACTTTACCACCCCCTGACAGGGATTAATGAAGTAGGCAATTTCTGCCGCTCTGACACGACGAGGTCCAGGAGAATGCTGACAGTTAGGTGCAGATCCTTATATTTGTATCTGTTAAATATATAGTGCATCTTTTTATTTCCAAACTGAGACATAACTCGAAGTTCCTGAATTCCATAGCAAAAATGTAAAATTCCTGCCTATATTCTTTCCTTGCCCTTTTCTGTCCTAAAAAATAGTCAACAAACTTTATATTTTTAAAGTAAAAGTGCTCCAAAAATACTAACATTATATTTAGTCTGAAACCATTGACACCAGAGGATTTGGGTTGCTGGCACCAGAAAGTCATGCCCCATAGCAATGGTATACACTGTTATTCCTATGACTGCACCACTGTTTCCAACCTGAAACCATATTTAGTTTCACTAATTGAGGTAATCCTCCTCAGTAACATCAAATGATGTGCTCCTTCTTTGGATTCTTTTTGCTGACACAATTTCTCGTGGTTACTACCTATTTTTCTTTTACCTCTTTGCTTGCCTTGTACTGTTACTACTTCTGGTCCTGATCCTTGTGGTGACTTACTCTGATACTCCTTGTCTGCTGCCTGGTATTTTCTCCTAGTATTGCATCTTTGCCACCTGAACTGAACTGATCCTGCATGAACAAGTACATGCAATTCTATTAGCATTATCATTCAGACAGTGTACTGTTTTTTTTTTCAGTCAGCTATCCAGATGAGATTGATGTTATACCAGAGTACAGTTTTAGACTAAACTGTTTCCTGGTGCTAATGAGTGATAACTACTATCCACTTCTAATTTTAATTAAGCATATACAGTCTTTCTGTAGAAACAATGATGGAACTGCTGCTTTCATTTGTGATGGCTGTGGTTTTACAATTTTAGTTTAGCTGATATGGTTGCAATATCAGTTCATGCAAATCACACTGCAGCACACAGCACTTTAAGTTAAATCATATAGTCTTTGGAATGGTCATTATGGTATGGATAACGATTAAGTAGAACTATTTCGCAGCAATAGTACTTATATCAGCATGGACAGTGTAGCAGATGCTATACCGGGCCTGTTGAATTGAGGACCTTATGGCTGTAGGCAGTGCTAGGTTTTGCTTTTGGCCCCCCACCCTCAATAGACAAGGGTACATGGATATATTTTTACTTTTGTATGGCAGCCATTTTTAGTCAATGCTTTCCCCACTCAGCACTCGCCCTTATCATGCTCTGAAGCCCCTGTGGGTACAGCCATGACTCAAAGAGCAACCATATAAATGACGTTCCAAGAAGTGAATGCTCTTGCAGCAGAGCTGCTTATTACCAAGGTCATTTTTAACACTCTTTGCCCTGGAGAAAAAGTTGCAACATACTACAAGCAATTTAGTAACTGAAGACATGCAGATGCACAGCACATTTAGTATTATGAAAGTGCTACTATTTAACCACATTTAACATGCATTGATGCACGCCCTACTTCCAACTATGCAGGCAATCTCCGTGCAAACACTTTGCAGGATTGTGGGCCGATATATAAATATTAGAGATGAGCGGGCTCGGATTTCGCTAATCCGAACAGTGCGGATCCGACGGGATCCGAGCACTGTTCGGGAACTTCCGGGGTGCCAAATGGAGCCAAACCAAGGCTATGAAATCCAAGTCTCGCGTCGGATCTCGCGAGACTCGGATCTCATAAATGCCCCGCTCGCGGCCGCCCTCTTCATTCTCCCTGTGGTTAGTGAAGAGGGAGGTTGATGTGCTCTGTCCTGCTGATAACTTTACTAAAGTGGTGCTTTGTCCTGCTGAGTGCATTAGTACTTTGTCCAGTGCTCTGTTCTGCTGATTTATTTAGTCAAGTGGTGCTTTGTCCTGCTGAGTGCAGTAGTACTTTTTCCAGTGCTCTGTCCTGCTGATTCCAGTGGTGCTTTGGCCAGTGTCTGTGCTGCTGAGTCCAGTTGTGCTTTTGTCCTGTATTTGTTTCTGATAAGTCCATAGCAATTTGTTAAGCAGCCAAAAATCTTTTTAAAAAAAATAAATATCTAAAAAATATAAAAAAAAAATAAATTAAAAAAATATAAAAAAATAATTGAAAAAGCATAAAAAATATTATAGAGCAAAATATTCTTGCAGTCCAAAAAAAGAGGACCTGCCATTTCTATTACTATGTTCATTGTTTCTGTAGTTCCCAAATAATAGGAACTGCCAGTTCTATTACTACGGTCATTGTTTGTGTAGTTCCAGAAAATAGGAACTGCCAGTTCTATTACTACGGTCATTGTTTGCGTAGTTCCAAAAAAAGGGACTGCCAGTTCTATTACTACGGTCATTGTTTGTGTAGTTCCAAAAAATAGGAACTGCCAGTTCTATTACTACGGTCATTGTTTGTGTAGTTCCAAAAAATAGGAACTGCCAGTTCTATTACTACGGTCATTGTTTCTGTAGTCCCAAAGAGTGTGTGGTTTAGGGGTACGCTCTCTTGTGCTGCATATAATGGAGTACAAAAATTTTGAGGATAAAGTAGGGAAAGATCAAGACCCACTTCCTCCTAATGCTAAAGCTGCTGCCACTAGTCAAGACATTGACATAGATGCTGAAATGCCATCAACGTCGGCTGCCAAGGGCGATGCCCAATCTCATAGTATAGGGTATGTAAAAGTTCCCAAAAATTAGCAAAAAAAGAAAATTAAAATCATCTGAGGAGAAACGTAAACTTGCCAATATGCCATTTACGACGCGGAGTGGCAAGGAACGGCTTAGGCCCTGGCCCGTGTTCATGACTAGTGGTTCAGCTTCAGCCATGGATCTAAGCACTTCTCCTCCCTCCCCCTCTAACAAATTTAAGAGACTTAAGCTGTCATCAACAACTAGTCCAAGTCCAGCGAGTCCAAGGGTTTTTGTGGTTGCGAAGCCTGACCATCCCATCACTGTACGGGAAGAGGTGGCTCCTTCAACCATTTCCAGCACGCCCTCTGCATATGCTGTAAGGATCACCCACAGTCCAGTTACAGATTTGGCTAATGAAGGTGTGAATGTTGTACACCGGGAGGAGGATATTGATGTAGCTGGCTGTGAGGAGGAACTTGACGAGGAGGATGCTGATGTGGTTATCATAAATGAGCCACCAGGGGGGGAAACAGTTGTTGTCCATGGGATGAAAAGGCCCATCGTCATGCCTGGTCAGAAGACCAAAAAACCCACCTCTTCTGTCTGGAGTTATTTTTATCCGAATCCGGACAACAAATGCATGCCCATATGTAGCTTATGTAAAGCTCAAATAAGCAGGGGTAAGGATCTTGGCCACCTAGGGACATCCTCACTTATACGTCACCTGAAGAACCTTCATTATTCAGTGTTTAGTTCAGGACCTGTGGCTAGGACCGTCAGCAGTCCAGGGACACTTAAATCCCTTGGTCCTGTTGGATACACACCACCAACACCCTCCTCGTCAACTTCCTCCAAGATCTCCATCAGATTTAGTCCTGCAGGCCATGTCACCAGCCAGACTGAGTCCTCTTCAATACGGGATTCATCCGAGGAATCCTGCAGCGGTACACCTACTACTGCCACTGCTGCTGTTGCTGCTGGTAGTCGGTCATCTTCCCAGAGGGGAAGTCGTAAGACCGCTACGTCTTTCACCAAACAGTTGACCGTCCAACAGTCGTTTGCCCTAAGCACAAAGTACGACGATAGTCACCCTATAGCAAAGCGGATAACTGCGGCGGTAACTGCTATGTTGGTGTTAGATGTGCGTCCGGTGTCCGCCATCAGTGGAGTGGGATTTAGACGGTTGATGGAGGTATTGTGTCCCCGGTACCAAATCCCGTCGAGATTCCACTTCACTAGGCAGGCGATACCAAAGATGTACAGAGAAGTACGAACAAGTGTCCTCAGTGCTCTGAAAAATGCGGTTGTACCCACTGTCCACTTAACCACGGACATGTGGACAAGTGGTTCAGGGCAAACTAAGGACTATATGACTGTGACAGCCCACTAGGTAGATGCATTGCCTTCCGCAGCAACAGCAGCAGCTGCATCAGTAGCAGCATCTCCACAATTGCTGCTCGTGCCAAAGCAGGCAACGTTGTGTATCACAGGTTTTAGTAAGAGGCACAACGCTGACAACCTCTTAGAAAATCTAAGGGAAATAATCTCGGAGTGGCTTACCCCACTTAGACTCTCGAGGGGATTTGTGGTGTCAGACAACGCCAGTAACATTGTGCGGGCACTACATATGGGCAATTTCCAGCATGTCCCATGTTTTGCCCACACCATTAATTTGGTGGTGCAGCATTACCTGAAGAGTGACAGGGGTGCGCAGGAGATGCTTGCGGTGGCCCGCAAAATTGCTGAACACTTTCGGCATTCAGCCAGTGCCTACCGCAGACTCGAGCAACATCAAAAAAGGCTGAACCTGCCCTGCCATCACCTCAAACAAGAGGTTGTGACGCGCTGGAACTCCACCCTCTATATGCTGCAGAGGATGGAGGAGCAGCAAAATGCCATTCAAGCCTACACAGCCACCTACAACATAGGAAAAGGAGTGGGGATGCGCCTGAGTCAAGTGCACTGGAGACTGATTTCCGTGTTGTGCAAGGTTCTGCAGCCGTTTAAACTTGCCACACGAGAAGTCAGTTCCGACACTGCCAGCTTGAGTCAGGTCATTCCCCTGATTAGGCTGTTGCAGAGAAAGCAGCTGGAGAAAGTGAGGGAGGAGCTGGTTAACCATTGCGATTCCACCAAGCATGTAACTCTTGTGGATGAAGCCCTTCGTACGCTTTGCCAGGTCACTCTTTCAAAGTCAGAGGAATATATTCTGGACACTGTGCTCGATCCTCGGTTTAAAGCGTATGTTGTGTCTCTGTTTCCGGCGGACACAAGTCTACAGAGGTGCAAAGACCTGATGGTCAGGAAATTGTCCTCTGAAGAGGACCGTGACATGCCAACAGCTCCACCTTCATTTTCTTCCACACCTAAGGCTGCGAGGAAAAAGCTCAGTTTTCCTAAAAGACCCGCTAGCGGGGATGCAGACAACATCTGGTCTGGACTGAAGGACCTGCCAACCAATGCAGACATGTCTACTGTCGCTGCATTGGATGCTGTCACCATCCAAATAGACATGTCAGACAGTCCATATTGTTACTGGCAGGAAAAAAAGGCAGTTTGGAAGCCCCTGTACAAACTGGCTGTATTTTACCTGAGTTGTCCCCCCTCCAGTGTGTACTCTGAAAGAGTTTTTAGTGCAGCGGGGAACCTGGTCAGTGAGCGGCGAAGGAGGTTGCTTCCACAGAACATTGAAAAAATGATGTTCATAAAAATGAATTATCAATTCCTCAATCAAGTACAGCACTGGCCTCCAGATACTACAGAGGGACCTGTGGTTGTGGAGTCCAGCGGGGGACGAATTGATAATGTGTGAGGATGAGGAAGTACACACTGAAGGGGGAGAAGAATCAGAGGATGAGGATGAGGACGACATCTTGCCTCAGTAGAGCCAGTTTAGTTTGTACAAGGAGAGATGAATAGCTTTTTTTGTGTAAGGGCCCAAACAAACCAATCATTTCAGCCACAGTAGTTTGGTAGGCTCTGTCGCTGAAATGATTGGTTTGTAAAAGTGTGCATGTCCAGTTTCAACAACATCAGGGTGGGTGGGAGGGCCCAAGGACAATTCCATCTTGCACCTTTTTTTTTCTTTGCCAGCTCGTTTTGTGGGGGTCCAAACAAACCAATAATTTCAGCCACAGTTTGGTAGGCCCTTTCGCTGAAATGATTGGTTTGTTAAAGTGTGCATTTCCTATTTTAACAACATCAGGGTGGGTAGGAGCGCCCAAGGACAATTCCATCTTGCAACTCTTTTTTTGGCATTATGTGCTCTTTGGGGCCTAGTTCTATCTCCATCAGAGATATTCCTGCAGGCCATGTCACCGGCACAGCTATGTTGGTTTTAGACGTGCGTCCGGTGTCCGCCATCTGTGCAGTGGAATTTAGACTAGTTGAAGGAGGTTGTCTTTGTTTCTGTAGTTCCAAAAAAGAGGAACTGCCATTTCTATTACTATGTTCTTTGTTTTTATGGTTACAAGAAAGAGGAACTGCCATTTCTATTACTACGTTCTTTGTTTCTGTAGTTCCAAAAAAGGGGAACTGCCATTTTTAATACTATGTTCTTTGTTTTTATAGTTCCAAAAAAGAGGAACTGCCATTTCTATTACTACGTTCTTTGTTTCTGTAGTTCCAAAAAAGGGGAACTGCCATTTCTATTACTATGTTCTTTGTTTTTATAGTTCCAAAAAAGA
This sequence comes from Mixophyes fleayi, assembly GCF_038048845.1. Taxonomy (NCBI): domain Eukaryota; kingdom Metazoa; phylum Chordata; class Amphibia; order Anura; family Limnodynastidae; genus Mixophyes; species Mixophyes fleayi. The sequence goes on along the minus strand of NC_134410.1, from coordinate 57,132,987 downwards.
GGAACTGCCATTTCTATTACTAGTTCTTTGGTTCTGTATTTCCAAAAAAGGGGAACTGCCATTTCTATTACTATGTTCTTTGTTTTTATAGTTCCATAAAAGAGGAACTGCCATTTATATTACTACGTTCTTTGTTTCTGTAGTTCCAAAAAAGGGGAACTGCCATTTTTAATACTATGTTCTTTGTTTTTATCTGTGCAGTGGAATTCAGACCAGTTGAGGGTTATATATTGTGGCCCCGGTACTAAATTGGGTACCGGGGCCACTCCACTACGCAGTCCAGATAGATGCGTATCAACTACATTCAGTGTTGGGTCCAAATCCAAAATTAATGGAAATGACCTGTCATCGTCAAAAACAAGAGGTATTGACGCGCTCGAACTACACCCTGTATATGCTGAAGAGGATGTAGGAGCAGGCAGCTGTGCAGTGGAATTCAGAACAGTTGAGGGTGATATATTGTGGCCCCGGTACCAAATTGGGTACCGGGACCACTCCACTACGCAGTCCTGATAGATGCGTATGAACTACATTCAGTGTTGGGTCCAAATCCAAAATTAATGGAAATGACCTGTCATCGTCAAAAACAAGAGGTATTGACGCGCTCGAACTACACCCTGTATATGCTGAAGAGGATGTAGGAGCAGGCAGCTGTGCAGTGGAATTCAGAACAGTTGACGGTGATATATTCTGGCCCCGGTACTAAATTGGATACCGGGGCCACTCCACTACGCAGTCCAGATAGATGCGTATCAACTACATTCAGTGTTGGGTCCAAATCCAAAATTAATGGAAATGACCTGTCATCGTCAAAAACAAGAGGTATTGACGCGCTCGAACTACACCCTGTATATGCTGAAGAGGATGTAGGAGCAGGCAGCTGTGCAGTGGAATTCAGAACAGTTGAGGGTGATATATTGTGGCCCCGGTACCAAATTGGGTACCGGGACCACTCCACTACGCAGTCCTGATAGATGCGTATGAACTACATTCAGTGTTGGGTCCAAATCCAAAATTAATGGAAATGACATGTCATCGTCAAAAACAAGAGGCATTGACTCGCTCGAACTACACCCTGTATATGCTGCAGAGGATGTAGGAGCAGGCAGCTGTGCAGTGGAATTGAGACCATTTGAAGGCGGAGGTATTGTGGCCCTGGTACCAAATTGGGTAACGGGCCCACTCCACTACGCAGTCCAGAAAGCTAACTCGGTGCAACGTTTTGGACTAAAAAAAATATTGTGAGGTGTTTAGAATAGACTGGAAATTAGTGGAAATGATTGTTATTGAATGTTATTGAGGTTAATAATAGTGTAGGAGTGGAAAACAACAAAAAAACAGGATTTTAGTGCTTTTTATGCTTTTTAAAAAATAAATCAGAACCCAAAACCCGAAATCAGGACCAAAACCTTTCGTCAGGTGTTTTGGCAAAACAAATCAGAACCCAAAACCTCAAGCTAATCAGAGCCCAAAACACAAAACACTAAAAGTGCCCGGTGCACACCCCTAATAAATATACATAGTGGAAAAGTTAAAATAAGTACACTTTAAAGTCCTGCCCATTCAAGCCTCATTCTTGTCTTAAATAAACAATGAGAATGAGGTGACATCAAAGGTGTCTTCATTTTATGTGTAGCAATCCCATTTTAATGTTTTTATTTTAGAATTGTACTTAGAAATTTGATTTTATTAATATAAGGTGCACCTGGTTAGTATAAAAGGCACCCCATTGGAATTATAGGCTCATGCTTTATTCTCATGCTTTATTGTCACAATTTTAAGAACATGTAAAAATCAGGAATTTCATGGGACAAAATAGGCTATGCTACATCCTTGTGCTGGGAATACCACTCATGACATGATAACATGGTCTCAGAGGGCACCCTCTTGGGATGGCAGAAGTGTGTGAATAATCTCACTTTAGCACCTGGCAAGCAACCTGCTTCTTCTACTTATACTCAAGTTCCTAATCGTGCTCTACAATAAATTAATTGAGGAAGAATTGTGGTGACATGAGTCACCTTCTCTCCTTCTTGAAATAAGTGTATTGGGACTATGGTCACTGACTGCTTGAATGGAATAGTTCATTCCGGTGCGGCATTCAGGGCTGTTTCTCCAATGAAGAGAAGTGACTATCTTGACTTAGTTTGCACTATCCCAGGAGCCACAGAGACAATATTCTTACCTCTTCACTTAAAGGGTAACAATTTAGCTGCTCAGTTCTGAGTCTACTGTGCCTGTGTGGTCAAGCACCCACTATGGTATTCATCACATTGGAAATGCCTTTTCTTGGAGCACCATGCTAGTCATATTCAACCTGTCTCAAGTTTGCACCACATAAAAATATGACTCTTGAAAAATGAGGTTCACTGTGTATGCTCACAACTTAAGCCCATATTTTTAGTTGAGCATATATTATACCTGTATTTGAAAAGTTGGGACGGAGATGTCCATGTTTACGTTTAGTACAGCCAAGTCATGAAGAGGCTAGTCAACTACTACCCTTAGAGATGTGTCCAATTGTTACTTAACTGCATCTTATTCTTTGTGCATCCCATAGACCTAGTGCAGGTTTCTGAGCTGCTGATGATGGTAGTTGTACCTTCATTCCAGACATATCTATACACTATATTTATAGTTACAGATATACAAGCAACTTAAAAAAACAGGCATTTAAACATGTTCAGAGATGTATTTTTGTGTGTACGCGATAGTTACATTTTTACATTTAGCTGCCTGTTTGTCATCTGCCTGGCTTTGGATTAGATCTTTGACTACTCTGCCTGGGTTGTTCTACTGTACTTTGTTTGCTACTTTGTTATTGACAATCACCCCCCCGCCCATCCATGAAAATGCATTCTAAAATTTTCTTTGTTCCTCCAGCTCTGCAAGTAAGTGATGATAGAAGGTGAGGCCCACAAAATAAACTCACTGGACATCCTGCTTTAATTAAAAAGGTGTGATTTCTGAAAGATATGTTGACCTTATTATGACCTTATCTTAAATCATACATCTAGACCTTTATTCTCACACAAAAAGAACATTTTGAGTAAAGTTAATTATACCCATGTCTCTTTCAATATATCATCACTCCATACAATTTTTCTGAGCAAATTGTTCACTTGTCCATGTTTGGGACGTTACTAGTGGGATCAGTCCAGTTATATTCATTGCTGTGTTGGCAGATGTAAAGGCATGAGTAACATTGTATGATGGTGATATTGTAGTGCTTGTTACCATCTGATTTGTGTTATCAATTTCAAGAGAGAATGACCACCCTGTCCCATAGCTCCAAGGCAATTGGGAAGATTCTCTTTTATTTTGTTAACAAAATCAATGTTATTGGAAATGTGGAGCGATCTCAGTCTCTTTAAGTGGGGAATTCTCCTTTTCTGAGCCTCATTGATATCCTGTTATCCTGCCATCCGATGTTGTTTCTCAAAAGCAACTTTAAATCTGAATCATCTTATACAGGTTGTGTATCTTAAGTTAGAGTATCTATTTTGGCTTAAGCCTACCCTTTTTAGTGTGGTTCTTTGCTTGTGAATGTTCACTGAATCTGATGGCACAAACATTGAAGGTCTCTTTTGTAGTGGATTGCTTGGAGTGTTCAGGCAATAAAGTCAGTTAAATTGACTGTCTTTTCTATGTATAGAGAAACTGTGACATGACAATGGATGCAACCTTCTGCTTCAATAAGCTTCTGCAATGCTTAAATTCATAAAACTTCATATTGATAACAGCAGTAGTCATACAAATAGAGTGCATTCTGCTTATGGGTAGAGTAAATACTTGTCTATGATGCTTTCCCCAATCAATTATATATTTAATTATATAAATTCTAGTAATTATTGTTCAGTATTGCTTTACAATAATGTAACAAGCTCGTTTGATGTTTTCCTTCACATATTCAGGGGCAAACGGAGGATTTTTAAGGGGGGTTCCTCCCCCCCCCAAAAAAAATAGAGAGAGAGAGCTGCTGTGCATGCGGCCGCGCATGCGCAGCAGCTCCATTTTTTAGCGATGCTGTACTGTACAGCAGCCGCGGCGTTGTCAAAGAAGCGTCTGCGGCAGTGCTGTATTGTAGTAAAATACAGCACCGCCGCGAACGCTTTTGTGACAGCGCCATGGCTGCTGTATAGTACAGGGCAATGTTAAGTGCCCGTTAGTTCACGGAGGGGATGGGTTTCTGGAGAACCAGAAACCCCCCTGCGTGCGCCCCTGATATTCAGCCATTGTCCGATTCTCTGGGAGAGAAAGAGAGTACACCCAACCTCTAGGAATACTGTTGCCTGGAACAAGTTCAATAGGGCAGTCCCAGGGATGATGAGGGGGTAAAACCTCAAAGGCGGATTTGCTGAAGACATTCAGAAAATGGTAGTAAATCTCAGGAACCATAGAACGAGGAGTTACATCATGGCAAGCAATGGTGGGCTCAGGAGGAACAACAGACTGCAGACAGTGCTTTCCACAAAAGGGACCCCCAGAATCCAGTTGTGCATGAAGCCAATCAAATTGTGGCAAATGGAGTTGCAGCCAGGGGAGCCCAAAAATAATCAGATTGACCGATTCTGTAAGTACCAAACAGTTAATCTGTTTGGAATGAAGGACTCCTACAGAGAACTGAATAGATGTGGTCATCAGGGAGACAGAACCATTGGAGACTCAATTACTGTCCAACTCTGTCAAAGCCAGAAACTGAGATATCTGGAGCATGGGAATGTGGAGCTCAGATACTAGAGTCGCAGTTTTGAAGTTCCCCCCGGATCCCAAATGCACAAAGGCTAGTAATTTCAGAGATCCAACAGGGGAATGCAAAATGATAGACATCAGAAATTCGGATCATGCTGCTTGTAGGGAGTAGAGGACTGAGATCCTAGGTTTACCTCCCTATAATCACCTAGGAGGGAGCGTTTCCCGGCTTCTTAGGACAGGAAGAGAGGAGATGTCCGGACTATCCGCAGTAAAGGCACAAATGGTTTTTCATATGTCTCTCACAGTCCTCAGGAGATAGTTGTGACCAACCAATTTGCATAGGCTCCTCAGTGGTAGATACTGAAAATGGGGTGCCAGGCAGGAAAACTAACGGCGAGTCCGATCTCGTTTCTGTGTGCGCTCCCTGTAGGGAATATCGTCCTTGATGCACGAAGATACCAGATCGTCCACACTGGCAGGTAAATCCAGGAGGCCAGATCATCTAATAATAATACGATCGTTTAATCCTTGCCAGAAATAGCGACCAGGGCGTCATTGTTCCAGCAGAGTTTGGAAGCTGGCCTTTGAAATTGCACCGCATACTAGCCAGCAGAGAGAGTCCCTTGGCGTAAATTCAGAAAACCAGTGGCTGTAGAAGATATGCGACCCAGTTCATCAAACTTTGCAGAACTTCTCAATGAAAACGGAAACATTCTGAAGCATGGGGTCATCATTCTCCCACAGTGGTGATGCCCAGGTGAGAGCCTGACCAGAAAGAAGAGAGATTACATATGCCACCTTAGTCCTCTCGGAAACAAAATTCTCAGGTAATAACTTGAATTGTATGGCACATTGATTAAGAAAGCCCCGGCACCTTTTGGGATTGCCGTAATATTTCTCAGGTGATGGGATACGTAATTCTCTGGTACTAGAAATGCTGGTAGTAGTAGTGGCCATGGAAGTAGCAACAGCCACAATTGACTCCACTGAAGTGCCTGGCAGGGCGTTTTGCAAAGAGACTAGACGGGATACCACTCTCTGGATGCATTGCAGGAGTTGGGTCTCGTTAAATTCTTGTTGTTCCACTCTTTGGGCCAAGTGAAGTAAAAAGTCGAGGCAGACGGTTCCTCCTGTCCACTCATGGCCAGAGTATTCTGTCATGATAGGACTGCAAAAGATGCTACAGACAGATGGGATTGACACAACTAAGCAAGGAGGCACGGAGTATAAAGCACCCCCGGTATTCACCATGGACTTGGCTGCGTGAGGTGAGCAGGTTGCGGTTCTCCAAGTTAGTCACCAGTGCGGTAGTGTGGAACAGGAATAGTTGAACGGTCTGGGTCAGAAGCCAAACAGGAGAGAAGTACTCAAGAATAATGCAGAGAATGGTCAGAGGGAAGCCAGAAGTCAGAGCCAAAGAGATGAGAACAGTACCAGGGATAACATAATAGAGTAGTCCTGAGATCAAGCCAAAGGTCAGAGCCAATACACAATGCTAGAACAGGAACAAAAGGCTGGAGCTGGTGAACCAATACTCTGGTGCCAGATACAGCCAGAAGGAGGTTTAAATAGAAGAAAATACTCCTTGATTGGTGCTGCGGTTTTTAACGGTCAGATCGCAACCAACCGTAAAGCAGGCAACGAGAGTCTCTAGTCGCTATGCGATGGAATAAGATGCTCTGTGCATATGTGCGCAGCTTTGCTACCCGGAACCATGAAGAGCATCCTGTTGCTAGGCAGCGGACAGCCGTCATTGTGAACAGATAGGCATATGTTCCTGACACCTAGGAGAAGTGCGGGGATGGCGCCTGACAGCATGGTATTTTGGCATACACACGCTATATTTGCATCTGCAGATAAGTGCACTGATGAATTTGGGTGTACATCTGCTCAGCTCTACTACACGTGACACTGCAGGATATGTCCAATACCTATGTGAAATATAAATTCACATAATAATACACAGAAAAAGAAAAAAAATAAATTAATGTCACCTTTTAATAGAGGCATTAGTGATAAAACTGTTAATATTTTTTTAAAAAAATATGGCTTTTTTTAATATATTTTTGTTTGCATGAAATTCATTTATTAGGATGTTATTGATGCCTACTGAACATAAAATACATTTATACAGTTCCTGATTGCAAACACATGTTATAGCATGCATATGCGATTGTTGTCAGTAATCAGGACGATACGGCAGAAAATCAGGTACCTTTGAGATGCCCAAAGCTTATGTGTGCTCGAGTTTGGAAAGTCACTACTGTACATTGACTATGACCCAACACCCCTTCCCCACCCCGTTCCCTCCCTGAAATTGTAAACTTCAGTAAGTGTCCTTTGCATACAAAGATGAATTGAACACTGCTGCATTTAGTAGGGTATGGTCTGGTTCTTGTCATGCCCAGATCAAATTTGGGGGTTTTAAGCACAAAAATGGCATTTACATTCCTTGATGAATCAGGCCCTTTGTGCTATTAATCTTAAGTTATCCTACACTTTTAAAAATCTGGATGTTGTGCCAACCAACCTCATTTGATACAGCTAAATGTATTCATAGACACACAAATAACCATACAGTATATAAAAAGCAACCAAATATACAAATATGACACATAAGTCATAAAATCCCCCCTCTCTCTTAATTAAATAAATGTTAAAATTATGCTGTAATCAGTGCAGTGCAATTTAGGAGAAAGAAATATGAATGGATGTTAAAGTGGTAATCAGCTAGACCTTGAAGCACATCATTCATGTGCACTTCAAATTTTGAAAACAGTAACTACAAATAGTTACCTACTCTCCCATAATTTCCAGGAGACTCCTGAATTTCTGAGAGTCCTCCTAGAGCCCCGGGAGAGCAGGGCAACCTCCTGGTTCCTAACTACCCCAATAGTAAAGTGGCAAGGTTGGGGCTTAGGATGCAAATTGCGTGTTATCATGGTCCCACCCACTGCTGTAATTTGCCATAAAAATTGATGGATGTTTAGGGGGCAGGGCTTAATGACGCGATCCGCCGGGCCCCGTTCCCAGCGCACCCCCCTTCCTCCGATTATCGGGAGCACTTCTTGCCAAAGTTGGCAAGTATGTAATTATATCTATATTTTACTTTGTGGGTAGCTCACAAAAAGTGGAATGTAGGCATGCATATTATTTGTTAGGTAGACAAACAGTTGCATTTACACAAAAATGTGGATCTGCATATTTTGTGGTTAGTGAATAACCCTTGTTGACATATGGAGATAGATAGATAGATAGATAGATAGATAGATAGATAGATAGATAGATAGATAGATAGATCGATCCAGTAGACATTGTGATTTCTGGATTTTCTACATTTTGAAAAGTGACCATTTATCAGATGTATGTATTTATTTTTCTCGACTATTGATTAAGGATTAATAGTGGACATAGTGTACACAAATAAATAACGGAGCAGCGAGGGAGCTGCATTCAATTCTGATTTGAATACATTCCAAAACATATGTTTGAACTTAGAAGATACCCTGTTACTATCTCAGCTCAAAACTCCAAGTTAGATTGCTTTTATACTATGTAAATATCAAACAAGTCAATACAATTTAATGTAACTTTGCATTTACTTAACTTTTAGCCTATGCCTTGCAGATGATGCATTGAACCATGACATTCTCCTGCACGAAGTTGGATTCACAGTTGCTTGCCTTGAATGCATATGAGTTATCAAGCACAGCTGTCTGCTGTACAAGTGAGATATGCAGGCAGTTCCAATAGACTGAAACTTCCTGCTTCACTTGATATTGCTGGAAGTTGTACTGCTCTGCTGACTCAATTAAAATTCTCCTTTCTTGAGAAAGGTTATAGCAGATGCTGACTCCATGTGTTACATCAACATGGCTTCAATGGGTCAATTATGATAATGAGGCAGAGAAGAGATAAGTGATAAGCTGCTCAGTGTTATATCCCATTTGTAGTAAATCCTCCTGGATGCAGCCACCTCCTGTGAGGAGGGTGCTAAGATTTTGTGAATACTGTCACAGACACAAAATTTTCATGACTTAGGCAAAATCACTCAATTATTGTGCTGAACAGTGATAGCAGAGGCTACTCAGTTTGTTTTTCTGTACCAATCTGCCCTTGCGATAAATAACGGAGATTTGTAAACAGGGTATAATTACAGACAAGGTACAATATCAAAAAACTTAACTTAATTAATTAAAAGTGACTTGCAAAAGGGTGGAGTATGACTATCACCCTAATAAAAATCTATCACCATCTGATGTTACAGTGATCCCTGGGTCTCTGTTTATCTATGTGTATCTACCCCCTCTAATTTCCTACGTGGTTAAAGCTAATAAATATCACTACTTTGCTAAGTAATATGGTTACCAGACATTCACCAGACTGGCATAGTCAATGGTAAATATAAAACAGTACCGTTAGCATCCAGTATCTATGCATATACACAAGAGTATTATGCAGGCACAAAATACCAATGGACTCTATTGGAGTTGAACCCATGACTTGAGGGCATAGTGCTTTCCGATAAACTACAGTGTTAGCTATTTTCCTAATCTCTTATGCTGTAGAGGTTGCAAAATTGGCTGGAGAATGCTCAGTTCAACCTGTAGCAAACTTTCTGTATGTAGCCAATGTCGTGTATTCTGGGATTTAATAAATTAGTCAGTCATCTGACAGTTTATTGTGCTTAGCATGCACAATATCACGATCTGCTTCTGACTTTTTGACTACAAATCTGGTTACACTTTTGGATTGCCTTTCTGCCATCAGCTACTGGGATCCACTCCTACTTACCATCAGCCAGCAGTTGCATGATATTATCACTGTTGTATTTGCTGATCAAATTTCGATGATTTTATTACACTGCATTGATATAACTAATTTACAAAATGGACTGAAATTATAATAAGTTATTTGTTTACATAGTCATTTTACACTGGTTTGCTGTAAGTTCCATCTGTCTCTCTCCTACTCTGTGCTCCTTCAAACGTGCACTCAAAACTCACCTCTTCCTCAAAGCCTACCAACCATTTACCTAACCCCCATCTCCTCACTTTGCTCGTCCTCCCTTCTCTCCTCTTGCCTCAACTGGCTCCTCTTGTGCCTGGTCTGTTTACCTTCCCTTAGGATGTAAGCTCGTATGAGCAGGGCCCCCTCCCCTCCTGTCTCCATACCTGTTCTTCCGCTCCGTCTTTACTGCATATGACTGGGCGCAGTTTCTGAAGTATTGGTACTTTTTGTTCATTGTTCTGTATGGTTTCACCCTGTATAGTCTACTGTTAGTACTGTGTGCAGCGCTGTGGATACATTGTGGCGCCTAACAAATAAATGATAATAATAATAATAATAATAATAATGTGTTTACTTCTCATGTATACACATAGCCCTTGCTCTAGTTTCTCTCTGGCTAGCTTAGTCTATCCACTCTTAGGGCTAGATTTACTAAGCTACGGGTTTGAAAAAAGTGGGGATGTTGCCTATAGCAACCAATCAAATTCTAGCTGTCATTTTGTAGAAAGTACTAAATAAATGAAAGCTAGAATCTGATTGGTTGCTATAGGCAACATCCCCACTTTTTCAAACCCGCGACTTAGTAAATCTAGCCCTTAGAGCCTGAGTCATTAAGGCACGCATACTGAGCACATCATGAAACCGCACATAAATCGGCTCTGTGTGCAGTTGTTGATAAAATTGTTAGCCCCTCTGCTATCATTGTTTATATATGCACAATGAAAATTAACAAAATGTTCAATACTCCTTATATTTTCCTGTTTCCGAATTTGGTTGGGACTTTTACCCATTTTGACAGCAATTACTTGGTGTTGTGTCTCTAGTCATTCTCAATCCACACCATACTCTCTAATGTACAATATGAGTATGTGTAAAAATATCCAGTCCTTTGATGCCTTCAGTAATTTATGTCTAATTTCTGTCAAATCAACACTAGCAAAATTCTGCAATCCAGTCAAATTCAAAACATCTCAATTGCTCAAATGATCCTCCTGAAAGGATTTCTATGTAACCTGTAGCTTTATCCAGAGAACTGAGTAATCTGATTAATAATAGAGTGGATGAGCAGTTCTGGAATTTATTTTAAGGGCACCCCAAGTGTATGAACCACAGGAAACCAATACAAAAATATGCACATTCAGCAATATCACTAAAATCTGCAGTGCTTTGCCTACAGATATGCATTTTTAAATAACCCACATGTTTATTTTATTTTGTTAAATTTATTATTTACTCTATAAACAAAGCTTAATTAGGGAAAGTGCTCAGGAGAAAATATGTCATTGTTAATCGGCTGTTTCTTAAAGAATTTTTGAAGCTACAATAATTACCAATATTGCTGACAACCTATTGTTAGTTTCAGCCTTTTTTTCATATTATACAAATACTAATAAAGACCACAGTGTATTGTCACAGAGGCTTATTTAAATTGCTCAAACCATAGCAAGCAATCAGAAAGTAAGTTCTAGTTGAACATTGCAAGAAAGATAAAGAAAGCAAATGTAGAAAAAAATCCCTGCATACATTGTGGGCACCACCTGCTGCAGACTTCACAAGTACAATGAAAGGATGAAAAGATGTTCAGGATGTTTTATTATTATTATCATTTATTTGTTAGGCGCCACAAGGTTTCCACAGCGCCGCACATAGTACAAACAGTAGACTATACAGGGTATAACAGTACAGAACAATAAACAAAAAGTACCAATACTTCAGAAACTCCAGGCAGGCAGATGCAATAGACACGGAGCAGAAGAACGGGTAAGGAGACAAGAGGGAAGAGGGCCCTGCTTATTTGAGCTTACATCCTAAGGGAGGGTTGACAGACCAGGCACAAGAGGAGCCGGTTGAGGCAATGGGAGAGAGGGGAGAATGAGTGGAGGAGATAGGGGTTAAGTGGATGCGTTGTAGGCTTTGAGAAAGAGGTGAGTTTTGAGTGCACGTTTGAAGGAGCACAGAGTGGGAGAGAGGCAGATGGAGAGAGGGAGGTCATTCCAGTGAAGGGGGGCTGCACGGGAAAAGTCCTGGAATCTGGAATGGGAAGAGGTGATCAGAGTGGAAGAGAGGCGACTGTCATTGGCCGAGCGCAGGGAGCGGGCGGGAGTGTGAATGGAGTGGAGGTTGGAGATATAAGGGGCAGTAGGGTGGGAGAGAGCCTTGTAAGTGGTGGTGAGAAGTTTGAAAAGAAGGGGGGAAGGGGAGCCAGTGAAGGGCAAGGCAGAGAGGGGAGGCAGAGGAGGAGCAGCGTGAGAGGTAGATGAGTCTTGCGGCCGCGTTGAGTATAGAGCGGAGGGGGAGAGACGAGAGTGGAGGAGGCCGGTGGGGAGGAGGTTGCAGTGATCCAAGTGGGGGATGATGAGTGCGTGTATGATGGTTTTGGTGGCCTCCTGAGAGAGAAAGGGACGGATGCGGGCGATGTTGCGTAGTTGGAAGCGACAGGCTTGGGCAAGGGAATGAATGTGGGGGGTAAAAGAGAGAAAGGAGTCAAGGGTGACACCCAAGCAGCGGAGTTGGGTGACAGAGGAGATGGTAGTGTTGTTAACGACAATGGAGAGGTCATGGTGGGATGGGTGGTTGGGAGGAGGAAAGACAATGAGTTCAGTTTTGGAAATGTTTATTTTGAGAAAGCGCTCCGACATCCAGGAGGAGATGGCGGAGAGGCAGTCCGATACCTGAGCGAGGAGGGTGGGGGAAAGATCAGGTGAAGAGATGTAGAGTTGAATGTCGTCAGCATAAAGGTGATACTGATGGCCAAAGGAGGAGATGAGAGCTCCAAGGGAGGAAGTATAGAGGGAAAAGAGTAGAGGGCCAAGAACGGAGCCCTGCGGTACTCCTACAGCGAGAGGGTAGGGGGAGGAGGAAGAACCAGACGTGGATACAGAGAAGGAGCGGTTAGCGAGGTAAGAGGTGAACCAGGCGTGGACAGAACCAGAGAGGCCGAGAGAGAGAAGAGTTTGCAGCAAGAGGGGGTGGTCCACGGTGTCGATAAAAGAGTGTGTCGATGTTTGATAAAAGAGTGTGATGTGGGGTCTAAGCAGCCAAAGGAGTCTATAGCTCTCTGGTGCCACTTCTCACCCATGTAATCCTTCATCTCATCAAATTACCACATTTTAATGACTAGTCTTCCCATTTTGGCCACAGCCACATAACTGTATGGGGGGAATTAGAGTCCATGTGGGTGTAAAAGTGCGTATTATTGCCACTAGCACGGAAATGTTTGACACTAATTTTTTTCTGAAATCTGGGTTAAAATTACTGTATTAACGGTAATAGAGCACAGGCCCTGTGACTTTCGGCAATAACGCGGCCAATTGAATTCCTCCCTATGGACCTGAGACATTAAGGAGAGCAAAGCATAAAAAGGAGTAACCTTGACTTGGCAAAACCATGTTGCATTGGAGGGGAAGGTAAATTTAAAATGTGGGGACAGATTTAAAGTTGGCATAGAGCATGTCCTAGATCAACTTTAAAATTCAATGTAAAAATAATGCTATCAAGTAGAGATGCTCACTGACACCCGTGTTTTGGTTTTGGTTTGGGATCTGGATTACCGTCATGTTTTGGTTTTGGTTTTGCCAAACCGCCCTTGCGTGTTTTGGTTTTGGTTTTGTTTGGTTTTGTTTAGCAATTTTGTTTAAAATCCAATGTTTTTTGGGCATAAAATAACCTAATTTAGTGCTCCACCTGTTTCTTGGATAAGTAAGGTAATTCTAAAGCTAATAAATTAGGAAGAAAACAGTTTAATCCATGGTTGGCCATCCTTAATTCTGCACACAAACCTGATTGTCTTCCTCTCCATCTTAGCCTATTGGCAATGCAGCCATCATCTTTGGGTGTATATTACACCCTACACTTATAGTTAAATATATAAAGAAATGGACAAAGGCAGTTTGGTTTCTGTCTCTATAGCCCCCCCTCCACTTGTAGTTAAATAGAAAAAAAGCAGCCTGCATAGACTGAACAATATAAAAAATAAATAGACCAAGGTAGTTTGGTGGCTGTGGCTGTCTATGACCACCCCCCCCCCGCCCTCCACTTGTAGTTGAATAGAAAAAAAGCAGCCTGCATAGACTGTAGAATTAGAATATAAAAAGAAATGGACCAAGGCAGTTTGGTATCTGTCTGCATCAGATCCCCCCTCAAATAGGAGTAAAATAGAAAACTATTCAGCCGTTATATAATCTAGAATATAAATAGAAATTGAGAAAGGCAATTTGGTATCTGTCTGCATCATAATCATCAACATCATCATTAGCGCCCTTGTCGCCTACACAAATCTCCCCCTCATCCTCTTCTAATTCCAAAGTGGCATCCTCAATTTGTGTGTCACTGGCTACACTCGGGCTGTTCAGGCACACATCAGCAGAACTGCTGAAAGGACCCTTCTTTATGGGTACACTAACAGAATGCTCACGATTAGACATACCACTGGTGGATGGACTCTCCACAGGGATTGGTGTAATTTCTGATTCAGAGCATACATTATCCTCTAATAGATAAACAAAGGTGCAGGGTGCGTCCAGAGAGGGTATAAAGTGGTTTATTATAAATTCAATATAAAAATTCAATATAAATGCGGCTGGTCTCACATGTAGCAGAATAAGCCTTATTGTATTTTAGTATTATCCTCTATTGCCTTACTGTTTTCTTGCAGCTTGGCTTTCCCACATAGCAGTAGTTGTGCACCACTTTTAGACTCTAAATAACTTGGTCTTGCTTGCTCACGAGTGACCTTACAAGAAGAAGGCTCAGTAATATTTTTAGATCTGGCAGTAATAGAGAAAGGTGAAGGCCTCATTCTTTCTTTATAGAAAAGAGTATGCGGAGAATGGAGCTTCACTCGATATGCAGCCCACTATGTATAAAAGTTCCCACCAACACTCTGAATGTTCAACAAAAAAGATAATTCTACATACATAGAGCGCTTCCTTTTTGCTCCAACCTTACATGCAACGATGTTGCCAGCTGTCTAAACAATTCTGTAATACAAAATGTTAGACATGATGTAACAAGCGTATAACAGGGTAGATTTTACCAATGAAGTCCGCTCACTCCCATCTGCAACGCTCACGGTCCGTCACCTCTGAGATTAAAACCTGGGTAAAATCTACCCTGGTATACGCTTGTTACATCTATGCTCTGGTATGAGTCAAACCTCTGTTTTATGTCAAATCTTTTATTGAAAAAGGATAATGCGCTAGATTTCTTGTATTTCTGCCTTTTTGAGTGTGGATATCCTATGTAATGAAAAAAAGGAGGTTTCAGGGAATACTTTGGGATCGTCTTCTTATTAAGGCGTGATTGTTACCTGGACCCTGTAAACATATATCCATTAGGGGGTGTGGACAAGTGTGAAGACACCGGTGTTGGAGGGTGTATTTCCTTACTAAAGGCACTGAAGGACATCTGTACTATTTCTCCCCCGTTATTACTCATTCTTTCTTTGCCACTGCGTGTGTAGAATGGCATGTTGGCAATTTTTTTTTTATCGGCAGTTAACTTTTCCTCAGTTACACTTATTTTTCGCTTCAGCACACTACATTTTTTTTTGGTGTGTGTTTTTTTTCCTGATTTAAAAAGACTATGTACTTTTACATCACCTTTACCAGATGACGTACTGGGAACACTACCATCAGGACTGGTGCCAGCACCTGCTTGCTGATTTTGCTCATATGTGGACTGCTTTGAATCCATTTTAATGAGCCCAAAGCACTTGTAGTGCAAAATATTGTATTAGATAGATACTGCTGACAAATATGACTTTTTGTGACAGCCAGAAAAATTAGTGTAAAACACTGGGGAATATTGAACACCCCAAAGCACTTGTAGTGCAAAATATTGTATTAAATAGGTACTGCTGACAAATATGACTTTTTGTGACAGCAAAAAAAATTGGTGTAAAACACTGGGGAATATTGAACACCCCAAAGCACTTGTAGTGCAAAATATTGTATTAGATAGATATTGCTGACAAATATGACTTTTTGTGACAGCCAGAAAGATTAGTCTAAAACACTGGGGAATATGGGAGACCCCAAAGCACTTGTAGTGCCAAAAAATGAAAAATAAGCCTCCTCTATCCTTCTCTCTTCCTGCTCTAACAATTGCTAATAGAATTTAAATTAATAATAGAATTGAATAGAATTGAATAGATTCGAAATGAAAGAATAATAGAAAGAATAAGGTGTACAATTATTGCTCTGTCCCTGCGCTAATACAGCCTGTGACCTAACCCTGCTCTCTCTGTCAAATGGCGATGGATTGCTGTGGAGGCGGGTATTTATGCTTTTCAAATCTCACGAGAACCGAGCTTAGAAATACGAATACGTCACAATGACGTTTTGCCTCAATTTCGATTCCGAATGGGCGGGAGAGTACTGAGCCTGCTCGGCTCGGTACTCGGATAGGCGAAATTTGGATGGATTCGGATCTCGGGGAACCGAGCTCGCCCATCTCTACTATCAAGTATTTGTGTGCTACAAGAAAAAGCAGCCAGTATTTTTCTTACAGGCAAAATAATAAACTCATTTGCACCCCTTCCATTGTAACATGTTTTTCCAGGATCAAATTTACTCCATTTTATTCCTTGCTTTCCTTAATGACTCAGGCCCGCTATTTTTATTGATTTTATGATGAATTGTGTGGAAAAAAGTGGCAACGCGCATGATTATCAGACCTCATTAGTATTGCTCACAACTACATGGTTTCATAAATCTTTTGAAGCACTGCTGGACTTTCTGTATTAGTGACGAATATCTTCCACTCTCCCACTTATATACTAATACACCTATCTACTACTCTTTCAGTACAGTAATACTTCTCAAAGTTTTCCAAACCTTGCTATCATCCAGTTTTAGTCCATGAACACTTCTTCTTGGTGGTAATCGGGATACCGACAACCATTATTCCTAAAAAAAAAAAAAAGATTGACAATATACACTTACCTTCACAGCGACAGCGTTGATGCTATGCGACATGTGGTAATTCTGAATATGCTGCGTGCCTGCGCTGGATTGTGACGTTGCCGAACACATTTAAAGAGGTACGTTAATTATACCGTTAGGGTTAGGGTTCCGATACTTACCTGACATCACAATCCATCTCTGGCATGTAGCATCTTCAGAATTACCAGACGTCGCATAGCAGAATCTTCGGAAATCCATGCCGTCACTGTCAAGGTAAGTGTATATTTTCATTATGTCGTTATTTAACAAATGTTTTTTTTTTGTGTAGGACTAATTGTTGTCGGTTTCCTGAGCATCGGGATACTGTACCCCACCCCTTGTTCTAATGCTTCTCTTCCTCTGTAGAATAAAATCTACTATCATATCTCTCCTTTCTGTTCTCTGCTGAAAGCTATACAAATTGAAGTCCTTCAGAATTTACTGGTAAGTTTTGAGATATACACACTTCACTCTTACAAGTACTTCACACTTACAAGTGCAAAGTTCATTTTTTACTTGGAGAAACCCTATGAATTATAATTATGCTATCCATTTATGTATTGATTGAAATTTCCTATTGTCCTAACCCATTAATAAGGGTTTACTCATTGCTCCATGTACCACACAGGTGCTGATAAAACTTTTAAAACCCCAGACTTGGATACAAGCGGTTAACGCATCACTTCTGCTGTCAAACGCATATATGTTAGTAACTGAAAGCCGGAGCTCTTGAACTATGGCAGCTTTTTACGCTCAGTGCAGCGTGACACATCTGAATGTCTTGCTGTGAGTTAAGTATTGTTTTTGAGCCTCCAGTTAATCTCTTTGGAGCATAATTCCCCGCTGTCTGCCTATTGTGTACCCAAGTGTGGAAAGCAAGATTGCTGCGGTGGCTGTGATGTTTGCAGCTTTTACAAACAGAAAATTATGGAGTTAACAGAAGCACATCCTTTTATAAAAGAATCTATTTGTTTTGTATCTCATGTTAATGAATATCGTACTTGCAGTCTATCTTCCAAACTGCTGCATATCAGAAAAAAGATACCAGACTGGCTTTCTTTTGATAGATGTTTTCAGAAGCCACATCATTCACAAGTTATCTTTGCTGTTAGCTAATACTTTTATCCAGACAAATCGCACTTTTTACCTTTTTAGTTTTTCCCCAAAAATATATTATAAATATTTTCTCAGGATTAAATATGTGGAATATTATGGACAATATTAAATCCCTTAACTATTTCTAGTTCTTCTAATCATACTAGCTATAGTTATTTATTTATTTATTTTGCAGGACACAGCTCACATAATTCTAAATCTGAGTCACATAAGAGAACAGTTAATAAAACACTCTAGTTCTAGTGTTAACTATAGCTTTTTGATCTACAGTGCAACATTTGTGCAAAAGTGCACAGTGCAGCTATTAAAATCTGGGCACAATTGAAATACAAACAGATATGTAAGAATGTGTCACTGGAGACCATGAAGAGGAAGAAGAAAAGAAGAAAGAAGGACAGCAAATCAGCAACGATGAGCCAATCAAGGCCCACTGCTGGCTATTTGAATTTTTGGTAGCGAGACGAGCCAATCATGGCTCGCCGCGTCATCATGTAGTGCTAGAGTGCAGGATGTTATATAAGCCATAGCGCATGGCGCCACTTTCAGGTGGGCATGAAGATGAAAAGAGCAGACGTTGGGGGACATCCAGAGTTGTCCGGCCAGAAGCAACTTGAGATCATTGGATGAAAAACACAGTGCTCTAGAAAAAAAGCTGCTGGGCCAAGCACAAAAGACGAAAGTTGCAGCATGGAGCCCTTGTCAGAGCTAAAAGTGCCTCTGCCAGAAGAGAAGGAGCAGAAATGCTGAATGGGAGAAGAAGCATCACCGGCTGGAGGGTATGTTAAAGTCCCCAGAAGAAAGGCTGGTTTCCTGCATTGAGCAGTTAAGTATAACTCCAGTTAGGTGAGTTTCAGGCAATAGGTATGTTCAGAAGGCCCTGAGCAGTTAGCATTCATTAGTAGGATTCCTATTATTTTCTATTGGGCACAGTGTTAAATCAGGCTTCGGCCTGTGGTGGCAAATTCATTTATTCATTAGGGCTGTGGATGTAACTCTAACTCAGACTTAGCTTGTGGGCAATTATAATAAAGTCACCCATTAAAGCAGCTAGGCTTTTGGTATCCATATTCTCCATCTGCATTTTTGCATTAGTGTCTACGTGACTGTGGGGATTCAAGATAGGGAAGTGCACCACACTTTGTGTGAATAGTGCTATCGTTGTGCAACATCTCATCACGTAAGTTTGTTAATAGGATCAGGGCACTGCTTTGTTGCTACTGTAGTTAGCACTACTGTGGAAGGCACATTTGAGAGGGTAAATAGCTCTGTGGGTGGGCTGTGTTTTGTCTCCCCTGTTTCATAGGCACCGGTTGGAGAGTTGAAGATGACCATCAAGAGGAGGCTGCGAACATTTCTCGACCAAGATGTTGAGGGATCCGTATACCAAGATTAGTCATCCCTAAGGAGCAGGTAAGTACCTGGGATGTCGGAAAGTGTTTTACGGGTAGTGTTGACTTTCTCCCCAGGCGTCCGTTACATACATATTCATAAATGTATATAACTTTTTTAGGACAGTATATGATATCATAGCACAAAACAAAGGTTATATCATGGTAAAAGTTATAAGACATTAAAACAGCTTTATTATAGCACATGCCCAGAGCTGGATAAATGCTCTACGAAGCCCATGACACTTAAGAGTGGTGGTCTCTATGGTCTACTATGGCTATCATTTAAGATCAGTGTCTGACTGGTGTGACACCGCTATGGGAATGACACAGATGCACACAGCTGTCCTACCTTCCTTGCTCAAACCCTCTCCATTTGCGTGTCACCACTTCTACTGCTCTTGACTGCTGCTTGCACTGGTTGATGTGGCCTGGCTCTTAGATCCTACAGTAGTGCATACTGCAAGAGACAGACAGATGGTACAGACACCAACAACAACATAATGTTAGTAGAGTATGTACCCATGACCACCTCACAAATGACCACCAGTCCACCTCATCTTGAACACGGAAGATACACACATCAATCGATCCTCTTGCTATGCGGACTCACCAGCCTCCAACGGTTACTTCCTAAACTGCAGGCCTCCGCCTGCTGCCTGGATGCCCAGCCTCTAGGCCCATTACTTTAGGTACACAGAACTTTATGCCCTTCCGGACCTAATGACAATCTCGTGCCTTTGCACTCACTCAGGGACCTTCCTGGGGGACAGCTATCAACTAGAAGGCTTAGCGTCCTTCCAACTATAAAATCCTAATGCTCTCCTACCAGTTAAGGCATAACGCCCTACTACCAACTCGGACCTAACACCCTGCTAACAATCGGGGCTTAGTACCCTACTAAGACGGGGGTCTAATACCCTTCTAACATTAGAGCCTACCTTCCTCACACAAGGGCCTACTGCCCTCCTAACACAAGGCCCTACTACCCTCCTAAGCTTAGGGGCCTTGTGCCCTGCTACTAGGGCCTGTCGCCCAACTAAACTAATGGGCCTGGCACCCCTCTACTTGTGGGGGTTTCGTGCCCACTGTTCTATGGGACCTATTGTCCACCAAACCTGAGGGCCTTGTGCCCTTATAACTATTGGGCCCTGTGTTCAAAGACTACCTATTGGGCCTTGTGCCTAAAAACTACCTTCTGCCCTTCTAACTGTGGGCCTTGTGCCCTTCTAACTAAGGGCCTTGTGCCCTTCTAACTGTGGGGCCCAACTACCTATGGAGCCTAATACCCGGATAAATCCTGCCTATCCTCTAACTGAACTGGGTCTTGTGTCCCCTGTTTGTCCATGAGCTTAAAGCCCGGACTACACCAGAGGCTTGTGGCTTATGAGGGATAGTTGATGGAGATAGAACAAAAGGGGTGCGTCAACTGAACAAGATGGTGGCACGCGCTACAGTTTAAATAGCCAGTGATGTGCCAATGGCATTGCAATGTCACATAATGACCAATCGGGGCTTGCTGCGGCTCTAAACACACAGACAGCTGGGAGGTGAGCCCCAATTGACTCACTGACCTGGCCAATGGGAGCGTGTGCCCAGCCGCCTGCAGGAGCTCACCGGACGCCAGACTTCCCAGTGAGCACCCACACTGGAGCATGAAGGGCCCACCAGTGGAATGTAATTGTAGGAGCCCATAGAATATTGTTTGTGCAGGAGGGACGTACCCAGCCAGAGGGGTGAGGCCAGTCACTAAAGGGAGTTTGGAACTTGCTAATTATACAGACACCACTGTAGCTTCTCAGTGATGTGTCCTTTCTTCCACCTCAACAGCTTTTTTAAAATCCCCCGCAGCTGTCCTGCAGTCGGCGCATAACACATCACTACAGCCAGTACTGGTGGCTCAAGTGGAAAAAGTGGCACAGAAATGGCAAGCTACAGTGGTGTCTGTATAATTAACTAGTACCAAAAGAAAAAAACAACATTTTATGATACTATCTATATTTTAAATATTTTTCACCAGAATCCTAAAAAATAAAAATTATAAATATATAATAATATTAATATATAAAAATAATATACCTATATAATATATCTCTCTTTCTCATTCTTCTCATGTCTCCAATGCAGCTATGATTGTGATGTAGGAAGACCAGCATAGTGTCTGGTAGGGGAGAATGGTGGCAGGTCAGGTACAGCAGCAGGGATGTATGACAGAAAGCAGGAGCAATATGTTGATGGGGCCAGGTAACAAGGAAGGTGAAAGGGGTTGTGGCAGATGGGGAGACTGGTAGCAAGGAGGGGGGCAGCGGTTGTGCAATCAAGAATAGGTAGAATCTATAAATATAAGGGGAGCACCCCAATATACAGCCGGGGGGGACATATACATATTAGGGGAAGCACACCACAATGTACACAATGAAACACACCTTGACTGTTCACACAATGAAGTTGGGGCAGGGTGGGATGACATTCAGGAGTGACCCATACTTTGTTGCCAGTGAGTATGAGAGAGCCAGTGGGAAATGAATAATAATAATTCAGTGTTAGTAAAAAAAAATCCATGTTAGATAATACATAGATAAAAATACACTCTGGCCAGAGAACAATATTGATAGCTAATATATTGAGAGATTAGAGCTTGGCCTATATGTATGGAGGAAAATATAAGTGCAAGTTTGTGTGGTAGATATCCAAACATGACCACAATTTTTCAAAGACATTTCCCATTCCAATAGGTTGTGCCCTTTTTGTGACTGTCCTGAATACTGGGAAGCATGCATTAGGAATTAATCGTACTAAGGTTTTGATACATTTACAGTACACATTTCTCTTACACACGGACAAACACTAATACATTTCTGATGCATACACATGCAAACAATCTGATTTGTGCTCATAAATTTCTCAAGAACAGAATGTGTTCATCTATCAATGAAAATAAGAAATAATAATAATATAGTAGATCTGTTTGAGGACACTTTTGTTCTATTATGACATTATAAGGAATTGCTGCACCCTTGGGGGAGATTTATTGTGTTATGTGATGTTTTTAAGTGTTTAAATGTAAGTGCATTGAGTTATATATTAACATACAACTTTTAAAAGGATAGTATAATAATATATAATAATTCACTGGCCATTTCTCATACATTTTGACACACAATAACACTCCTCTCATATCCACATTTTTCAAGCACACGGACATATCTCTCATTCATACTGACTCACACTCTCATACACACAAACTGACTCACACTCTCTCTCATACACACTGACACATAAACTCCCATACACTTACCTCTTCCTGCTATGCTACCTCCAGCTTCCACCATGGCAGTATGGGCATGTGTCTGTGCTCTGATTGGCTGAGTGACTGTGACAGCCAATTGCAGCACAGTAAAGGCAAAGAGGTGTTCCTGCATAAGCAGGAAAATCCTCTGCCTTACAGAGCAACACAGGCTTCTCCTACACTTTTTCCTCCATGGTGCACTGCACCAATGGAAAATAGTGGTGGGTGTGTGCCTTGCGGGTGGGAGTTGACAACCATAATCGGACGTGCCCCCTAGAGCAATGGGGCAGGACCATTAGGCAGTGGGGCCCACTGGAGATCTCCCTGATAGCCTATGGGTCAATGGTGTGAACTAGTGTAGGTACATGAAGCTCTCCTTTAACAAGCAGAACAGTGGGAGGCAAGACATACCTCACAACTGTCCCTGCAGTCAGACCAAATCCCAACTAAGAGGGACAGTCATTCAAATACAGGGCTGCTCCACCAAATTCAGGACAGTTGGCAGACTGCCCTGCTTTTTCCTACCTGGAGCTTTCACTACCTGCATGGTTGCTCAGTTATTGCTTGTCTAGATCCTGGAAGGTTGGAGCTCTATTTGGAAAGAAGACAGGTATACGTCATTTAGAAAGCGATGAATAGCCACAGCATTAAATCAATAGTACTACTTTTAATAAATAGGCTTCCCTTCATGCTACCAGCCCCAGCATTAAATTAATAACATTCACATTTAACAATAGAAGTATTTCCGATTAGCCAGCCTCAACATTAACTTAATAGTTACCAAACAGCCCCAGCAATAAATTAATAGCATTAACATGTAATAAATATGCCTACTTCCCATAACCATCCCCAACAATAAATAATTTATATTCAAATTTAATAAATAGCCATCCTTCTCCCCAACTTCAGCCCCACATTAATATCCCCTAAACCACACCATCATTAAAATAAAGGTCCCATTACCCCACCTTGAATTAATAGGCCCTACAATTAAATTAAATTAAATAGTCCCACCATCACTCCACAAATAAAATAATAGTGCCCACCATTAAATAATTAGTCCCCATCCACACACCAACATTAAATTAAATTAATAGCCCAATAATGTAACACACATTACATTAGGGCTCGCCCTTCCCTCACACTTACCTAATTCTATCTGCTCTGTGCTAAAGTGGCGCAGACTCTGTCTGCCTCTCTTTAATACTGCACACATGGGACAGAGCACCTGTCATTTGATGCTCTTCCTTTGTGACATTTGTCTGTGATGGAGATTGGAGAAGGCAGTCACACACAGGAGGAGGTGGAAAGGGAGGGAGGAATGGGTCACACAATCCACAGCCACATGATGAAAGGTGGCTGGTCTCAGAGGAGGGGGGACATATTTTTGCACATCAAAACATGTTTTCATCACATAATATATATATATATATATATATATATATATATATATATATATATATATATATATATATATATATATTAGTGTACCAATATGGCATCTATTATAGAGGAGAAACAATTATCCAGTGTTATGACAGCATATGTTACATAGTGACATACTGTAACATAGGAATACTGCAAACCCATTATTATATTTATTATTATTACAACTATCATTAACATTTATTTATATATTGCCAGCATATGCCACAGAGCTTTACAATTGGGAGCAAACACAATACTAAAATAAGACCGGCCATTAACAGACAGGCAAAGAGAGAAGAGGAATACAAAAGTGGAAGCTGCTCAAATCAATTTATAGGCCATAACAGGTGCTTGAAAGGGGAAGAAGAGGAGCAGAGAACAGTATGTGTAAAGGGGGCACCCTTAAGAACTATATAAACAAATATATTTAATAAACAGTTGAAATAAAACTTTTGTATGAAACATGACAAATAAGCGAAATATAAAAATTGTAAATGGAAATGAATACCTAAAGAGTAACTGATAAAACAAGCAGAAAGAATTCTGCTATGACCGCGCCTGCCAGCTAATATCCCATGTTATATAACAACTGATAAAGTTCGTAGTTATTTAGTAATTAGAGAGAGTAATAGTTTTAATAAATCATTCATGTTGTTTCTTAAATAAAAGTTGTTACTAAAAGGGCACAGTGTTGTGATTTATATAGGCTGTTGTGGTAAGAACCTATAAATAAACGCTCCTAGTAAGTATATGAGGTTATACTGATAGTATGATTATAATGATGATTCCCCATAAAAGGAGAAAGCATGGTAACTAGAGATCTTAGGATCACACAGATCTCTATCAGCGAGAAAACTGAAAGTTGAGCCAACAGCTGAGATGAATTACACACCACTCGTATTGTAGGAAAGGCCGACACTATCTAAAGTGTGTCCATGCTATATATAACTTCTAGATGTGCGAGAGTCTCAGAATCGTGCCCAGAGCAGTAACACATAAATGCTGCCCAATAACCCTGTCTGACCTAAAGTAATACTTGCTAGAACATGGTAAAATTTTAAACCCTAATATAGTGAGAGAAGCAGGCGGCGTGGACAGAGCCGACGCGCGTTACGCTTCAGAAAAGCTTATGAGTATACCCATTGGTCTTTTATAGTGGGGGAAATCCCTCCCTCTGACGTCATCAATAGCAACGCGACCCCAGTGATCTGGAGTATTTATATCAATGAATGCGTCTGGCAACTCGTAAATCACTGGTAAGAGGTATATCATAGTGAATATCAAACAAGAGTCTTTATATCGTTAAATGAATCTGACAAATCGAGAATCGGTGGTAAGAGATTTGTCTTGTGTATCATGATTCATATAGATATTCTTATATAAAGAAAAAAATATGTTGTTTTTTTTATTTTAATGTTACCAATGGATAAAAGCAAAATATTGTTTCAATGTAGAAGCCTCCATTATCATATCATTATAAAGAAATAATTTTATACCATTGGTCTAGCCTGATGTAGTCCTCTTTTAGGGCCTTAGTCATTAAGAAGAACAAGCATAAAAAGGAGTATCTTTTGCACCTGGGCAAAACCATATTGCATTGTAAGGGGGGGGGGGTAAAATTTAAAATGTGGGGACATATTTATAGTTGGGGTAGGGCATGTACTAGATCAACTTTAAATTTCAGTGTAAACATAAAGCTATCAAGTATTTGTGTGCTAGATAAAAAACAGCCAGTATTTAACTTATGCGCAAAATAAAAAACTAAATTGCACCCCTTGCATTGTAACATGGTTTGTCCCGGAGAACATTTACTTTTTTCCTTAATTTCCTTATTGATTTAGGCAATTTCCAAAAGAAAGGAAGTGTGGGCCCACCATACAAACGGTGTTAAGTTTGATGGCATGTGTCCATTTAAAGAAGAAAAGCATAACTTAGCAATAGCACATAAAACTGGTGGTGACTTAGTGGGGTTTTGCACCTTTTGGAGGATTATTTAAAGAGATTTAACAGCTGGAAATCCAACAACTGGTTGCCTAAAGCAAATAAAAATTTGCAAGTTGGAACTCACCGAAAGAGGGAAATCTGTTTGCACATACTCTATGTTTGCCCACAGTGGTCAAATGAGCACAGTTGTACCAAAATGTATGCCCGGCATTCTAAAATTAAAATAAGTTAATAGTAGTTTTCCCTGATAGTGCCTCTGGAATAATTGCTTAACTCCTGATGCCATAGTGGTGTATAAAATAGAACCACATATCAGCATTTTAAAACATCTTCTGATGAGAACACTATACGCCACACAATAGTGTTACTTCCAGTCCTTTAGGCCCCTCATTTAAAGCTTGTCTTGAGATATTCTATTAACATGTCTAATTTGTAACAATTGAACATGATATTTAATTGTATCCTATTTTTACACCGGAGAAAATGTTTATAAATGTACCTTTGTGTCTAAAATAGATATTGTGTTCTACTGTAATATTTGAAATATGCGTTATTACAATACGGATTATTCAGCACTACCTATTAATTAACAAGTAAGGTTATACTCTTAAATGGGGGTTGTCCTCCCTATGTTTAATAGTGAACTTGGGATGCTCCTGCTGAGGATGACAAAGAGATTAAAATGGTCCTTTTTGCTAAGGAAACAATTAAAATGGTAATTTGAGAATTTTCTTTTAGACACCTGGCTCATTTGGATTGCATTGTCTTAATAATGACACTACCTGTCATGATGTTCAGAAAAAAATTAGGGTAGAATAGTAAAAGGTTTAAAACAAGCATTCTTTCGCAGTAACAGTATGAGTTTTGCTAAAACCTCAAGCACCAGCACACCCATGGCTGCCACTGTATCCTGGAGCTTGTGGAACTACTGTAACATGTACTTCCATAATAGTACCTAATAGTACCTAAGTGAAAGAAACACAAACCAATTTTAAACGTCTTTTAATTCACATTATATAGTGTAGTGAGAAATTTTGCACAGACTTTAACAATATGCCAGCCAGCTTTTTGGGATCACCTGTTTCTCATCAGGTGTAAAGTCTGTAAATTGAACACACACAACAAGAGCTGAAAATAACAATGTAGTATAGCAGTGCAAGGATTAAGGTTCTTAAGGCAGGATGTTAAAATCTACAAACCAAATTATAGATTTCTATAAATATTATATTCTTTCTTGTGATGTTGAAATATTGTACACTAATATCACTCATTAAGGGCCAGATTCAATTCCCCGTGTTACTCTTCAAAACAACGCATGCGTCCATCTTTACCGTTGCTGCGGTAATTTTAACATAGATTTTTGCTTGCGGCTCAAGGAGCAAAAATCAGCGCTGAAATTACCGTAGTAACGGTAATAGTGCGCAACCCACGTTATTCTAAAGAACAAGGCAGGGAATTGAATTTGCCCCTAAGAGGTAGTAGGATTGTGTATATGGATATTAGTTTGCTGGGGGATGTGAGTCTATATTAGATTATATTTCTTTTATATTATTATGCAATTATTAAATTTTTTATTCCATGTGTTTGCAGAATCATGGTACTGTCAAGGGCCTCGGATTTACTACTTGTTTTGACAATATCTACATGGGCCAATTTCAACAGGAACATTTCTTGTATAGCTCTTCTGGGATGAATCAAGTGGTCTATGACAGATACATAGATGGGGGGTTAATAAGGGATGATGATTCACAATTAATTGACAGGTTTGTCACATACTTAAGTAACAATAATTATAATTTAAATTCACTTACATGTGTCATGATTCACATATCAACAGTTTGGATAATGTTCTCTCACCCTACAAAGTCAACATTGTTATGGAAGCTTATTTGAAATAGTTTCATTTGCAATAATTGTATTGCTTATAATAGTCATTATAAATTATGGAAAGATAACATCTCAAAGGTCAATAACTAAGGATTATGAGGAGCTACCAATATGCTTAAGATCTTTGAGGAAAAAAGTTATCCTAGGCCTCTTATACAGACAATATTTTTTGGGCTGCCAGAATAGAGATATTCTCCTTATACCAAAATGTAAATATGTGTATAAATTAGAGATGCTCGGGAAGGTGAGCCCACCCAAATTTAGACGACCCGAGTACTGAGCCGAGCCGGCTCGTTACTTTATCGCACCCTCGGAACTAAAAAAAAGGCAAAATGTCATTGTCGCACCGTCCGATCTTGCAAGTTTTGGATACTATAGGCACCACCCTCCACGAATATCCTGTGCCATTTCAGAGACACAGAAGGAGTAGAAGGCTTGTTGGCAGTTCCAGTGTAGTTGGGCCGGGTCATAGGGGTGGCAGTGTTCTTCAAAGTCTCCAGTGGCATTCTACAGAGTTATAGTTCACACAGACAGAGAAGAGGTGGCAGTTTTCAGTGCTGAAAGACAAATTATAGGGATGGCAGTGTTCTCCAAAGGCTTCAGTGACATTCTACAAAGATATAGCTAACACAGAAATAGGAGAGGTGGCAGTGTTTAGTGCTGTAACAGACATTCAAATAATAGAGCTGGCAGTGTTTTTAAAAGTCTACTGTGACATTTTACTGTGTCATAGCTCACTCAGAAATAGGAGAGGTGGCATTGTTCAGTGCTGAAACAGAAATTCGAATAATAGGGCTGTCAGTGTTCTTAAGTGTCCCCACCAACATTCTACTGTGCCATAGCTCATACAGAAACAGGAGGGGTGGCAGTGTCCTTATCACTCTCCAGTCTCCAGTCACATTGTTCTTGTCACTCTCCAGTTTTCAGTCACATTGTTCTTATCACTCTTTGGTCTCAGTCAGGATGATACTAATCCTTCTACGTCATATGCTAAAGCCTATGTTCAAGTGCATAGTGGTTTAAAGTCAGGGAAAATGTAAAAAAAAAACTTGTACATTTGTAAAGAAAAAAATCACCTCTCTATTAAAGGTGAAAGTTTACAGTAGAAAATTGCCAACATGCCATTCTATCCAAAATATTAACAAGCATACCAGCAGCAGCTAGCTCCCTTTCCTCAGCTAGATCACAGCACCTGCAATATCCACTGTCGTCATCCTCACCCTCATCAGTGTGTACATCATCCTCAAACAATACTAATTCACCCCGGCTGGAATCCACCATTACAGAAGTCAGTGTACTTTGATGTAATTGCTGGCAATGACTTTCTTTGTGGAATTTGTAGTTCATTTTAAGGCAGAGCTGTCACAATTTTTGGGCAATTCTTTTGGAACAGACCAAATGTCCAGATGTTGTGCTGACTCATCTGCATCACCACTGGGTGTCTTTGGAAAGTAATTTTTTTTCCTAAAAGTAGATGCCAGAGAAACTGAAGGAGGAGATGTTGTGTCATGTACCACTTGAGCTGTCAGGAGATCCTTGCATCTCTTCAGATCTGGGTCACTTGGATCACTTGGAAAGAAAGAGAAGACATAGCTCTTAAACCTAGGATCAAGCACAGTTGCCTAAATGTAGTGATACAATTTCAAGATGTTGATAAATCTTGGATCTTGGTTTAGCGAATAAAGTACTTGATCTACAAATCCTACATAGTTAGCGGAATTGCTTTGTTTCATTTCCTCCTTCAATTTCTTTAGCTGCTTTTCAAAAAGTCTAATTAGTGGAATCACTTGACTCAAGCTATCAGTGTCTGCACTCTCTTCACAGGTAACTACTTTGAGTGGTTTCAGCACCTTCCACAACACAGAAAGTATTCTCTACTGCACTGGATTAAAGTACATTCCCCCTCAAATTTTTTGCAGCTACTGCATTTTCCTACATGCTGTTGCAGAATGCTGAATATGACCCAAAATATATCGGGACACAGACAGCATCTCCTTCATGTCACTGTCATTTTTTAAAAAGCTCTGTACCACCAAGTTGATTGTGTGAGCAAAATAGGGAATATGATCGAATTCCTCCCTGCTGTAATGCTCTAACAATATTGGTGGCATTTTCAGAAATCACATATCCTCAAGAGAGTCCAAGCATGATAAGCAGGATAAGCCATGTTGCAATGACATTCCTTAGTCTTTCAAACGGGTTGTCAGCGGTATGCCTCTTAGTAAAGCAGATGATACACAGAGTAGCCTGCCTCTGAAAGATCTGTCGTTGTTTGTTAGATACTGCTGCTGTTCCTGCTGTTAATTTACCAACCAGGTAGGCTGTTACAGTCCTATAATCTTTAGTTTTCCCAGTTCCGCTTGTCCATATATCTGTGGTCAAGTGTACAGTGGGTAGAATGGCATTTTTTAGTCCAATAATTTTCTTTATTATAACCTCCTGGTAGAGATGAGGAATTGCTTGTCTAGTAAAATGGTGTTGAGATGGAGTATGGTAACAGGCACACAGGACCTCAATTAAATGTCTTATTCCTGCTGCATTAATAGTGTATATTGGACGCAGATCTAATACTACTATAGTCGCAATGGCACCTGTGATCCGCTGTGCGACTGAGTGACAGCTGCCATACTTGCTTTCTCTTGAAAGGATTGTTTTACAGTCAATAATTTTAAACTGCTAGTAGTTTTCTTCTTGGTCTGCTTCTGGGTCGAAGATCCAGCACCAACAGCAGGAGCAACAGCAGCGGGCCTAACACTCAAGGATTCTTCAGAGGAATCCTAGATAGGGAAGGAGTCCTCTTGTTTTAGCAACTTGGATGCAGGACTAACTGCCATCACTAGTGAGGATATTGATGATGAAGTTGTTGGGAGTGTAGCATGCAGCTGCTGGGATCTAGCTGAGAGAAGAGAGGTAGCTGATGCTGGACTGCTTGTTTTTATTTTTTAAGCATAAGTTTTTGATTTTCCACAGAGCGTTTCATGAACTCACTTCAACTGCCGTAAAATGTATGAGGTTCCTATATGCTTAAGGTCCCTACCTCTACTGACTGTGGCTTTACAATGCTAAAAATAGCTAGAAAACTGTTCTCAGGTTTAGGGTAAAAATAATTACATCCATAAGAGGTGGATTTTTTGGTCTTATACCCAGGCATGACAATGGCCTTCTTCTTATCACTGACAAGAACTGCTTCCACAGGTGCATGACTTGCCACAGTAGAGTTCATTAACAGCACCGTTTGCTTAAGTGCCTTAAGCTCATTGTTAGCTTGTTTTGTGGGGGCCCAAACAAACCAAGCACTTCAGCCACAAAAGTGGCACTTCTAGTCGCTGGAGTGCTTGGTTTGTGTGCATGTCCTTTTTAATATTCAACATAAGGGTAGAGGGAAGGGCCCAAGGACAATTCCATCTTGCACCACTTTTCATTTCTGCCACTCCTGTGTGACAATGTTTCCTAGATGTGCTATGAACTGTCGTGTGTTTGTGTCATTGCTCTGTCACTTAGCATCCAGCCAACTCGCTGCTGTCTTTGTCCGAAAGTGAATGAAAATAATATTGTGACCTGTGAGGTGGTCAAAATTCACTGGAAATGACTGGAAATTAGTGTTCTTGAGGTTAATAATAATGTAGGAATAAAAAAAGAGCACGATTATGTGATTTTAGCATATTTTAGCTATTTTTCTAAAAAATACAGATCCAAAACCAAAACCAAAACACGCAAGGGCTGTTTTGCCAAAACCAAAACACAAACTTAATTTCTTCAAAACCAAAAACACGGGGGTCAGTGAACATCTCTAGTATAAATTGGATTTTGATCTATATTTTTTGTCTCAAAATATAATTATTTTTCATACAGGGTTAAGAAGATAATTAATAAACACTTTCCAATATTGAAATTAGTCACGGTACTCAGACCACACATTTCAGATAAGCCTCAGTTGTATTTAAAAAGGTAATAACTTAAAAATGTATTGGCCCCTAGATTTTTTCATTAAGTTTGTTTTATTAGATTTTGCAATAATCATACAGATGAATATAAAATCATTGTAGCAGATGTCTCTTAAAAAGCGTATACATGTTTTGTGCTGATTGCATAGAATATACATGTAAAAAAACAACAAAACAGCAAATTTAAAGTGAAAGCATAGGTCTTTGAGCGCCTGAGTCATGAAAATGTGACACTGTCCCTATCCAAAGCAAAAAGGAACTATTCCACCTAGACCAGATCTGATTTAGCTAAGGTGTTTTTGGCATAATGAGAAAAATATTTATGAGCAATGGATTAATTTACCAAGTTTACCTACACCCAGATGTCTGGGTGCCATCCAAACTCCGATGATACAAACTTTGGCCATTGTAATAAGATTAATCACATATCGTCTTGTTAATTTATCTAATGCTGTAATTAAACCAAAGTTTGCTATTTTGCAAGTCTTAGGTCATAAAGCAACCAGTGTTGCTTATATACTTAAATAAAGGCTCAAAAAAGGTTTCAATGACAGGATACTCCCATAAATTATTGACAAAAAGAAGCTCCTTGTTAGAAAATCAGAGTCAGGATGGGCTTCTAAGTCTGCTCAGGTGAATATTACCCCCAGTGGGGTGCAGAGTATAACAGAAAGAGAGGTTTTCACCTGGGATCCCCGCAAGGAAATATGGACTTAGCAGCTCTCTAACCGCAGATTGCAGTCCTCTAGAAGGCGATGAGAGAGACTAAATGGAGAATCATGGTTGAAATAAGGATATGTCAATGTGCTGGAGGTGGTTTCAACAGTTAAATGGAAGTTCAGCATTAAAGAAGAGAGCAAAAGTTTACAGGATGCTGATGCACCAGGGTCCTGATGAGCTAGAAACCCTGGAGCAGAATGAGGGATTTTCTATGTTAAGACAATGTTTATTTGTTTTATTTGAATGAATAAGACATAAACCACTGGCCCAATATTAGACAGTGGACGAATTTTCAATAGTTAAGGTTTTAATTTTAATAGTGGTCTTGCATATTAATTACGTGTGCTGGAATGATTACAGTTCCCTCTTAGGGAAAGGCACAGTTAAAATAGAAAAATAGTAAAAGTGTTGTTACCGTTATTTTTAAACAATAGTTTGTTGTAATATCCTCTAGGAAAATAGGGGTTTAGTACTTGTGCACAGGGAGAAATGGGTTAATTCCCAACATGTGTTAATTATTTGCAATCTGTGATGTGTATAAAGGACTGCCAAGTTCAGAACTAATCATTTCTCTGAGGAAATCACCTTTAAGGGGATGAAACGCGTCAGATAAGACACACCAGCAACATAGTTGCCATTCAAGATTCAGTGCCCATTATGATTCCGGTCTAAGAAGAAATTTTATACTCTCTTGATACAAATCGTAACGGAGGTTTAACTGGTGCGCACCACAGTGACGTCGGTAGAACGTCGAGAGGAAGCGCCCTTCATTGCTACAAGCGTGGAATAGTGAGAGCACACTACGGAGGTTTGGTTTTCCGGATACACTCAGTAATAAGAGGGAGAACATTCTTACTACAGGATCCTCAATTGAATGCAGGTACTGGTCCATATGTACATCGCCAGGAATCTGGTAAGAGACTTGTGTTTTATCCTGCACGGAATGAAATGAGATCTGCTTTACAGCGTTGTAGTATTTCTCCTCTGAATTATACAATAACAGCTCCACACCACAGTGACTCACGCAATGTAATTTGATTGGTGAAGACCCTCCTACGTTTAACACAATATAACTGGAGTACATAGCTAAAAGTAGCCGGATAGCACTACATGTGCAACATACACATTTGGACAATTTTTGTAGGTGCACCTACGTTGAGTTTTATCCTATGTGGCACCGATGCAAGTTCACATGTTATTATGTGGTTAGAATCTCTTTACCAATTTTATGTGGTTTATATATTGTTTTAATAAAATGTTTTAAAAATATCCTTGTGTGCACAAGTACTTCACGGCAGACTTGGTATACCATCGCATACTGTGGTTGTTTACAGTACTTGTTTAGACCTGATGGGGTTAATTTAACGGAAGAAGGCATATGCTTCTTCATAGATCATTTGTTCTGGAAGTTGAGGGCAGTTTTTAGGGCTGTCAGTGGCGAGCCGCGCATTTGTTAAAAGATCGCGGCATAGGGTAGGAGAGCATTGCAGTCAGTAGGTTAGCATATGGTGCTGGGTTCATCTAGTCACAGGTCAATACCCCCCTTAGTGTCAAAATATAGTTGGTCCACCTGTGAGGAGGACCCCTCGGCCACTATGTATAGGTTACTCCCGGCAGTTTCATAGGGGGTGTAGCCAAGCTGCTTGGACAGATTTTACCAAAAGCCAATAGATAGGGAATGATCCTGTGCTGGCGGTACATTGGTCTGACCTTTCCACCTTTATTGACTTAGACTGACTGCCCTGCTTCGTACGCCATCCGGTCTTCAGTTTATTTCAATAAATTAAAACTGTTCTTCCAAACTTCAATTTGGTGTCCATGTCTTTATTTGGTTTACGTAAAATTATTATATTTTAGTTGTAATGGTTGTGTATGACGGGAAACATCCACGCTATGCATTTTCATACAGTCTGGCTCTCTACTGACTGGCCATTTCTTCCAGCATCAGTCACAAACACAATTGTCCAAGTCATATTTTGCATACACAAATATGCTCCCCTTAATCTAATTACCTAGTTAGACCACCTGTGTTTATGTAGGCCAGGAGTTTGTATGCATATGGAAATAACTCTATATGTAGCCTAAGCCTGTAGACAACCCAGGACCTCACCTGTCCCTATGCTTGAGAGGTGTGGCAAATTAGCCTCTTTGCTACAATAGAGAAAGACATTCCAAGGACAAGAAGCGCGCCAATGAGGAAATGCAGACTTATGAGAAAACACGCAAAGCACCTTTCCGACGAGTCTCCAATGCAGACCGCTATCAATTCTGAAGATACAGCATGCCTGGACTTCAGTTAGACGTCATCAAACAGAGCGACATGGACATTTCTAAATTTAAAGCGACAATGGAAAGTCCCGGACAATCTACCATTTAATGTAAGGGTTAGATTAAATAGTAGAGTGCCCGGGTCCTGCCATTGCTGGCTTAAATTCGGAATTGATAGCAGTCTGCATAGGAGAGTCCCTGGAAAGGTGCTTTGGGTGTTTTCTCATAAGTCTGCATTTCTTCACTGTTGTCATCAGAATTTCTTTGTCTATATAGTGATTGTCACTCACACCATTGTCGGAAAAACGAATACCACTGAAATAGCATGCTGTATGCCACATGATAATAAGTAGACATTGTAATGTTGTAGATCTTAACAACAGAAGGCCTCAGTTGTGTGCTAACGCCTAGAGCAGTAATTGCAAAGGGTCAGGGCCTGTGCAAGGTTTCTCGGTAACCTAAGAAAACCTTCAGCCTACCACCCCTGATCGCACTTCAATACCCCCTTCCCAGAATCACACACACTCACACGTGTGCGCGCGCACACACACACACACACACTTTTGAAAATGTATTTATTTATTGTATTCTGTACAGTTGGCAGATCATTACTGCTCTCTCCTGACTGTCTCCTACCTGTTCTTGCAGCTTTAACTATCTTGCAGCTTAACTCATGTTTTAAGCGTTTTGCTGCTCTGGACAGTATTAAATTAAATAATCCCAATCATCAAATAAATAACCATTACCAACAAATGAATAGCTCCCACCCACCATGAAAGGACTAGTTACCCTCACCCTACCATTAAACTAATACTTTGTATCCCACACTTGCACTACATTAAAAGACACTTACCACCCTTATAACACACTTACATTAAAAGACCAGTTCCCTGAAACTTACTTTTTGCTCTGCAGTGCTGAAACTTGTTGTCTTCACACATGCTGTTAGATAAGGAGTGATGGGCGGGCACACATTGAGGTGGAGACAGTGGGGGAAAGGATGATATGGACGATCAGCATCTGCCTGCTGTAATTTGGCTGGTCTGGTGGGAGAGATCCACCACCAGGAAGTATAATGTTCATTTGATGTTTTTCTCCTCCTCCTGGGACAGAACATGTGTGGTTGGGAGGGGCACCAGGACAACTGTAACCACATGCTGTGTGGCAGCCGGTAGCTTTTGAAGGTACTTTAATTAATCTCTGCGGCCACCACCAGCGTGGAATTACATAAGTATATACTTAAATGCATAGCGGCCACCTCAGTGGTGCCCCCCAAGTCCTAGTGCCTTAGGCAGCTGCCTAATAGTAGCACCGGGGCAGCTCACCGTACCTATGTACATCTGGTGTTACATGACTTAGACCTAAAAAACAATTCCAATATTCTCAAGACCAGAGACAACAGACAGCTGAAATAATCTTTACTCATATGTAGAAACGCATACTTGTCCCCAGTACCGATCATAAGGCCATCGTAATTTAAAAATAAAATTCTTAGGGGGGTATTCAATTGACGGCAAGATCGCCGAAAATCCCGCGCTCGAAAAATATTACCGTTATTACAGTAATCATGCGCGGGAAAACCGTTAATATGGTAATTTACTCGCTGGATTTCAGCTCGCAGCTCAGGGAGCTGCGAGCTGGAATCCAGCGAGATATTACCGTATTAACGGTAATATTTTTCGAGCATGGGATTTTCGGCGATCCCGCCATCAATTGAATATGCCACTTAGCTTCCATACTAATCTCAACCTTCCTGTACTCTTTCATGACCTGGGTGATAAATTACTTTATTTTGTCCCTGACCTTCAGAAGATAAGAAACAAAGGATAGACCTACAAGGTATTGGTTCAAAGATGCTTCCTTACAAAATAATTCACCATAAAAATCAGAGACACAGCCCAAAGCATTCTTGTTCACCAGGAGCTGGTTATCAAATAGGCTGACTAGGCTGCAGCTGAGGGTGCAATTTTTTTTGGAGCACAAAATTGTGTCAGGGAAAGGTATAAAATTTAATTAATTTTAAAATATAAGAGAATGGTTCTTTTCCAAAGTAAAAAGAAAACATGAAAGAAACATGTAACAATTTTTCAATCTTGACATATTCCCATGTTTAAGGCTAAAGACAATGGGACATATTCAATTAGCTTTCCTGTCCGCGATTACATGTGGCTGCTCTAGTAAAGTGACATTTCGGTACCGCAACATTGCGGATTTCCCTTCACAACCCTATGGGGTGCGCACTGAAATCCGCAATGTTGCGGCATCGGGATCCATGCATCAGCACGTAATCAGGTATGGGAAAGTTAATTCAATATGACTCAATTATTTATCTTCGATGAGCGCCTAGGGATAAGGAGAGAGAAGGACAGTGACAGGCACAGGTCTGGCAGGTCTCTGTCAGATCTGGGTCTGTCACTGTCCTCGTCTCTCCTCCTCTCTTATCTCCCCTCCACGTTCATGCTTTCACCCTTCTTAGCTCTCATTCGCACATCCATTCCGCTATACAGTTTTGATTTTAATGTAAACAAAATAAGTGACAAATATGATGTGACCTATTTAAAAAGCCAAATGGAGCTAAGTTTCAAAAACACATGAACCTAAACATTGGTGGGGATGAAGGAAGACAGACTTTGAATTAAAGAAGAG
The DNA here is from genome assembly GCF_038048845.1 of Mixophyes fleayi. Lineage (NCBI taxonomy): Eukaryota > Metazoa > Chordata > Amphibia > Anura > Limnodynastidae > Mixophyes > Mixophyes fleayi. The sequence continues at coordinate 57,095,708 of NC_134410.1, read as the reverse complement.
CTTGCTTTTACTCTTAGACTGTCATGGAGGGCAAAGGGGCACTACAAGTATAGCCCAGGACTACCTGAACCTGTAATCAGGCCATGCTATTCACTGGAATAAACCAGTGCATGAACAACCCAACAAGGCCACTACTTACATAGGGTACCATCCATAACAATCAAACACCAATCATTGCCCAGCGCTGAACTAACCGCCCCCTTCTTCATAAATAAACCTCCTACATTTTGCTTACTCCTATTCATAATCATGCCCCCATTCCACTTATCTTTGACTGGTACCAAGGGGTTCTTGCTGTTTTGTATGTATGTTAAATTTATCACAAAGTGTAAGCTCCTATATCTTTGATGACAAGTAGCACAATTATAATTGCTTTCACCCTACAATTTTTTATTATTTCGATATAAGCGTGCGGGTACAGAAAGTATTAAATGAAGGGGGAGGGGGATATAAGCTTCACAGTATTTAGATAATATAGAATAATCTTAAATGTATATTGCTATATTTTGAGACTCAGAGAGAACTATACATTTTATTTTTTTTAGGTGTGCTTTGGGTTGTAATTTATACATAATTTTTGCATTTCATAGCAATATTGATCTGCAATTACATTTTTTATTATATTTATATCCAGATCACCAATGACATTATTACCTGTAAGTAGGAAGATTTAAAGAGAGTGAATATGTTGCATGATGTCGCTCTCTTCAAACTCGTACATCATTCATTGACTCTCTTCATATATATTACTCGTAAAATATAGAGATTTTAAACATTTAATATTAATGCCATATATTAACATAATGATACCAGATAGACACAATTCACATCACTTTTCTGGTTCATAGGTCATATCATCTATCAGAGGATAAAATAAAATGATGTTTGCACTGTGGTCCTTTGCATAATGATTACAGGAAAATTAAAGGGAGATGTGCAGTAATGTAGTGTTGTCAAAATGTCAGTCAAACTGACAATCTTTTGACTCTCAATGAATTCTGATTAGCCTCAAAGTCATCACTTCTTTCAGAATGCCTGTGATGTTTACATGTCCAGTACTGAAAAATAATCTCTGTGCCATTATAATAACCATGCTAAATTTATTTTGTTTTGTGGTCCCAGAGATAGGGTCAACTAATATAATGAGAAAGAGCCATTTAAAACATTTTTTTCATTTTTGTGTTATTTCTGCATCTCTTCAGCAAGTTACCACACTTCATGACTTGCTTACTAATTATTTAAATAAATGTTTCCCACTTCTTTAATTTCCTGGAAGAAACATTTTTAACTGTCAGATACTATGTTATTTTACTCAAAGAACTATAAAATTAAAAATATGGTAAGAATTCTTGGATTCTATACCCACACCAACAAAAGCAATCAGTCCTCCGCTTTCCCAGAATGCTTTTTGTCTTGAAATCATGCTTTAAATTGTAGGAATTCTTGTTGCTTACTGGGATTTATTTTAATAATCTCTCAGCTCTTGTGTTATTGGCTTTTTTTTAATTGATCATTTACATAGTGGGACTCAAATAAAGTTGGATGCATGTCTGGTTTTTTTGCACAAGATACATGTTTATGCACTGCGCAAGTGCACAAGAAATGTATGAATATGCCAATACATAGATTATTGCATATCTGCGATTTACCATTCCTTACACTGGTTAATTGTGACTCAATTAGTTGTGGACACAGATACAGATACAGATACAGATACAGATACACCTGTCAGGAGAAGTATCTCTTGCTGGGCTGGTGCAAAATTATGCAGTGATGATGACTATCAGCAGCACTACGTATCCACTTTTGATTGGCTATTTGGATTTTGACCTCCAGCCAATAGTACTTAAATCACTTGCTTCACAGTTATATTACATGAATTAAATGAATTAGCAGCTGTCTGTTCACATTACTCTTAATTTTCATATTAATTGCTTAATTATTTAAAGGTTTAACAATGGATATGGAGGTGTTTTATACAGTAAACACAGCTTTTGATTTTATTAGCAAGCCATTATTATTTCTTGTGTATCTCATCGCATTACCCAATTTACACACAAAATAATAATGTATTAAAATATGTTTATTTTATTAGGTTGTATAGGATAATACCACTTCAGCATTTACTATCACATATGTCTAATGTCTGTATTTTATGTTAGACACACCTTATGATAGGTGCAACCTTAACTATAGCTCCTAGACAAATATTTCTGCAAATTGCCAGCCATAGACTTTCCATCTGTCTTGTGTAGACACATGATTTACACTTAAATAACATTATCAAACGTTGTGTGAAAACCTAAATGCCAATAAAGCATAAAGAACATAAAGTGCGTCTCCATGTCCTTACTGTACTCCACTTGCACATGAATGTCCCTGATCACAAGTATCATAAATATACTGCTGAAAATAATGGAGCAAGTTGTGCACTTGTATTGTGAAAAATATTGCATGAGACCCATAATTATGATGTTCTTTTGTCCTACTTAACATAAATAAAGAAAGTTGAAGCAATAGTGAAAAAGTGCATCTAAAACTACAACTGAAGTACCATTGAATATTAGCAGCAAATTTAGGATGAGCATGATGAGACAATAGTACTGCAATATAATAGTCATCCCCTGAGGGATGATGAGGTTGCAGAATATGGTGTTATACAACATTATAAGGGGGAGAAACAATTAGGAGCGTGGATCCGCCGATGTTTGGATGCACCCATTTCCACCCATTACGGTAAGGAATATCCGCTCATTTTTCTCTCTCGTCTCTATGGAATGCAAGGTAAAATTAGCGGAGAGTCAATCCTCAACATGTTTTCGATGTGTCTTTATGGACTTGTCCGTTAACAATTTGCAATGAATTGAATCTTCCCCTAGTGTTAAAAAGGTGTCCCCACCAACATCTGAGAAGTGTGACTCCCTCTGTTCTGTCTTCAATAAATAACATTATATAAAAGTTCAATTGCCATAGGCAATGCTAGACAGTGCCCAGTCTGCTGCTTCTCCATTATATACAACCTTACAAAAATATGCCAATAAAGTTACAATTTTAAGAAATAAAGGCCATACATTATGTAAAAAGACAGTTTCGATTACAAGTCAAAAATCAGTTTTGGCTTCCTATGAATTTTTCAAAGTGTCACGGGCAACATGGAGATGGTTAAATGCATGCTAGAGGCTTCATTTAAAAGGTATTTGTACTTAAATCAGTGGGACATAAATATAAATGCATTTCCATACAGTGCAATCGTACCAAAATTTGTTTTTGTGTCCCTTTATTGCTTAAGAGGCAGAGTGAAAACGAGAAGCATTAGTTGAATACAAATGAAAAGGAAAAAGGGCTCCTTAGAGCGCTTTATATACAATGGAAGCTCAAAACTCTCTTAATCATTTTAGGATAGTCATTAGCCTTGTTTTTGCAATAGTAATAGAGTTGTAATAATGGACATGTGACTGGATTGTCACATGATTGATTTAAACACTATAAATATGGACTTCGTTCACTCAGCCTATACTTATCTTGAATAAGACCCCTTTTGTTTGGATCGAAATGCGTTGGTAATACTTGCCAAGTGAAACAGGAGAGACTACTAGGATTATTTTAACAGACGGAAATTGTCAGCCATCATTTATCCCGGGATTAGCTGATATGCTTGCTTTTTACATCCATCTTGTAGGAATATCTGCACATTATTTTCATCTATTGGGATATTAGTTTTGTATGTATTTTTCTAGTGTTTAATAAAATCTGTGATTTTAAGTGTCAAACACACTACACTAAATCTCTATTTATTTTTTGGAATATGCATGGCACCGATTTGTATGAGACAACTGCTTTCATGACTTCATCTAATTTCCTTACATAATACCATTGGGGAACCAATAAGATCTGACAAATGTGAAAAAGTTCAAAATTACTAATCTAGCAAGTGCACTGCTTGGAAGGTAAATTCACCATGGAAGACTGTTCACAAATTTATACTTGATGACGTGTGATTCAAAATCTGTTTGTTTTGTAAATTTATTAACAAGAGGGGACTCACATTCTGGATGAATAAACTGGATTATAGATCATATCATGATGCCGTTAATGAACTGACCTTTTATTGATTCATACAACGTTGCACTATTATGTTTTAAAAATATTGTTTTTCAAGTCTGAATCAGACCATTGAGATATTCATTGGAGAATGCCTGATCAAGAGATTGAATATAAGTATAATTTTACACATTTTTTGAACCTGGGTGTCTGGGAGACAGATAGCGCTTGAACCTCTTAAATTGATTAGTTGAATACAGTAAGGGTGGGTAGCATGCCTCATGGAGATGCAACCTAATGCAACTGGGACACACCCTCAGAAATTCTTCTTAGAAGGAATTTATTGGCTTTACAAAGTGGTAAATAATGGATATATGGGTATTTTTATTTAATTAGATCTTTTATGGAAAATGCAACTTTAACATTTATTTATAAAACTGTCAAGTCACTATTCGCGCTTGTGTATATGACACTTAAATTAATTATATTGTGTACCAGAAGGATAATGCAAGTTTAGCATTTATAACTAGTACTGAAAAGTCACAACTGTACACTATATTTGGGAGTCGGTATAAGCATCAGTACATCTGATGCCTGTAATAGAAATACTGCTGTCTTTTGAATTGGATGTACCTTGAGATACATAAGACTCAACATACACATATAAGTCCATAATTTTTGCTATAGAAAAGTGAGCCAAACTCTAAATGAGGCCCTATGTGCACAAAGGGTCAGTTGAGATCAACAGGAAACAAGGCTTAAAACAACATCTCTGATACAACATATAGAAGTGCATCACAGTCTCCTGGAGAAACGCCTGGGACCTGACAAACCATGTTAATGTCATTTAACATTGTTTTGCATTGCTGATGGTGATGAGAGTGATGATGATGTACATGTTGTCATTCTGGTACTGAAGCTGCACCAGATGACAATTATATAGTGCAAAACATATGTCTTCAGTCATTGTCATTTAATAATAATTGAGCAATAATTTCCCAAAATCCCAAAGAAGAAATTGCTATGGCTGCCAACCAGCACTGTTGGAAGTATTAGCAAAGGGAAAAAGTACAGCACAGCCCATCTTGAAGAACTCTCCCTAAATATACTCAAAAAAGAGATGGCTTTTCATGTTTGATGAAACTGTGTCATTTCTGGAATGGATTGTTTGTGCAGAATAAAAATAGCAAGAACATAGTACTATTAAATCTGTACTGTCTCTACATGTCTATATTGCAGCTAAGGTAGAGTTGCATATACACAAAGAACATAAACAGGGAAAAGACGCACAAAAAAGGTATTTATACATATGTTGAGTCAGACACATCTCGAGATGTGTGAACCTCAAAAACAATAGCAATTGTGTTTGACAAATGTCAAATGTACCTATAGCATACAGATGCAGCTAGAGTAAATTACAACCAATTTAAAATTTAGAATGGAGTGTAAAACAAATTTTCCAATAAAAACAGCTCAGGATAAAGATACTATTCTATCTTTTATATATAACACTTCCTAACATTATATTGTGCTATTAATTGGGGAATCCTACATTAATAATGTGTATGACTTGTGACTTATAAAGTTGCACTTTTACAGGAACATTTGAACACTGTACCTACACTATTCTCTGTTGTTAATTTCATACTTCAATACAAACTGTGTTCTACTTGTGTACTGTGACCTATGCATATCATTCACTAATTGTATTTATATTTATATTTTGCACTGTGTTCTACTTACTAGTAGTGACCTACACAATTCTAATTGAGTGAATTTATAATTCACTGTATTTATATTTTTCTATTATGTATCTTATACTTCATTACATTTACACTCACTGTATTTATTTTGTTGTGTATATATAATACTTTAAATACATTAATAGTAAGTCCTAATTGTGTATTGCGATGTCCACAATTTTAATAGGACTGTAATATAAGTAAAATAACATAAACAGGATTGTATTGTTCAGTTCATTAGCAAAAACAAAGTAATAAATAACATGATCAACATGTTTAACATAATAATGTCGACTAGTGAAAAATTATTAGACATCATGAAGGAGCTCCTCCAAATCCTAAATGATATAGCCAAATGAATATTGCAGGGCTCATATTTTCCTCATTATACCCTAAGGCCCCCTTGTTGTTGTTGAGTTCAGCATTTCAGCACATGTATATGAGAAGAACAAAAGCATATATTGTCACAATAGAGTGAATTAAATATTTTGTGTTCTTTTCTTAAAAACAACATACTGTACTCCACAGTTCATCCAGCACAGTTTCTAAAGTATCTGTGTATTAGTTTACATGATTTGTAAAGAAATATGGTCAATATTTTTTATTCTTTGCATCATAGGCCAACCAGGCCCTATTTAGAATTAAGTAAATACTTGCATATCCATTAAGAGAAGAGCAGTATATTATTTCTTTCTTTTGCCAGTCCTAATGGGTTTCTAATATTCAGAAATGAATAAAAGGACTGATAGGCGGAAGAAATGAAAGATTAGCATGCTTCAGTTCCTGACTAAAAGCAGGCTGTGACATTCCTCCACCACAGCTACTGTTGTCTGGAATATTCCAGATGCACAGAAAGGCAACACAGCTAAAAAGTTACTCAATGGTAGTACTAATATCTAAATGCTTGTCATAGGCTAATGGCCACTCTACACAATCTTCAGAATTTCCAGGATAAATACAGGTGGGAGCCACAACCAAATTTCTTTACGTACCTCTGATGAAGCCGCTTACTGAAAGTGACGGAGAAACATGTCAGGTGACACTAGCGTACTGATGATAATCATATTGCCCGCACACATTACTGACCTCTTTGGGATACCTGACCGATTGGCCAGGCATGACCTACAAACAATAAATAGAAACAACCAGGTGCTAGTAATATTTACCATTAAAAGGTACAATTCTGCAGCTCTCAAAATAACAGGAATTTTAACCTGTTGCTAATAAGCACAGATCAAATTACAATAAAATTGTGAGAGCGCTGACAGTGCTTAACAGTAATTATACATTTATTTAATAATAATAAAATCAATCATTCATATCACTCAGTGTATCAGATGTTTCGTAAACATACCTGTCAATTAATATGTGACTCCTTCCAAGCACATATAAACATCAATAACTTGCATATATTCAGCATATAAATATGTGTATTGTCCAAAGACTTCCCAATCTTGGGGTAATCAGTTCAAATGCAAATTAGCCTTAAGGCAAT